>NC_132940.1:7763333-8102500 GCF_034638445.1 Ciconia boyciana
TAAGCCAAATATATTATGCAATGTGCAAATTATAATTTTTCTTTTCACATTACGTACACACATGCACATACAAAAACACCCTGTTCTTTTTCACAGCATAGCTTACACTATAACAGTAATTTCAATTACTGAATTAGTCAATTAGAATCAGGCATATTTTCCTCTGACAGTAATTTTAATGCTTATTAGCTTCTTTGGCTCTGCTTATCAAGAACAGGCCTCTTTGCCCAGTCCTTACAGACATATTAATCAAGGTTATGCTTCTTAGACCAGTCACCACTGAACAGTGAACATATAAAGTTACCTTTATATGTTCACCTTTATATGTGTCATTAATCTATCAGTACTTCAAAAGTATCAATACTTCAACTTTTCAAGTGTGTGTTCGAAGTGGCAGTGGTTAACATATTTCAATGTGTGTAAGGTTTCTTGGGTTTGTTTTCTGTTTTTCTGTGGTATTTTAATCAACCATCTCCCAGTCCCAGAGAATATCTTACTGAGGAACTGGGGTACAAGTCACTGAGGAGCTAGTAAGTAATTCACAGGATACAAAATCCTGTATTCAAGTTTTTTGCCTATGATTATTTAAACTAAAAAATGAACAATCAAGCTGCAGACCAGTGAATTAATCCTTGTATTGCAACAGACTTCCTACGACCTTCCATATTGCCAGCAAAAAGAGGTCACTGTATTAGTTAAATACTAATCTCAATATACAGTAGCCCATTAATAAAGGTTATCACATTAAGACTTGTATATGAAGCACGAACAGAACAGAGAAGGCTTACAGCAACAGGGAAGACCTAGAAACCAACCAATCAGTACAGTTCAAAAGCCAAACTGGCTTTCCCATGCTCATAAATAAACTAAACTTTTGAAGCTTCTATTCCTCCAATAGCCCTTTTTATAGCTCGCTCTACCAGGGTTCAGCAGAAGGAAAAAAGCTGTATTTTTTCCTCATATACTAGACATTGCAAACTCCTGGCACAGCATGATCAATCCTTAGGTAGAACACATGAATCTCATCAACCCTGCTACTCAGACAAAGTCTCGGCCATGATAAATCCAGGAACACTGCCATGAGAAGACTCCTTACTGCACAGAAACACACAGCATTGTAACCTTTTAAGCACTCTCTGTTCAGGACAGTGGTTTAACTTTCAGACCATCTATCATCAACGGCAGATCCTCCCGGCTCTCCTCCATACACTCTTTTAAGAAAACCATGGAGAAAACAGTAGGATGAAGTTTTTAGTAAAGCAAGCGGTGAGAAAAGTTATATTAAATCTAATCAAAATGGCTGCTGTGAGATTAGGTGCAACTAAAAGCTCTCTAATGGTAAAAGCAATTTAGAACTGAACAGCTGCCAAAAGATCACTGATGAAAAAAAATCAATGGGAACATTCAAAAAAGAGATTAGCCAACACACTCAGAAACAATTTATGAGAAAAATCTACACACAATGGTCAGAGATCATTATCCACCCATCTGTAGGGAAAGCTAGATATCCAAGCCATTTTTCATTTAAAGAGGGCAACTTTGGCCAAAGAAAAAGCTCTAATATCTTTTCAGCTAAAAAGTTTGTGATGCATACTACATAATATCCACTCTGTATCAGCAAATGCTGGAGCCTTTCTTCAGCAGATAGGGGACAAGAATGCCTTGCTCATTAGTCCTGTGTTCCTGTCTCAAGTACCCTGAAATCACTCCAACCTTTTTCACGATTTGATCATGCTCCATTTTAAAACTCCACCCCTAATCCCTATGGGAAAGCTACTCCAGAATTTCTTTCTAACAACTTATTTGGGATAAGGCAATTATTATCTATTCCAAGGAATTTCACTAGTATCTGTGCTTATATAAAAATGGAAGAATGGTATCTGGTCCCTCCTGACACAAAACTGCTAGAAAGAGAAGAAGGGTAGGGGGCAAGAGAGAGAGACAAGTTACATTTTCCTAGACTGACTCTAGAATAACAGTATTAAGAAAAACAAATAAGAAACACTGAGACATCTACATGAGAAATACCTGGCATTTAAACATAAAGGTGTTACTTCAGCTGTTTATAAGTGATTCAAATGTCTTTAATTAGAAAAAGAAATTAAATAGAGGAGCCCACTACACTACATGAATATTCACTGTGGTTCTTAGTCTGATTAATGCTAATAGTCACCATGGGTTAATGTGATAGTCACCTTGTCAGCTGAAATTCAAATTGTACTAGGGCATCAACTATCCACAAAAATATGAATACCGTCTGCAGTTGAGAGAACAGTAACAGTCCCTGTGCTTTTCTCTATTTTAAGTGCCAGAATCATTAACTCAGTTTTTACTGCAATTTACCAGTGAACATTTACACATGGAACCAGCTAAATCCACACAGAGCTATATATTCACTGCTGTATGCAAGAGGCTGGAATCATCAAATGGTTGGACCAGATGATCCTAGAGGTCTTTTCCAACCTTAATGATTCTATGATTCTATGATTAATGGCTGAAACATTGCAAATTTACCATGATTATGTCAGTTAAGCTACCGTTACATCTTTCTAGTAGAACTAGTATTTATGAGCTAGATTACAATTTGTTCTCCTATGCTTAACCTTTCACTCCCCTGTGTCTATAGCGCATCCTTCGAAAGGTACCTGTATAATTTATTGTGACATCCCAGGCATGTCTGAGATGATCACAGGGTACTTAACACAATCACAGTCCTATTTATGACTAGTTCAGAGAAGCACACTTGAAAAGTATGTAACTGTATTACAGTGAGATTTAATATAATTATAATATTTTTAAAGATGAGCAATTTTTGTGATCTGTCTGGTTGAGCTTATTCATAAGATATTTTAACATCCATTTTTTACTAAAAAAATTTCTGAACTCTTTCCTAGAGGAGGGACAAAGAAAGAAAAGCAATTATTTTACCAAGGAGAAAATTATAGAATGAAAAAAGTACTAAAGACAAGAATCATTGCTTCTACTGAGTAATTTCTGTAATTCAGAAAAATGATGTTTTACAACTCCTAAAATAGTCCCTTAGCTCTGAATTTCCCAAACTGCCAAGTCAGGTATGGCAGGGATTTTAAAAAGTTCTATTCTATGAGGATAAGATGGCAAATGAAATGCAACTACATTAAATGTTCTCAGCCTCTATTAATTTCCCAAACAGAGAATAAATTTTGTAATTTAGAGTTTCTATACTATTTACTTTGTTGTGAAGAGATTATACATGTTTATATAATGTATACCAAATGTTAAAGTACAGCATAAAACAGATTACTTTTTCTAGCCTAAGCTTGATAGCATCTAAAGATTAGATATAAACAAGTTTAACAACTCTGCTCCACGATACAGCGTTTACCACTAGCATTTCTAGGTCATGCACAGCAGTACTTGGAAGACAGAATATACAAAACATATCACTTCAGAATTAGAATACTGTTGCTTTTTTTTTTCTGTGTGCATCTACATGGGCATCAGGATGAAAGAAAAACCTCAATAATTAGTTAAAAAAAATCACTAGATTACTTATAAATACACCATACTGTCACAAAGTGAAATGCATATTTTATTTTCATTCACTGTGACCTACTTACAGGCAGAACTCAGTAAAAAAAGTCTATTACACCCACAGAGTCAATAGAGTCAATTATGCAGCCTTCATTCTGACAAAACTTCCACTGATTTTTACGCAAAATTCCTGTATTTTCTCAGCCAAGTGCAGAACTAATGTAGTATCTTTACACACAGATAACCAGATGATAGAGGTGAAATTCTGACTATATTGAGATCGATAGGATTTTTGCCACTAATCTCAATGGAGAGAGATTTTATCAGTAGTGCCCAATAAAGTGGAAAATTCACACATCAATGGGCTGTTCCGTGGCTAAATAAATGTCTTTTTAAAGTCACTGAAAGCTTTTCAAACCATAGAAAAACATGCAAGATGAAGCATGGTTTCATACAAGCCTACCAAAATACTATAGTTTCATTGCTTACAAATACCCTTCTGCCACATTGCAGCTCCACATCTGTCAGTAGGTTGAACACAATTTCAGTACCTTATTTCCTCTGTATCATAATCTTGGAGTTGTCACAATCATTATCTTCCCTTCTACTAATCTTCCTCCTGATGCCATTCTCCACCCACACATATAAATCAACCCTCATTTTGTCCTGCAGGTGTTCGACCAGTCTGCTCTCTCTGTACCTACTGAAGACTCCAGTGCAGTCAGAAGAGAGAAAGAGAAAGTCTAATCTTGTCCAAAGGAAAAGCATCAAATGGTCTCCTGGGTACAATGTATTAGTAAGATTAATCTGTGATCTTGAGAAACCAACTAAACTGCTGTTTCACTGTTACCTAAGCTCAAAAGCTTTTTTAGCAAGCTTTATAATCAGCCCATAAACATACCTTCAGGTGGAAACTTGTGTGACGAAGGAAATACACGAACCAGATGCTATTAGTTCTCTCTGGGAATTCATACACAATGTGTAATTTAGTAATTAAACATTTTTGAATGTGGGACAATCTGCAAGTATCTGGGGTTTCACTAGAGAACGTCAATATTTAAATATTAATAATTGTAGTAACACTAAATAATACTTTATATAGTATATTCTGTGGAAATGGCTTTCAAGGTATGTTTGCATCTAAAAGCCTTTGCAGATCACACTGAACTACCCCAGAAACTACTAGTTTAAGGTAGAAACCATATTTTGGCTTGAACTAAAAAAAAAAAAAACACACAAAAAAATAGAAGAACAAAAATCTAACCATTTTCCTTAGCCAATAATATAGTTCTCAATTTAACAGGTCAAACTCAAGCTTATTGCTACTTGGAATTCCTTGTTAAAACAGAAGGAAAAGAGTGTTGAACTTCTCAGTATTCCTCCTCTCCTTATAGTGAGACCTTTCCTGACCATTTCTTCCCTTTCAGGATACCTTTTTCTCACACTGAGAAAGCTCGTCTTTCCAAAATAGTTGCCAGGTATCATATATACAGTTGAGAGAATAGATTCATATTGATGCCAAAAGTAACAAGCAATAAATATGCTGTTTCTTCCAGAGGAAGGAAAAAAGAAAACAACTGGACACATCACACATACAGTTTCAAGGTATTATTTTCTTTGCTAATCTCAAGTTTAACATACATTTCGAAATCTGCTACTTCAACCTCAAGAAAAGGAAAACCAAGAGGTGTTTATATATGACCACAAAAATTGAGTGCAGATAGCCCCATTAAAAATGGCATACTCATAGTATGATTAGAAAATAGACACTTATAACACAGGATGCTGTGGATGCAAGAAGGAACTGTATGAAACTGTAAAAGCACAACCACACGCCATTGTCTGCGCTCTGGTCACAAGTTCCAACTGCTCAAAATATTAGTATAATACATTAGTAGCAAAAAGCAGGTAGATTGCAGAGAGAGGAAGACAGAAAAATCATACTGCAAATGCTAAACCTAGTTCTGGTTTGCAGAGGAATTTTTGCAGTTTTGCCAGTCGGGAGAGGATAAGATGCAGCCCAGAACTTTGTGCAGCACAGATCTGGTCAGGATTACAAAGCAGAAGTTACATTTCTCTTACGAAAAGGGAGGAGGACAGGTAGCACAGCTCTGATGGAAATGTATGAAGAGACAAGGCTGGAAGATTTACATAGCTGCTCATTCTCCTCTGCAATATAAAAGCACCGCATAGAGGAATTCACTGTTTCAGCATTACCAGAACCCCAAAGGGCCCTGAAAAATGTTAGCTTAGGGCAAACAATGCAGTCACAGCAGTTATAAACATCATTGAGGAAACCAGCACAGATCAAGATTTCACACCAAAATCTCTTTCTAGGCATTTTTCAATATCAAATTAAAAAAGCTCTCGAAACTTTTCGGGAAAAAGGCTGCAATTTATGAATTTTTATTTAAATTGGGTAATCTGATAGACTAAAGTGCCTCTTTATACCACAAGGGCAATCAGCTTCCTGTCATCTATTTAGTGGACAATGCTAAGGTTTTATAGAAGAGTATAAATATTGACTATTTCCCCAAGTAGTGGTGAAATGCAGGTCTAAAGCCATTATACTTAACTTTGATACTTAATACAAATACTTAAAATCTCAAATTCTGATACTGCTCAGCAACTAAGGCCTTTGTGGACCCCGGTATATCCTTAGTAATAGCTGTGTCCCACATTAACAAAATTTCCCTGCTTTTATAGCATTAAGGCAACCTCTTGCTGTGCCTATCTCCCTCTTTTCTCAGCTGGGATGGTAGGCAGTCACAAATCAAGCTAGTAACTGGGGCAGAATTGGGAAGAAGGAGAAATCTACCGTTACCAGCTGACAGCTTTCATGTAACAGGAGAATAAGTTGCACAGCAACATTCATGCTTCATTTCTCAGATACATTTGTGGCAGGAATAGGAAAGGAAAGACAAAAGCTAAAGCAAAATCATGTCAGATCAATGCACTGGACTGCTTCCAATCTTTCAATCCTTTATTACACAAAACAGTGGAGACAGGACCGATTTGCCTTCCAAGGAACTGTGCTGCAAGCTGTAAAAAGAAGAGCTGGGTTTTCAGGTAGGAGTTTAAAAATCTGAATTCTTGTTTCTGCATATAATGTGTGTTTAGTGAAGTATTTCAGTCCAAATAAAAGCTTCAGCTTAGACAGCAATTCAAATATCAATAAAGCAACAATACCCTTGACGGACTATCTTGAGTATCATGTTCCCACACTCATGAATTTAAGCCACCAGCATCCAAGTGAGCAGAAAGAGCAGCTAAGTGATATGAAAGACAGAAGAACTGACTTTCCAAATGGAAAGAGCTTATATCTAGGTGATGATAAGAAGATGTTAAAAGAAAAAAAAAACAAAAACAAAACCCTCCCACAGTGTTTGAAGGTTATGGAACATTTAGAACAGGTACATGTACTACAGCAAGAAAATATATATTATCAAGAAAGAGCTTCCTGACAAGAAGGTACATTAGACTAAGAATATTACCCCAAATGTCTTGCAGCAACTTGAATGGATTTTTGCATCTAATCTGAACAAACCCATGAGGAAGTGCTTTGAGATCTACCTAATTCAGAAGCCTTAGAATCAAGCCATGAAACTGGATATACAGTATGACCAAAGAAGGACCAATCAGGAGATGATGATTACTTTTAAATATATTTTAAAATTTCTGTGGACATTCTATCTTTCCCTTCCCCCTCCAGTATGAACAGGTATAAATACAGTCGTACGTAACAATAAAATGAAGGGAAAAAATCTGCTGGGCACTCTAGCAGAGCTAAAGTTAAGCTGACAGTAAAACCAAAACATGCTGTTTGTTTTATTGCCCATATTTATTAAATTCACTTATTTACTTTATACCCAGGTAGTAAGTATATGGATACCATTTGATATTTATGCAGTCATCATTCAAAGCCTACACTTTCTTTGTAATAAAAACTTTTTAACTTTTACTAATGTTCAATACAGAGATGGCTACTAGGAAGCACAGCTGCAAACAGAATAGAGGGAGATCATCACAGGCAGCAACAAAATATGAACCACACACTGGAAAGACTCAGAATTTCCCAAGATCCAGTGACAGGCAAATCTTAGTGGAAGACATTGGAGGTTTAGTGCTTCAGAAATTCAGTTACACACACATATGGAAACAACATCCCTGTGAGAAGTTGATCAGACATCTTTAAATTACTTATTTGCCCTTCATCTTATTTGCCCTTGAGCAACTGACATTAAGAAATAATTAATGAATCCAGTATGAAGTTTTTCCTTATTTTCCCAAATTCAAATTCTATCACTGCCTGTCAGCAAAATTTCACTGAGGCCAAAGAAGATTCAAGCCTTCACCAATCAGTACTTAAAGTCTAAGTACAAGAAAACATTTTTCTTCTAGAGCCTGAACAAGAAACTGCAGATGGGACCCTAACTTACACACAGGTCAGCAGATCTTTGAAATCTTGGTATTTTTAAAGTTCTGTCATTTTCCCAACTAGGCTCCCAGTTGTTTGGATCCCTGGCTGTCTTTGAGAATGATGGAAGGCCGTAAGAAGGAAGGAAGAGATTGTATCTTTTAAAAAGTTGCCATTTCTGAAGCAGTCTTTTCTTGTACAAGACTTCTTTTATAAAGGGTGAATGTATATATAGCTATGACTATCTCGCAGAACAAAAGCTCTACCTGGATCATGTATAAAAAAAATCTTAGAAAGAAATTGTTAGGAATACTGTATGTTTTCTTGGATTATTCCCAGAATCTGTTCTACATATCCTATGTAGTCTCAGAATACATATTGTAGTATTTACATTATTACCTATTCACCATTCATGACAGAGAGTGACCTATATTTCACATAAATTTAAGCCTGTGTAATACTGAATTAATTTAATATAATGAACAAACATTTTATATATGTATGACATAAGGGTTGCATGAGGTGAGAATACATTTATAGTGACCATAAGCTCTACAGATATAGTTCCACAGAACTGTTGTATACTGAAATATCCCAGCATTAATATCTTACCTGTCTTTTTACATTTTTGCTTTATAGCCACATATTCTAATACTGTCCTTGTATCAGTACAATTTGCTAGATATCAGGGATGTTATGTTCATAATATGCTAATAGAAAAAGCATAATACAGAAAATAGTGTACAAGATCTTAGTCCTACACCAAAGGAGCATACACAACTCCTGGACCTGATATGAAATGCACAGAAACTGAGATTATAAAGCATGAAATGTTATGTGACAAAACTGGTATTCAAAAATTATCAATATTACTTAGAGCAGAACATTACTTGTATCAAATACTGTCAGTCTTCTACTATCTGACTACCCAAAAAAGAATATAGCATATAAGAAATCAGTGCAAGTAAGACGTGTTAAAAAAAGTATATCTTAGTAACTAAAGATGAGAGATTTCTAGATTTACCTGTATCAAGTTCTCAAATATTCAGCAGTATTTAGCTTCATAGTACTGAAAGACTGCCACAGTACGGCATTGCATTACTGCATTAGCAATTAGCTTGCATTTTATCAGTTATCCTTGGGAACAGTAGATTTAAGTATTACTGTGAGCTCAGCATTATGAAGGTATGTTTATGAGGCTTAATGCAGTGAAAAGCCAGGGTACAGCAGCAGCATTTAGGAGGAACTGTAGCTCAAGGAATACAGATACCAGTGACAATAAGGTGTACATTTAATATTTATCACTAGAAATATTGTCACAAACACAGCAGTATTAATGATAACTCCCATTTCCAAATCACTGATTTAAAAATATGTACAGTACAATATAGATTATAGAATTATTCCAGTTTATATAAATTAATATGACTGCTTACATGCAAATGTGCCTCTTGGATATTTACAGTTTCTAGCTCTACGCAAAGCAATTAAATGACTTAGTCACTACATTTTAGAGGAAAAGCAAAAGGACTAACAAATGTTAGTTGAAAAATATTTTCATCACACTTCCCTAGGATTTTAACATTCAGAAAAAAGAAGTTCTCTAGTCAATATTATCACAGTATTTTGTCCTACTGCTGCAGATAAAATAATTTAAGGAGTACATAACAATTATATAGTACCTTACCCTTTCTACCGGTGAACCATAGCATGCAATGACGAAACATAGCAGTGGCAGATGGCATTGGTGTTAGTAAATGTGAATAAAAGGATAATAGCAGAGAAATGGTGACTGGCAGACAAGACACAGAAATGTAGATGAAATGAATGCAAGCTGGTAAATCTTGAAGCAAAGCTCCACCTTTAAGCCAAATGTTGCCTCTAGTCTCCTCATAATTGAGCATTAAGTTCTATTTGGATACAAATTGCAACCTTCAGACCAGTCTTGATTCTCTTCATACAGAAATGCATAATTGTATCTTGATAACGAAGATCAGAAACGTTTTGTAAGCGAAACCCATAATCAGAAGCCCATTACTTTCTCCCCTTGAGTGATTTATTCTTTACATTTTTAATCTCCAAATCCTGACAGAGCTACAGTCTCTTTCTAGCACATATGTATCCACTGCAGATGTAAATCCCTGTCTAACCTGCAGCACCCCTGGATCCAGAATGTTCTCAGTGTGCTCATTCATGCTGTTCTGTTGCCAAACATTTAAAATCATCCATCAAATACAAGTGGAATCTATTATAAGAAAAAAAAAACAATCTCTTCTTTCAGCTCACCCTGAAAATGGAAGGTTTTCTGATCAACAGTTATTGTGAAGGTGCTGTCGTCC
The DNA here is from genome assembly GCF_034638445.1 of Ciconia boyciana. Lineage (NCBI taxonomy): Eukaryota > Metazoa > Chordata > Aves > Ciconiiformes > Ciconiidae > Ciconia > Ciconia boyciana. The sequence goes on from NC_132940.1 coordinate 7,773,603, forward strand.
TCATCGTCTATACCAATCACAGCTCCCTGTGAAACAAAGAACAAAATCCTGATAAGGCAAGCAGTGACATCAGCAGCATACACTCTATCACTACACCACTGGAATTTAAAAAGCATTGACAAATTAGAAGCAAATTGAATACAGTAAAGAGCAGAAAGATTCTCTGTTTAGTCATAGGATGCAAGTCATTTTTTTAAAATAACAAATTTTTAGTTGCAGAAAAGAACAGTAATTATTTGTAAAACTGTTATTTTCTGGATAATAATATGCATCTTTTATTTTTGTAATGGAAGTGGCTTTACGCTACAGCAGCATTATAGTAAACAGTTTTCTACTACATTACAACTTATATTTTAAAGAAGAGTGGGGAGCAATATTTTATATTGCTTTGTAGTACTTTCCATGTACAAAAACACTAATTCATAGATACTCTACAAAAAGAAGCTCTTGACCTGATTTTATCTACCAGTCTATAAAAAAAATAAAACATTCCAGCAAAATTAATTTGGCCCATCATGTCATGTCACTGCTATACTGCATGATCTAGTTTTCAGTCCCTAAGTAAATATTATCAGTAAGTCAACAGCAGCTAGCTATATCAAAAGCAGCTAGCTTTGTCTTCTAATTCCTCATGAATTATTAGAAGGAAATTCAAATAAATTATACAGTTAAAGGCCATCTGTGCTCAGCTATTTACAAATCTATCCACATCATCTTTATTCCTGTCCCCCCCCAATCACTTAATAACTAACAGAGTTTTTCACCCAGGAGGAGAAGATGCTGAAAACAAATCATTCCAGGCCTCTGCCAACTCCAATAAATTATAACATTTAGTTCAAAATACTTAAAAAATCACCAATGGATTTACTCAGTTTCTCTTCTCCGGGAGACACAGGATCTGGATCTGTTTTATCCTTCCCCCTCCCACAAAACAGACATCCATCACTGGAAGGTCCACATATTTAAAAGGTAAATTCTGTCCTTGCTGTCCAAGTAAACAGCAAGCAACAGTAGTACGAGCACCTGTGAGACAATTCCAACAAGTGCTTCATTTCATTCAGCCAAGTATCATACAACAACTGCAGAGTAGGGGGTTAGGTAAATATCAGGCTGCCCAAAACATAAGAATTGTTTTGGTACAGACTTAGAGGCAGGGGCATCTGAATCAATCTTATTCACACACATTCTTCATAGCCCCTATATGAGGCTTCTGGTCAATGGTAGCAGCTCACGTATGGCTGGGACTATCACAGGCACCACAAGACTCAGTGGAAGGAAGAGGTCCTATTTAAGAATAGCACCAACCATAGGTAATTCAAGGCTATACAGCAGGAAAGGATAGCTCAAACTGTTTTTTTTCCCTCCACTGACAAAAATGTACCACTTAACTTCTCCAAAGGAGTACCTTCCATATAGGCTTTTCAAGGACAGCTTTGTGATCACAATAAAAGAAGCACCTAAAAAGTGTACCCAAGCCAGTATAATTCTGAATACTTTCAGTGCCAGGACATAACAACAACCAGATGACTAGTCATTACATTTGGAGACTATCTGGTAATCATGCAGTGTGCCAGTGACTTGACATGATGAGCTAGATTCATTTTGCCAGAATGTTTTGGGTTTTTTTAAAATAGACCAATAGATAAAAAATGTCTGGCACTTTAAGTACACGGTTTGCTACACAACAAATCAGAAGATCACCGCAAGTTGTACAATATCATTCTCCTCACCAGCTATACCAAAAATCTGTAAGTCACACACAAAGAACATGACCAAGATATTCTCCCCACAGAATACAGGTAAAACTAATGTAAAGCTAAAAAGGTCAGACTAGGACAGCTAAATCCTGCCTCCATCCTGCGTGGTGGGAGGAAACTGAGGAGGAGGAAGAGCACACCACTGTCTGTGATCTCAGCACAAAGCTGCATAAAGTGCACACACTAACTGCAATGCTGAGGCAAAGGGTCTGAGCGTAAGCATAGAAGATGCTTTTGTTGTCATGTAGATAATACATATGGACAAGTAAAAGAAAAACTAAAGTGCCAAAGTTTAAGTGTATATTCCAGACAACTTAAGCAGGACCTAAGCATAGTATAGATGACACAGATTCCTCTACGAACACACCTTCCTAAACACACTATGACAGTCAACAAAAGAATTTGAAGATGAAACTTCAGGCCTATGAAACGTGTATCAAGAGCAAAAAGGTGAGGAACAAGCTTTTAAAAATCCATTCAAGAAAAAAAGAATTATTTTAGCCAAATTGCTTAAATTACATGTTTGTTTATGTTCACACCTACAATTACAAATCAACAATGACTCTAAACAGAAAACCTCTTTGATAGAATTTCAGGCTGCAGAAGCCCATCTGTTCAGCTATCAGTATCACTGTCATCTGCCAGAAGAGATGCTTTACAAAAGTAGAAAAAAGAAAGATTCCTTTCTCCCTCACAAAAAAAAAACAAAACCCACACATATTCAGAGAAAGGATGGAGGAGTCAGCAAATCTTCAGAAAACTCCAAAGAGTAATTTTGGGTGGGAGACTGGCAGATGGGGGAAGAGAAAGGGATTGTTTTACGTTAAATACATATAAAAATGGATCATGCAATATCAAACAGATTGTTCACTTTTAATATTTCCTAAACTGACAGGCTGAGACCAACCTCCACATTAACAGGCTCACAACAGTATTAAAGCAGGCATAGTTTTTCACACTAAATTTTTCTACACAATGCAAAAAAAGTCCTCATGAATCTTTGGGAATGTAATGTTCTAGACAGCGGTTTGAGTTTACGTTACCCTTAAAGAAATTCTAAATTAAGATACCAATACATTAAACAGGGGAAAGTGCAAAAAAGTAATCAGGAATCCAGATGAATGGAGTTTCTCTGTATGAATCTCAAAAGGTTATTGGTACCCCTTTATTAGGCCCACAGAAAGACTAGAAAGGAGTAACAACAGAAGGAAGGAATAACTGGGAGAAGCAGAGTTCTGCTGCAACACTCATCACATTGAGTGTCAGACCACAGATCACCTTCCCTACACTTCTCTTACTTCAAGACTCAAAATGCTCCCATGCACACTCATTATCCTCCTGACCCCTTCCCCCTATTTACATCAGCTCTTCACAAGACTACTGCATACTGGAACCAGAGATTCTATGAGGATGGGAAAAAAAATAGAAAACGGGCTTGTGCAAGAAATATTTTTGGTAAGTGCACGACCACAAGGTAGAAACTGGGCATGTGCAAAGACATCCCAGCATTCCCAGCTCACTTCAGTACTGTCACTTCAAGCTACAACAGCAGCATTCAAGGTTAACTGTCCCAAGTCGGAGTCCCTCAAACAGGTAACACTCAGCTTTCCCACTCTGCATCTTCTTATCACTGTTTCCCCAATTCGCATGCCCCCCTCAGATGATATTTCAAAAACTTTGCCTGCTATGTTCTTCCTTCCCTTTCCAGTCCTCCTTTGTTTTACTTAGCTCAAGCACAGTCAAGTGGCAGGCCTAAAGAGTGTCCAAACTGGCAGAACAGAGGACACCATAAGAGAATAAAGGCAAATCAGAAGGACAGAAGGAAACAGTTTTGCAATGATTTCTGTAGGTACAGAACATATATGTATATACATACATACCTCCACACACAAAGAAGCGAGAACTGCAAACAGCAACTTTTTCATAGCATACTACTACTAACCCATCTTACTCTGTCATATAATGTTTTTATACAATGTATAAAATTATAGAATGTAATTAGCCCAGCATGCCACTTGACCTCTAATGTTTTCTTTCTTTAAATACTTTCACTATTTCAGTATTTTGCTGAGTTAGGAATAGAGCCCAAACCTCAAAAGTCTCCTTGCAGTTCTCTCCATTAAGCCATATTATACACAGTAGGTCATTAAGTACTGAATAAAACAACACTTACCCTGAGTCTAACACACCCTCGGCGTGATCCTCTCATCATTTTGTCTTTTGACTGAAACAGAAAAAAACCAGATCACTGGATTAACAAATACAGTAAGAACTGCAAGGAGAAAGTTAGTTATTCAAAGCAACTGAGAAACGAATAAAGCATTTTTGTATGTTTTATTGACTGACTAAATGAGATGCAACTTCTGTTACAGAATATGTTAGGTCTCACACAAAAGAAAGTACACCACCATGGTATCAAACAAGTAATCCTTCAAAAAAATAAGAATACAATATCCCACTTCAAGAAGTTTTGTAGATACCTTGAAGAAATACTTAGAAGATGCAGTCTACCCCTTTACAGAAAGTAAGAAGTGAAGAAAAAAGGAATTAAGGAATATTAAAAAGTGGCAGTACGCTAATTTACATATTCCTCCTTTCTCTCCTACTCTCAGAAAAGTATCCATATAACAAAACCCAGCTGTGCAGGCAGAATTGTACAAATGAAATATTTCTGCCAGCAAGTTTCCCAGATTCATACCCCTTTTCATATAGATATAAATTTCATCAGAAACATTAGACAGGTTTCTATGTCTACTTCCTAGATAGTACAGCCTGCTTTCATTACAACAGTTAGAAAAGTTATTTTTATAGCCATTTAAGCAGTAAGAGCCCAGATCAGAAAACAGGATTCCTATGTCCATAACCAGTGCCCAAACCTGTAGACCAGCTCACCTTGCAGCTAAATTAGTGAATCTCTTCTTTAGTATCTGTTTGAAGCTCTGACAAGGGAATTCCAGGGAAAAAAAAAACTCACACCCCCCCCCAACAGGCAATTCTAAACAGCCAACTCACTTCTAGCTTGAAATTGTGATACCTTGAACTTTCAGCTATTCCCAGCACTGACTCAGGTAGATTTGTCAGTAACTTTCTGCCAATGTCGTAAGTGTTATTGGGCAATATCTGCAAGCCCAAGTAGCACACATACAAACTCTTTCAGATAAAGAAAAAAAGAAAACATTTTGGACATCCTAAATACTCAGTTTTCTGATAGATGGAAAACATCTTCTCGTTTTTAACTACCCACACACACACTTTCTGTTTTTTAAATGATAAATTACATGCCATTGTAGCCTTATCTGCAAACGTAGTCTTACCATCCTCTCTTATCATCCTCTCTTATCTTATCATCTCTCTTACCATCCAAATATTCAAACTATATTATTTCAGGTCATGAAAACACAGCTATCACTGGTGTCTCATGAACTGGTTCTCTTGCTGTCATCTTCTGAAATAGCCACTTCTTTCCAACAGTATCTTAACAATTCCATCTAGACAATATATCGATGTGATTATGACCAGCCCTATTTTCCCTGAGGCCATTAGACAATGAAATCTTATTGATATCAGTGAGAAAAAAGACAGGAACCAGAACTATCAGTCTTAACAGCAACAAATTATTTTCCATCTGCTACATAGTTGAGATATAGCTACAAGGAAAGCATGAAGGAGTCACAGCAAGTCCTATTCACTAAAGATAATTTAAAAATATAGCAGTCACAGCTTCAAATAAAGTTACGTTTTTGCTGATCTCTCACTCAATTCACTCTCTAATTTGTCAGAGTTGACTTCTGAATGTTAGAAACCATCAGTATTAATCTATTTGTTTTCACATCAATATATGTTAGCTGGTCAAAATGGAATGGATGTAAAGACAAGCAGTGCATCCATAATGTATTCTACAGATATACAGTTTCTTTGTAGATTTCCTGAATGAAAACTTCTACGTAGGGAAGATTTTTTTGAAGGTGGGTTTTTTTTTTTAAAGTTCAAAACCACTAAAGAATCTAGAAACAAAGTTACTCCAATAATTTTCTATCAGAAATTGTATATACTTGGGACACATCTCACTAGAGTACACTTTTATTTTTTATATTCACTGCCTTGAGTGTTCGCCTAAAATGGGAGGACACTACTGAGAGCTTATTACTCCCTCTGGTGGTTTCAAGAAGAAATATTGGCATTGTCTTAGCAGGAAAGAAAATAACCTGGACTGAGGATGCAACTCTGCAGCAGCTGAAAGAAACCTGTCAGGTCTGACTTTCCAGATCACACACTCCAGGCCCTCTGGCATGCCAGGCAAAGCCCTCCCAGCTTGCTGTACTGAGCACAGGCAGGGAACCAAATCAGACAAAAAGCAAAGGTAGCAGAAGAGACATTTGGTTTGGTTTGGTTTAGACCCCTCAACCAGCTAAGTGCAGGGAAGATGAGAGCTAGTCCTAATGCAAGGGAGGGCAGAATCCCAACAACCCTGATTTCCACTGTGCGGAATGACTATCACCTCAACTGCAAAAGATACTGTAAAAGCCGTCTGTTTTCTTGTACACCACATTTTAATGGAATGGAAATTAAGTTTAAACATTATAATGTTCTTAGTCTGCAAAAAGATTCACAAGATAAATCACAGGTTCAGAGTGTGGTCCTATACACTTACAATTTCGCCATCTTCAGACAGAGCTTTAATTGGTTAATACCAATTATAATGAAGCAGTAAATCTAATTCATTCTACCTAAGTGGAATAAAGCGCCTATCATTCCAATATCTGAACTCCTTGTGCACTAAAGCATGCAGCTATCATGGCACATAGTACTGTATTCTCTCATTGGAATACAGCAAATCTCGTACAGATTGCTGCAGGAGAGGACTTTAAAACATAACTCAGCTGACATTTTAGATTTGCACCCCCCCCTCCAAAAGTAAGCTTTTATAAAAAATACAACTCAGACAGCTTCAGCTTCCCCTTAGAGCATTATGTTTTACCCTTTGGTTGAAATTAGGCATGGGTATCCAATATGTCCTATACTTGGTCAAGTATTCTTGGATAAATAAAGCCATCCTGTAACTGTTTTGAGGAATGGTTCCATTTCACCGAACAAAATCTCATACAGCAGAAAGACATCTCTGAATGGCTAGTAAAAAAGTCACATTTTACTTTCTTTTTATATTTAAAGTTTTAATATGCAGCTGTCTTTTTTCAGTGATCAGTTTTATAACCAGACAAAATGACATTTTCCATAAACTTTCAATACACAGTGTACTGATTTTGATGATAATGAACTTGAATAGGTTACAAGCAGACAGCAACACAAGATAAATTTCAGCTGAAACTCAAAAATTTGTAAAGATGAACAAAGCTATACAGTATTACTGCAGGGGGAATGGAGGTATCTCCCAAAAAAATATGGCCTTTATTGGTTTCTTTTCTACATCCACACAGCGAAGTTGATCAAATACAGAACTGATCTAACATAAGGCATTTCAGGTAACCTACAACTTCTTCGAGAAATGAAAATAATGCCTGGGTCTATTTAAAAAAACAAAACAAAACAAAATTAAAATCCTAACCCCCCAAAGGCCCCCCAGCCCTCCTTCATCCTTAGAACTACTACTATTTAATTTGAGTTTTAGCTGTTGCATTGGAAGTTTAAGATTTCAATATAAAACCCAGCTGCTGTCTGCCTCCAAAACTTCTCAAGCACAAGTTCTGCTTGTGCAGAAGTGCACAGAACTTGAAGAGGTACATTTTTGACTCACACAGTGCTGTCAAGGAAATCTCTAACATAAGTACACAGATGAGCAAAACCACTTATGACATTTATTTCCCGTTAGGGATGAAGAAGCTGGAACAAGCTTTATTTATAAACAGTGATGTTTGCAGTTTAACTACATCTACAGGAGAAGCTTTAGTTTGGACCACTTTCCATAATAGTCATTGTTCTCATCAAATGCTAAGGCAACCCTTATTTTTCAAGCAGTAATAAAAGCCAACAATTTAAAAACTTAACATGCTGTTAATTTTTGGTAAGCCCACCATTCTTCTAGCTCCGTTGCAAGGCACACCCCAGTCTCAGAAGAGGATCTCCTCGAGTATAGGGACAACATCTAACAGCCATGTTGTTTCTGTAGCTAAAGCTTTGACTTTTGTGGATGCAGCCATAAAGCAGGAACCAAAACACTGCAACAATAACAAAGGATGCCACTGGGGCTCATTTAACCCCAATAGATGCCATGTATACCTGAAAAAGGTAAGGCAACAATTTATGGTTCCTGACATAGAAAGCATTACACTGCTTACGGAATCCTACAAGAAATTAATACATTAATAATAAAGGCCTTGACTAGATCAAGGTGTAAAAGATACAGCACAATCACAGGACCCTCCCTTCAGCCTCTTCCCCAAGAAGCACAGCTACAGACTAAACAGCCTATATCTGCAACAGGACTGGGTATCTGATCACCATGTTGATCTTTTCAAATTTCTACATACTGTAATTGCTATTAAAAGGTCATACTGTATAATTCTCAGTTATTTTAAATAAAGCTTATTCATTAAATTGTCTCTGTCACCTGACAATTCATTAGCTCATTAGATTCAGCTTAACTGATCCATTCCCAACCTGCATGGAGGAAAGACTTTTAAATAGCTAGAAACCTTAAACTAAGTTGTAATCTAACAACAACAACAAAAATTGATCCCCTAGATTGCTACTGGTTTTATTTTGCACACCTAATAAAGAAAATATAAAAAACATGCAGTAGATGAGATTTTGCAGGTAAGTGAACAGATTTAGTACTGAACTGGTTTTCTTTGGATCCACAGTTAGCACATGATCTGTACTCTTCTGATTTGCCAAACTGTACCCATCTTGATCCAGATCCTACATGAGCACCCAACTACACTTCATGAAATTAATGGAGCAGACAACATGGCTGGCTTTGAGAGGACAGACGACACGCAGTTCAGAGTGCCAGTACAAAATTAACCCATCAAATATTTTTTAACAAATCTGAACAAGCACAATATGTTTATATTGGATGAGAAATGCCAATGACATGCACTGCAAAGTGATCATCAAGTATTGGGAGACCTAAAACCAGACCTATAACTTAACTACTAAAGAGGATGCAGCTACTCAGCTACTTAAATTATAATCCTGTAACAATTTATTCTGTGCATCAAAACCTGTGATACAAAGTTAAAACTATGTACAAAATTCAATTTAGTGTTGCATAATAGCCATCAATATTTTTTATCCTGTGTCCATAAATTAAGAATTCTTTTTCTTATTATACCTAGTTTGCTTATAGTTTTGTCTGTTTTTATTAGATTCACCAAGCTGTTTGCAGTGCATGTGACAGATCAAGTTATTACAGGAAAAAGTGTAACCTCAGCTGAGAACGGAAAGCAGAGACCTCAAAGGGAATGTTTGTGCAAAAGCAGATTTTTTTTTCCTGTTTTCTTGGGATTTTTGCACATAGCTGTTGACTGAGAAACTGTATTTGGAAGAAGCAGGAAAACGCATTCAAATGAAAGTCTCTACCACAGGGGCACTGAGCCATGACTCCAGCTTCAGAGGCATCATTTGAAATCAAGTTAATAAGATTTGTTTTCAGTTCACCACCAAAGGTTCATTAAACCGCTGCAAAATTTAAGTCCCCCTCCTCAATATCTGGATTGCACAATCCACAAGCAGTTCTTCAATAAAGTACAGCCAGTATTAAAGTTGCTAATTAGCAGCAATCTTTAAAAAGCATGAGGAGAAAAATATTTTTACACCACCACAACTACTTCCTCCTAATGACTTTTTCACATAGATTTTGCTGCTGAAAGCATTCAACCAGCATATGTTTTTAAAAGTAGTTTGATGGAATGATTAATGAAACAACAACAGAATAAAATTAAATTGAATTAAATTTAATTTAAATCTATTATTTAGGCATGTATTGCTGCAAGAACCATTAAGATGATGGGAGGCTACCCAGTTTTGTTTCAAGGGTACACACGATGGAGTTGTCATACACAACAATTTTTTCTTGCAACCCTCATTCACTATACAAGGCAGCTGTTTAAGTCTACAACATTTTGAACAGTTCTGCTTTCAACACCACCATATGTCAAATATCCACAGAGTTTTAAAATATTTTAAGGAACTGACCTTCGTATCTACTGGCCCTGTTTTTAGCATTGTTTGCACAGCCATGCAAGTTCTGCTTTCAATTTATTATACAATTAAAATATTTATTTAAAGGCTACACTTAAAACAAGAATTTAAATCAGATTTTCAACCTTGAGGCGTTCTCTGAATTATTTCTACAGGATTCCCAAGGGTAATCAAGGCTATAGCTGATGTGTATTTAAGATAGCACTTCCGTCAGAAAACACAAACAAAAAGCAAATTGCGTTCAACTCCCTCTTCCTCCCTAGCCACTTCTTTGTCTTCATGCTATCTTCCACTATAATGCCAACATACATTTTTATACTGACATTCAGAAAACAAACGACAGAACAAATTCAGCTGAAAAAATAAATCAGCAGAAAGTTATTTTTCAGCTGGAATCCACCTCACGGAACAACTTTACAGGAGCTTCCTGTGCCAGCAGAAGGCACAAATGAGCCACTTCGAGACTTTTCTGTTAAATATTGTCAGTGCAGCCAGCTACACTCTGAAAAAACCACAATGCTTCAGTAGACTTACATTTGCTATACCTTCAAGACAAAACATTGGTGAATTCACAAATCAAAGAATATTGAGGGGAAAAAAGAAGTCATTTGTCAAACCATTGGTCAAACTGATCCAAAATGGCACACAGTCATTTATTTCATATTTTGCTCTTCAAAAAAAAGAAAAAAAGTAACCTTTTACTGATATTGGACAATCACTTATTCAAGCAAAACCACATAAAGACAATATTTGGATGACAAGTCCCAATCATACTCTCTGAAGTATATAATTCATTAATAAATCTAAACAAACATAATTAGAAAGCAAATTTGAGGATGTACCTTTCTATTCAGAAAGAGAAAAAAACCCACAAACTACAGAAGAAGTGGGAAAAAAGCAAACAATTTGGCATTGTAAAAAACCTTTGTAAGACAACTTGGAAATGCATGTGAGAAACATTTGCATTCACACTTGCAAGTAGTACTACTAGTGTTCCCTGTAATACAACTAAGTATAGAGGAAGGAATACACAAATGAAAACAGAAATAATTGTGAACATTAAATTCTCATTTTTTTCCTGACTCAGACTGAATGTAAAATCTTTGGCCTTGCTCCTTGAAGGTTCTAATCATGTCAGAAATGTAAATTTAATTGAATTCATTTGCTTCTGATGTACGTGGCCAAAACATATTTAGGTTAACATCTACTCATTTTACCAAAAGACAAAGCATACTAATTTAGGTGCTTTTTATTTTTTTACAAGTGCAATACTATTGCACACTAACTCTGTTTGAACATTTATTCCACATTAAGGGTACTTTTCTGCAGTCTATTTTCAGTTACTACCAAAGACGACTAAATAAAACAGTGCAAGGACACACCTATGAAGAGACATACGTTTCTGGATCTAGCTCTGATGGAAAGTTCAGTCACATCAGTTATTACCCTGCAGTTCTCCACAGCTCCTCTGCCAAAGGTTAATTGGCTATTGGATCTACTGGAGAAAGTGCCTCCTACATGCGCAACTTGCTGGATTGAAATGGACTAAGGAGTCTGCAAGAGGTGATGAGCAGGTAAAAGCTGATCAGTTAATTGTAATCTCTCCTATCAGCAAAGCTGTTTCCAGATTGCATGTCTACGCAGCCAGGTTGGAACAACCTCAGCCTACCCCACCCATGCATTACGCTCATAGGGAAGGGCCAGTTTCAGGCTCAAAAATCATTCGGTTACACTTATGCAAGCAGAGCAAGGCAACTATATTGCTTCAGCCTGAAAGTGGCCCAGAGGGAATGGAGTACATGAGCCTGATTACATAGATAAACCTTTAATTCAAAATACAAGTCTGCATATACAGCATCACAACAGGCCATTTCCCCACATAAATAAAGCCCCCAAAGCTGCTAACCTTCCAAATTAACGTTGCTTATGTACCACAGCCTTACAAACTACAGTTCAGGAGTTATGACTCTAAAACTAAAGGTAGAGCTGAAAGAAAGAGTATCCCACTACCTTCTCAATGCTAATATTAGTACTTGTGAGGCATGCGGTCAACTGGGACTCAATCTGAATTATCTTTCAAGCCCATGCTCCAGCTGATCCTACAGCCCTATGAGTAATCATGCCAGCTTACATGAAGAAGCGTGCATGCTGAAGGACCAGTTCTTTTGGCAGCCAGTCTTTCAACACGATACACACCCTTAGGTACAAGAATGAATTCAGATGTCTAGAGAATGGCATAACAAATACTTTACAGACATATGTGCAGAAAAGATAGCACATGGATAAGGAAAGCATTCTAAAGTAAATGTTAACTGCAGGCATTTCTTAGTGGCAAAGGCACACAAAGCAGAGAACACGATTTGATTTCTTGAACCCAACTTGAATTTTTTAGCACAGGTAGTTTAAAAAAAGATTTTAAAAATTGTGAACTAAAAGTCATTAAAATAACAGAGAACATAATAAATTATACAAAATAAAAGTGTAATGAATACGTAGAGATACCTAATCATAGGAAATAATGAAATATAAGAACTGATTTTTATTAAGAAGCTGAAGCCCATAGAATGAAAGTCAGTGCAATAACCAGAATTAAACGCACTAGTCATCAGCAAATGTTTCTATTTCTGTAGCTGAGCATTAAATGACTTTGCACCTTGGACCTCCACTTAGACTACACTTACCAATTCATCTCAAACAGTTGACATTTGAACAGCTATCAAAAAGCAACTATAAAAGCACTTTTATTTCTCCATCCATATTCCAGCTGAGGGATTTTGAACCTACATGAACCAAAATTGTTTGGGAGTCTGTAACTGTTTTATGTTGAGAGCCTTATAAACTCCTAGGTCTGGGGAGATAAGCTCTCTCTCCTAGTAGGGCTGGAAATCCAGATTTAGGGAAAAAAACTTTTATATGCAATGCTTCTGTATACATATACCTTCACAGACAGCATGATGCTCCAAGTTAAGTTATTTGCTGTAAATCTATTGCAATTTACTACTGGGTAAATTTGTATGTGTTTTATCCAGACTGACACACTGATAGTAATTGCTCCATGCTAAGAAAACGTATCTGTGCATGCATACGGTTCAGCCAGTTACCCTTCTCATTTAAAGGCATATCCTTGAAAAAAAGAATTTGTAATCTTAAAATATTTGTAACTTAATTCACATTTTAATATAAGAAGCTGAACAAGCTAGCGAGTCAGGATCAGTCAGTGGTTACGCAAAAAAAAAAAAAAAAAAAAGGAGTCAAGAAAAACATCCCTGTTTCTTAATACACTGCACTTTAAAAGTTGGTGCTTGAAAGTAGGAAGTCCTCAACGGAAACAGGGAAGTCAATCTCCAACTGGGAAGCAACATGCCGTTGCGGTAGTGAACTCGGCACGTGCAGCCATAACGTGTCCCTGACCCCCGGGTAAGAAGTGACAGAGAACATCGCTGCTCCGAGCAGACGTTTCCGAGGCGAGCCGCCCGGGAAGGCGACACCCTCAGGGGCCCGTCGCCCGGGCAGAGCGGCCAAAGCAGGGCGAGAGCAAGTTCCCGCTGGAAAGAGAGGGGAGCGCTGAGACAGCGGGACCCAGGAGCCCAAGGCCATCACCGAGCAAGGCTCCGGACCACCCGGAGCGAGCGGGCCGGTCGGCCCCGCTCCCCCGGGGCAGAGGGATCGCCACCCGCCCGGGGCTGAGCGTGAGGCCCCTGGGGCGGCACGAGCCACCTAGGGCTCCCGAGAAGCTACCGGCGACGCCGGCTCCGGAGCCACCGGGCAGCTCCCCGCGAGGGGGCAACGGCCGCTCCCGCCCAACGACCCCGCCCCGGAGCCGCCCCCTCCCCCCGCGCCGGCCGCCAACAATAACAAAGCCGCTCGCCCCCACCGATAAATCTCCCCGCAGGGCCACCCCATTGGCTGATCCCGCCGCCTCCTCCTTCCCCATTGGCCACTCGAGCACTCACACCGCCCCGAGTCCCCTCCCCACCCCCACCCTGCGCCTCAACCGGTCTCCCGGCTCCTCGCCCGCCCGGCCCGCCGCTGCCCCTCACCGTGTAGTAGGAGAGGAGCCCGGCGTTATAGTCCAGCACGAACCAGCGGTACTGCCAGCCCTTCATGACATTGGTCCATTTGCTCAGCGGGCCCTCCATGATAGACGCCATCTTAGGCACCGAACCGGCACCACCACACACACACACCGCCCGTTCGGTGAGGGGCGCAGGGGAGAGACACGGCGGCCGCCAGGAGGGAAGGGGGCGGGGCACGCAGCGAGGGGGCGGGGTCAGGAGCCACACTTCCCCGGAGGGCGGGCGGGGAAGGGGCGTGGTTTGCGCGCGCAGCGGGGACGCGCGTCGGCGGGGGGAGGGGCAGGCAGCCCAACGGCTGGAGAGGAGGCGGGGCGCGGCGAGGCAACGGAAAGGCGGGCGGGGGCGAGGGCGAGGTGGTGTGTGGTGAGGAGAGCCGGGGGCGAGAGGAGCGTGGGTGTCCGGAGAGAGTCGGGGGGCTTGGGTTTGTGGGTGTTAGCCGAGCGATCTGGTCCCTGAAGTGGCGGGGCTTCCCCTCACGGTTCAGGGGAGGCAGAGGGCGAGGCGTGAGGGAGGGCTGCGCGGTGGCAGTGGTGGGATGAGGGCACGACGCCCTGGTGCTTCGGTTGCGTGAGGGCGGGAGGGCGTTATCCTGTCCCCTAAAATACTTGGCACCACGGCACCATTTCATTTCTCTCGCTGTTGTGCTTGTCCCTTTGCCTGTCCAAAGCACCTGTTGGGCTTACCAGTCGAGTCCAAGTGCCTGGGTCTGCTCGTGAAGGGGCTATATGGCCAGGGTCCAGGGTGTATAAAAACATTCAGGAATTGAGATAACCTTTTAAGGGTAAGGCTTATTTAAATGGGACACAGCTTTCCTGTGGTCTGATCCAAGAATGTGGAATGAATTCCCCAGGAGCTATGGACAATTGCAAATCTGTTGTTCAGTGCAAGGCATGTTCTTTGGCACTGATCTCTGACATAAGTACGTAACTTCAGTTGTACTTTAACATAAAAACTTCAAAGGACCCAGAGATACTTGTGTTTCTTCCTAGGAATCAACAATATAGCAGCAGAAATAGTGCTTTTACTATGAGGTTTGTGTTTGTCGTGCAATCTTTACAGTATTCATGGAATCACTTTTAAAACCAGTTTTTTCTCTTTATGATTTTAATATAAAAATCCCTTTATAGTGGGCTGAGATAGGTCTAGTGTCTTAAAGCATTGCAACTTTATACTAAGTTAAGCTAATTTTAATAGAAAAATCACCCCGGTTACCCCTCTGCCTCAAAGGCAGAGCTTCTGTGTTTGATTTTAGAAAATAAGAAATACTTCCATATTTCTAATTCATCTTCCCACTTCACATGTCACATTGCTTACTAGTTTGTTACCAAGTGGAATTTATAGCGTTGACTTTATAATACCCCTTGGAGTCACCTGGTGCTGTGTTTATGCATGGTGTTACCAGTTTAATCTAGCTAATGCACAATTCAGTCTTGAAACCCAGCTTGTTAATTTTGATAACATTCTTTTTCAAGCTGCATATGACCTTAGTAATCTGTTTTCTTCTTTAGTTTCACTGACTAAACAAAGTGCGGCTGCCTAGAGATTATACCCAGGCAAGCAAAACAAAAAACATCAGATGGTGCCAGAACATTACTAGTACTACCATTTAAAGCTGTCGTTGGACTGGAGCTTTATTATCCCAGATCACTACTTTGACTGTGTTATACCACAAGAGTTGAAACAATGCAAAGAGCTTGTGCAAAAAACCTCTTGGCTTAACCATGAAAGAGCTGTCTGTAGGCAGAGCATTCTCAATGAGAAATTCTTGACAGAAGAGATTTCTATTTACCTTGGTTTGCCAGGGGCTGAATTTGCTGAACTTCGGCATACAGTGCATATCTTACTAGTTCTTTGTTCTCTTTGAATTTTTTGAGGGGAAATGTGCCAAAGACTTGTCTCCACTAGAAAAAGCATGTATTTTAGTTAGCTCAATTTAGCGAAACCTTAAAACCCTAGACTAAATGGAAACGTTGTGTTAGCAGATGTTAAAGGGGAATTCATCTCGAGGTTTCTTTTAGAAATGTAGTATGGATATTCTCTTTAGGTAATTTGGCAGAGATCAGAGAATCATTGTTTTTCAAACAAACCCACACAAATTGGAATAAATACATATGGAATTATAGTCTGTTATCAGCATTCAAGATACAATATCATAGTTTTATGTACTTTCTTGACATGCCAGGGTGATGTGTCTTCTTTGTATGTGTATATCCGATTACTCCAGTGTCTATTGAACATGGTTCATGAGGGCATTGTTGAAGGGATTAAGCTTAATTAGCTAGATCCTTCTGATAAAGATTCTAGGTGCCCATTGAAATTGTTTTGAAAGATCAGCACAAACATTTTAGTTCAACAAACTGATCAACAACAATTGGCCACAACTGTGATATAACCTACCTTTATATACTTTGTATATTACATCATCAGCTTCAATGATTTTGAATAAAATATTACTTGAAATAGAAGTTAGTAAGTTACTTCCTTAATAGAAAAATTCAGTTTGCTTTAACATGTTCCGTCTGTATCCAATTTGGAACAGTTACAAAGAGCTGTTATTTTCTGTAATTATAGACAGTTTTATTGTGATGTTCTCCATATTTTACACAACTTAAATTAGACTAATATGTCACCCTCTTTAACTAGAGTACTTACTGTCATCTGAGAGAATTACGTACTACAGAGATCAACAGAACTGGGCGGAAAGCAGCAGGTACCTTGCGCTGCTTTTGTTTTCTACACTGCTCTATCAGCTGAAAATCTTGTCCAGCATCACTCTCTTGCCACACAGAGGCCTCAGTTAAGTTATCTTGCTGTAGTGTCCCAGCCACACACAGATTTCCTGACCAGCCACAGTGTTTAGCCCATAAAGTGGCCTCTGGAGTACTCAGACTGTCCCAGCAGGAATGTAGGGGGAAACCTCAGATATGCCCAGTCCTTACTGTGTTTACCAGGACATCCCAACTTGGACCCTACTTTTTAAATTTCTTCTATGTTCTTTTCCTTTGTGCATGCTTGTCCACTAAATTACATCTGAGGTTTTTTGGCCATTACAATTTAAATCTGTATGATTTCTAGCCAAGAGGAAAGTACTGCTGATTTAGAGTAAATACCAAAATAGAGTAAATGAGAAGCAGGAATATACTGAAAGTCTGATTCTTTAAGAGGAAAATGGTTTTCTGTTGTCAATTTTCCTGAAGTTGTAGCAGAACTAACTTTGAAGAACCTCAGTGATGAAGTTGTGTGGCTTGTGGGTTTCCTTAAGGGTATCTGGGAGTGTGACTGGCAGCAGTGAAAGTAGCTTTAGCTTCTCCCAACAGCTGCAATTGCTTGGTGTTCTGTGGAACATAAGGAAGCCATTTGAGAAGAGAACAAATGTCATTTTGTTTCCTTTTCTTTTCCCACTTCAGAAATGGGCTGGTAGTTTCATTTTGTATTTCTTGTCCTATCAGGTCACTGTGTCAACTACTGACAACATAATAATCATAATTAAGAAATTATGTTTTAGCCTGATGGTGGATGATTCTTCTTCTGCTTGTTGGTAGCAAGTAATGTCTTTTATTTGTACCTTCAGGAAAAAATTTCCTCCATTTGATTTTTTTATGGGTAACAAATGCTACAGTCAAGTAGAAGATGAAGCCTTCTGTGTCATCTTCAGTCTCCTGCTACTGTCCTTTAAAAGTATTTTCTAGTCCCTCTATGCATATGCCAACTACACGAAGAATAGGAACAATGTCAGAGCCTAAATATTTTTTATTTTATTTCTTCAGAATTATGTTTGGTTTAGGGTGTTAAGGAGAGGAAGATAGATGGGAGAGAATCACCTTTGCCCTACAAGCAGTCATTCTTAAAAGAGGATAATTAAATCAAGTGTGCCAATAAGTGCCATAGTAAGTAGGTTTTCTGAATAGATTTATTATACTGTCACTGTTTTTAATACAAATGTTTATGAAAAAAAATCAGCAATACAGTGGAACGAAGACAGTAGTTGGTTCTGTGTCTTTCTGAGGCAAACAAATAATTCTGTCTTGGGCCTTTCTTGCCAATTCCTGTATGATCCCAGCAAATAAAAGCCATTAGCAATACATTTTCCCAGTCCTGTCCATTTTAATCTAGTTTTTCTCTGATCTTAATGAATTGTCATAAATTCCTCTAGGACAGGGTTGAGGAACCTCGTTGAGGGCTAAGCAGACCTTTCTGAGTCTTCTAAATGAGTCCATATTAGGATACACCAGAAAAAATCAAACTACCACAGGCTGTACGGATTTAATGTCCTCAGGCCTCAGAGTCCCTGTTCTGTTTCTACTTATAGCTTATGGCTGTGTTTGGACTAGGTTTCACAAGAGAAGGGACTTTTCTTTGTGAACATTATAAAGATCCGCCTTATTATTGTCCAGATTGTCATCCTTTGATGGCATGTTTAGAGCTGCACTGGAAGAGTGTTATGATATTCGAGCCATTTCCCCAAAACACATGGAATGTGTTCAGCCAAAATGTGGTACCATTTAAGAAAGGGCTGAAGAATCTCTCTTGCATTTAAAATAGATAAAGACAATTCTGAAGCTAAGATTTATTTTATCTGTAGTTATTTAATCCTCCCTAGTAGTGCTGTATGGGTAGGCTGCTGGGGGATGATGCAGCAAAGACGCAGCTGACTCACCTAACTGGCACCAATACTTTACAGGACTAGGAAAAGTCTGACAGATGTTGCAGTGTGTGTTAAAAACAGGGTGCGAAGGTATTCAGTTAAGCAATTCAAGTGACTCACTTACTGACCAAATCCTGTTACAAGGTCTACAGAGAAATACATTTTAAGGGCATTGTAAATTTGAGTAGCTTTGTAACAATAACATAAATTTTGGTGTGGTCTCATAAAAGAATTAAATTCAGGTTACAGTTTTGCAGGACGGTTTGACATAATGACATTATCTGGGAGTTGCAAGAGATGTAAACTGACATTTTAGGGCTCAACATTTCTTCAAGGAGTAAGTTTCTGAACTTGCTGAGGCACTTTGCCATTTAGAAATGTGGGTATGTTCTGTACTCCCTTTACACAGAGGGCAGAGAATTCCTCCCACATATCCCGGTCACACTTGAGATCTTTTGGTGTTCAGAGATGAACGCATTAACAGCAATACAAATTTAACAGGAAAAGCACCTTCTAACAAAATCTGTAACTTAAATATACTATAAATCTAGTCCAAAAGAATTAAAAGATGTGCCTAGCCTTTATACCGAAGAAGCAGTTATATGAGCTATTTTCCATCTGCACATAGGCTGAGCTCTGGTAATCAGAAAATCAATCTAGCAACTAGAAAAATGCTGGAATTAATTTTGCAGAGGGAATGATTCACTGTAATCTTAGTATTATTTTATTATAAAACTTACAACATCATAATTTAGTCTTGAGAACAACAGGCCTGATGTCTTTGCTGAGTACAAGAGTTTAGCGTTCATAGCATGCTGAATCACATTTTATACTCCTAATGCATTGCTTAGATGGGTAATGTCTCATCATTTGATTTAAGCATCTTATCATCCTGTGGGCAGAATTTATTTAAAATTTAATGCAGAAGTCCATGCTATTTTCTCAGCCACAAATAAGTGATTTCTACTTTAGTCTCCACAGAGACTTTGAAAAGATATAGAGGAATGCTGCTCAACTGGAATGTTTACTTCACTGCAGCTGTGGTACAAAAAGGCAAGTAAGTATAATCTCTTTTCCCAAAACTTTCCCACCATCACCTCTTTTCATAGTGTTTGGCCTATTAATATGTTTCAAATAAGGTTACTTGTTCTTTGCAGTCAATTTGTTTTGCAAGAATGCAATAGATACATTGTCTTCTCACAAAATTTAGGCTATTTACAGTAGAGTTTGATGTGTAGCAAATTGAGCAAGGGAAAGGGTAAGAACTGATTTAATATTTTAAAGAGTATTGTCCCTAATCATAAGGATTATATGCTATGTTTATTTTCAGTAAGAAGTGTTTATTTTTTCTTTATACACTATATTTATTTGTTATTAATAGATACAGCAGTATCAAAGCTAGTATTTAAAGCTAGTGTATACACATACACAAGGAGGTTCCAAAATATATGCATATTATCAGGCTGTTATGAACAGTATCCATGCTGTCTGGCACAAAGTCTTATTAAAATCTGGAGGAAAAATATCTTTTTTCTTCTCTTTGTTTTTTGTCCAGGTAAATAGCAGAAATAATGTATTAGACTTAAGCATAAATCTTGACTCTGGTAACTTGTAGGGTACTAGATGGGAAGTCTAAGGAGATGAAAGGGAGGATAAAATTAAAGGCAAGGAGACCTAGAGCTGAGCAATCAATCATAAAACACAAGTATACAGAATGAGCACTATCCCATGAGTGCTTCTATTATTCATTTTATTTCCATAGCTAGAAGTATTAAAGGGGTATCTGTTAAAACTGAGTTTCAGTTGTGTCAATTTAGAATCGATTTCCAGCTCCTTCTGCATTTCATTCTGGGATTTAAGGCCAAATCATTTTACTTTAGATCTAGAATCACTCCCAGTGATTTGTACATAGGAGGAGCCCTATATGCAGTATAATCCCTCATCTAATACTGCCCTGATTTTGGGATGCCAAAAAGATCTTTCTTTAGGGTTACTCTTTCTTGTATAAGGATGGGAGACAAAGGGAGCAAGGTTTATCCTACCAAAAATTGGAAAAGTCTTTTTCTTCTCATCTGAGAATTAAAATAATCCTTTTTGGTACCTGCCTGAAGGATTTGCTTCTTCCTTGTACTGATGGAAGTGAAAATGCAGAAATTATTTTGTCATCCTACTCAACTCTCTCTCTTCCATGAGAAATGGAGAAAGAAGCGGAGAACTGATTTAGTAGAAGAAAAATAAGTAGCCACTAGAATTGGCAGAATAAACTCAAATTGCCCCCCAAAAACCATGATCTGCACTTGGACCTCAATTTAGAGAGTGGATGGGTGTTTTGCTACTTGGACAGCTCTCAGGAGCTGACAGGAGACTCTTCCGGCTATGTCTGAACTAGCAGACTCATGTGCAGGATGCAGCCACATCTGATTTCCAGATGAAGTGAGACTTTGGTTCACAGCAGCACCTCCTGCAGCTTCATCAGCTCGGTATCAGCAGGAAGAAAACCCAGGTTCAAAGATCAGGGGAAAGCCCTCGCCCACCCTGGATAGGTTTCCAGCCTTAGCAGTGTGAAGACAAAAGTCTGGGACATATTACAGGACACATTCATCAGCTGTCTAGACTAAAACAACCACTCACACCAATTAAACAACTCCAGCTCAGGTGACTTCTGAGCTGTAAATTATTAGAGGTTTGGGAAGTACACGAGGCCAGTCTCACTACATGCTTATCTACTCCAACCATCTTCCATAGCTACTAGCTATTGCCACTGCTGCAGCCAGGACACTGGGATATTTAGACCTCTCTTCTGAGCCACTACCTCTATTCTTACATTATGTTGTTATTTTCACGGAGTTAGATAAGGAACTCTATAGGTACCCTTTCAAGAAGGGCTTTGGGTTTTTTTTTTCCCAGTAAAAGAGTGGAATTTCTGTGGGGATCTTTAATGACGTTGCAGCCTAATTTTACATTGTAGTAGTCGAGCCTTATTTTGCCCATTTTTTAACTTTAGCAGTTTCACTGACTTTTGCTGAAGCTGAAGTTGCTCAGAACTGCTGAAATAAGCCCAGATGTCATGGACTGAAACAAAGGGAATCCTACTCAGCTCGTAGGCAGCAGCACACACAGCGCAGCTCTGTTACTCAGTTTGTAAGCCAAGAACTTGATGAAAATCCAGGCCTTGTTGCATCTGTTTGCTTCCAAGTTTCAAAAGTTCAGTCTTTTATTCGTACTTCCCAGTGCCCTGCTAAACTAATTAATTTGAACAGTAACTGCAATGTAACTTCCAAGCAAATGCTACAATAACATTAATATTAAAATCTGTAAATGCTACTGGAGTTAACCGAATTCTCTGGACAATTGTAAAAAAATTGAGAGTTGAATAATTTGCTTTCCATTGCCCAAGAGAATTAATTTTTGAAAATAAACTTGTGAGGAATATACTAACAAGCAAATCTAACTATAAGAATAGTTTGCAGCATACAGTGAAACTTTGATTTCCGTAGCATAAGCTGAAGTTGGTAATGTTTACGATTTCATAGTTTCTTACAGTTGTGTATTTACTTGAGATATACACAATAGATAGTTTGTTTTAATTTACTGGTCAAGTTTGCAATATCATTTGTAGATTAGCAGCATTAAGTCTTTTGAAATAAGATATGAACAAACGAAAGCATGAGTTTAGTCGGGTGTTTCCAGTTCAGGCCAAACAGACCAAAAGTTGTTCATACTTGTGTATTCCATTGGTGTTGATGTGGTTACATGTACATAATCAAGAGCAAAATTTATCCCATTGACTTAAAGATTAAAGCATGTAAATAGCCAAAGTTAAGCTCTGCTATTCATATTGCATAAGAAAAGAGGAGCTTGTAATTAGTATTACACTCTCCAGTTTATGCTGACTAGTTCTAATTATGCTGTTTCTAGTATGCCAACTAGAGAAAAGATGCAGCTCTTCTGAATACAGCAAAATCAGTAGCAACTGAACTGTTGTCTTATCAGTCTTTTAGATTTTGTTTTACATATCTGACAATTTTAGACAAAACAAAATCCTATGTGATTTTGTGAAATGTTATATCTACTTGGCTTTACACTTTTGGATGGGAATTTAATCTGTTAAATATCAGGGGTGATGTCTCCTACATTTAATCACTATGGAGTCGCTGCATTAAATTTACTCATTTCACTGAATTTCTAAAACATGAGGAGGACAATGTTCTTTTTCTTATAGGTAGTGGACCAATCTTATACCCTGAGTATTTGTCTTGGCTGCAGAGTTAACTCAACTTACAATTTCTTTGTGGTTTTTAGCTTGAAGCCTGTATACCCACAAATCCTTAATTGTAGCATTGTAGTACTTCAAAGATTTCTGGGGATAATCAGTGCAGTGTCAGCTGATGCAGTGACTGTGTGAAGCATAGGTAGCACTCTGCAATGTAACTGATCTTAGAAGTGCTTGACTGACTCAACTGACGGCTGTCATTTCTGTTCCCAGTAGCAACATGGGCATATTCTGTACAATGAATGCTCAGATGGTGTAATTACTTCTTGGAAATGTTCGATTTTTTTCATGCACAGAGAAACACTGCAGTATGCAATCTGCCATTCTCCGGGTTTTTTGAATGCACTGTGTCAGGATTCCTGATGTTAAGAAATTGAGATAACTAGATACAGAGTCTGGGGAGATGGACAGATTCATAGATACAGATGTACATAGGGGGGTGTGTGTGTCCTCAGAAAAAAAAATCCAGATGGAAAAAACTGGCATATCTGGGAAAATTGAGACATATGGTAGCTTTAAATCAGGTTTACTTTACAGTGAAGGCATTGCCTAAGGCATAATAATGGCAGCAGGAACAATGCCTCCATTTAGGCAAGCCATGGACCAAGTGTTTGGCAGGGGGTCCTGTGGAAAGGCTAGGAAGCATTACAAGCTGGGGAGAACTTTCTGGTAGCTGTTCCTATATCAGATTGTTTAAATGGGAAATCAGTAGACTTCATATTCCAGGCATTTTAAATTATTTATTTGTGCTTAAGCCCTGCCAACCAAACTGTAAGTTAAAAAGAAATTTTGGTCTCTGAACCTTCAGGGTTCACATTTTCAAGCTTTTCTTGGCAACCTTGAAGGCCAGAAAGGTCCTATATTTTGCTGCTTTCTTGTTTGCTTTTTTTAATTAAAGCTCAAATAACCCGTGCAAGCTCTTAACTCCAGAGGCTGGAGCTTTATTAAAACAACAAACAAAAAATTGGAAAATATATTATAAAATCTTGGTAGCTGGTAAAACTGAATTTGCTTTCTAGAGCATGCCATATTTGAAAAGAATAAGTAGAAAGGCAGAAAATGAGAAAAGAGCATCTTCCAAGCAGATAGGCCCTGTTTATCTAAAGTGGGACAAGGAGAACTTTTATCCCACTTAACTTTTACTTTTGGATGGCATTTGAATTGACCTTGTGTGTTTGGCAGCTCATCTGTTGAGCCATCTGTTTCAAATTATGCATGCTCAGAGGGCACATTGCATCCAGGGATACAGTTCCCCCCAACACAAGAAATTTGAATTGGATTTGCAGTTTAGCGATCTGTAAACATGGATGTGCAATCATACATCTAAATTATGTTTATTTTGGAGAAACTGAAGCATTCATACAGCTGGAGAAACCTGAGGAAGGTTGTAAGTGGAAAGCCTTAGGCCATATTCACTGTCCTGTGTCCCTTGTACAGAGCTCAGGCAGTGCAAACTAAGAGAAAACCACCCAAGGTCCCCAGCTAGGAAATTTCTCTTTCAGACTGAAGAGTTCTTAATGGACTAAGAGCTGATATAGTAACCAGTTTTACAGCCTGTTTAAAGAGTGTCTTAAAGGTATTGTAGGGTAGAGAAACTGCAATTTGGCTCCCTCCGTTAATGAATCATCTCCGATCCCATTACAGGGCTAGAGATGAACTGGGTAGTGAATCAGAAAGCTGTAACCAACTCTCTGAGAGCCTTTGTTATGCAAGTACATCTTGTCCAGGAAAGAGGATTTGATCCATAAACTTTAATGGTGCATTAGGTAAATTTTGTATTATTTATGGCATACTAGTAGCACTTATCTTTTTCATATGTTATCTGCTTTGAACATACTTTTTTTGGGAAGAATATACTGCTTGTTCCACCCCTCCCTATTCCTTCCTTTCCCCAGAATGCTGACTCAATTCCTTTTACTCTTTCAGTCAGCTTGCAGTTTTAGGCATTTCCTTGTCTGGGTTTCAGTGGAACACATTACCTCCCTCTCATCAGCATTGTGCAGCTCTGTTGCGGCTATTGAATAACATGCTGGCTGGAGATGGAAGACATTTCTTTATAAGCAGTAGATACTGACATAAGACCATCTTCTCTTCATGGAATACACTGAAACTATGGACTTGGGTAGCAGTTGTGCAGTTGTGTATGAGAGAAGGAAATTTGGCTCACATAATGCAGTGATGGAAGTAATGGTAAATCTAGAACCAGCCAGGAAACTTGAGGGATAAATGTAATTTTGTCATAGATTCTCTTTCTAGATTATTATATTTCCTTTTTATAGGTTTTCACATTAGCCAAAACCCCATATTGCTTGCATTATCAGCAAAGTTTGAGTCCTCTGGTGATGAGGATCAGACTTAAGTAATACAGTCTATAATAAATTGTGACCAGAGTGTTGACCAAATGTAGATCTGTTATATTGTTTGGGCAGATCTTATTCAATGTGCATGAAGAGTCTAATTATGACATTAGGTTGAGTGAGGTGCTTGGAAATATTTATTCCTGCTAGAAGTAGCACACATAATTCATTTAATCAAATAATTGTATATGTGCAATTTGCACATCTAAAATTTTAGGAATTTTACTTTTTGTAATATATTTAATCTGCTCATCTGATCAAAAATAGATCTTTATATTACATTGCTTACTCAAGTATTAAGTTGTATTACTTTTTAAATTAGCAATCCGAAAAGAGCTACAGGAATTGATGAACATTATTTCAGCAACGTTACAAAACTGAGGTACCTGAAAGACAAAAAAAGTCTAATTAAAATTTTGCCTTTTTGAATCTTGCTAGTAGAATAAATGCTTTTCTCATATGAACAATTTGTTAAGTTATTACAAAGCTACAAAGGCAGGGGACAGAACTGCAGATATGTAAAAAAGTCAGCTGTATGATAATGCTAAAGGGAAGAGAAAGAGATTCTCTGCTGTTTTTAGAATGTGCCAAGGATGTAGGTGCTATGTTTTGGGGAAGAGAACTCTTTTAGACTAATGCCATCTGGCTGGCTTTCATCTGTGCTAGTTGTTATATAGGCCAAGCCCACTGTCCTGCCTCTACCACATTTCTTGGAGTAGGAATTAGATTAAAAATACAGTAATTCCCAATTACCTGACTGGAAGCATACCTATTCAGTGATTTAGAAAGCCAAAGAAGCAATCCAAGCTTCTGTGCTTCTATCAGAGACTTTGATCAAAAGTTTCCTCATCCATATCCTGAAGCAATTTTTGGATACTTTTCCCCTTTCAAGCCTCACTGGCAGCAAAAAAGCCTGGCTGTAGGATCTGCTCCAATTTGCTGTCCAATGCACATGATAAATACAGTTTAAAATCCTTCACCACCACCCCCAGGTCCTCTGTCTCATTCTTTTAGTTAGTAACTGCTCTTTCTGAGATGCCATGCATATCAGCTTTGTTTCCTGCGCTTTATTTTTGCAAAAGACAGAGATCTATCACACCAAGGTTTTTCAAAGCCTGTGTCTGTGTGACAATATTGGTAACTCACTTAATCTTTTAAATTATTCTGTAAACGCAAGTCTCAATCCTATATTGAGGATAACTGTAGATTACTAAATTGCGATTGTAGGAACTCCATACACTGGAAGAACAGATTTGAAATTATCAGGATTAGATATTATATTGACTTTTATTTGAATACAATAAACTTTGTGATATCATCCAGGCCTGTCACTAACTTTTGTTGTTTAGAGTTAACAGACATCTTGCATACTTAAGAATCCCAACTACAAAAATAGGGATACTGAAAAGCAAGAATAAACAGCAGATACCTGCATTTATAAATACAATAATATAGGTTTTCTTGACCTTGATCTCTACAAGGTACCTGTATGGTTTGTATTTTTGGGACGACAGTTGTGCCATCTAGCTAATGGATTTGTTCTGTAGTCCCATGTAGGAGACCCACAGCTAATTTTTAGCCTTGGATTTATTCCCTATTTAGGAGAATTGGAGTTAAATTAAGTAACTCATCTATATATTCATTTTACAGTTAACTAAATATCTCTACTGATGATTTTGAAGTATTTTTTTTCTCATGCTCATCTGTATGTATGTAATTTACCATCATCTAATGCTATCACAAGGAAGGAAGACAGAAATTCATTAAATCATTTTTTACAAATATTTCTCTAAGGAAAATCACTAGGGTAAACTTGATTTGAACAGGAACAAATTCTATCTCTTCAGTAAACAGGAAGAGACTGACAGTCAAGAATGTTTCAGTTTTGGATGTAATTTGAATGCCTTTTGAATCATGGAGATTCTTTTAGGAAGAATACATCCTCTGTTTCTGCAAAACTCATCTAGCTATCTGATCTTATCTAGCTTGTATGGCTTCTTCCTCTCTCTTATACCTAAAACCTCAATACTTTCCTCTTTTGGACTGCAGTGTTCTTTGTGTCATTTTTATACATCATACCTATTTGTCTTGTGAGCACCTTGAGGGGTTTGTCCTTTAGAAGGACAAATTTGTTTGTCATGTTTACACAAATTAAACTGACATGGGAGTCTGAAAAATCTGGCTGGTCTGATACTTGTGCATCATCATCAGTAATTTTGATAATCTGAAATTGATATTTATATATCAATGTACCGATACATTCTTCAATTCCTTCTCAGCTTTTGTGCATCTCATTTAAATTAATATTACCAATAACAGCGGGAGTTAACTCAGCTTGTCTTTCAGATTCTGGAGTGCATTTTTAAGGCCAGTATATATGTAAATGTAATTTTATTTGTAAACTGAGCGAGTTTGATTGAAAAGCTGTTGTGAAACTACTGAAATCCATGGTGTAGTTTTCACAGTCACAGTGATTATCACACTGGAAGTATTTTCCATGGCTGCTTTAATTGCTACTAAAACTCAGTTAAAGAACCTTTTTTTATGAATGGCCACCAGACTTTTGTAGCTGCATCAGTTGAACACAACAGGTGAAGCTGATGAAATATCTTTTATTACAGATAATAGGAAAGAAACATAAGGTGACACAGAGGTAAGACCGTCCTTGTCAGCTGATGGAGTTCAAATTCAATTAATGCTCTTTTGCGTCTGATCAGTCACGTGCACACCTTAAACAGATCCATCAAGGCTGAATCACTGCTGCATTACTTCTGCAACTCAATATTAAAAAAAAAAAAGAAAACAAATCAGCCATTAAGCAAATAATTTGGTCATCTTTAAGGATATTTCATGTTTCAATTGCATTATGGGTGCAACCAAACAAGACCATATGTTAAATTGTGAACTATTCACTGCACCCATACTTTACAGCCATGAGATAATATTCCGTCTTTGATATTTAGTAGTGATATTTATTGTATGTGTTTAAAACCTTTTTCATAAAGGAAAATATTTTAGGTGCTATCTCATGTATCAAGTTACATTAGTATTATTGATCATACCAAACTGATTTAGAAGAATGAAAGAATTCAATTACATGTTGATAATTCAGAAGTCCAGCAAACAGAGAGAGGTTTTAAAGCAACATTCCTCAGTCTTAAATATTGACACCAGTGGAATTATATGTTTTGTGCTTAGAGGGACATTTTGCCTGCCGGTGTTGTGCAATAGTTGGCTGAGTAACAAAATTGATTCCTCTCCCTGCTACAGAGCTGTAAATCAAAAATAATCCCATATGGTGATTTCTCATTTATGGACACACAGCAGGATTGTGGTTCTGAGAAGGGGGAGTGCAGCAGAAAGAGTACCTGTAGAGATTCCTACAGACTCACACCAAATTCCTTCTGTCTGCAGAAAGAACGCTGCAATATGATATCTGATAGCTTTCACAAAGTGCAACCTGCAGTCTTCCTTACAGCACACAGGACTGATACAGATGTAGGCAAGTAATGCTTTGCTCTTGCTTCTCACTATATTTGTCAATAATTTGTGATCTTTTCCATAGTAACAAAGGCATCAAAACATATATTTTAGTTAGCACAGTTTTAAATGTGGCTTAATCATGGTTAATTAACATGGTGGAATCATCTTTGTCCTTGTCTACTCTGAGGGCAAAATCATTAACACCTTTTCAAATAAGGTTGATTTTCCACTATTGCTAAGGCTTTTGACTCATCTCCTCACAGTACTTTTGTCAGTCACAGTACTATAACCCAGCTGAGATCTCTGTTCTGTCACCAGTGGTCTTGTCACTGTAGTTCACATATATGAGAGAGGTTATTGCTGAAACAGAGTAGAATATGATTTAAATTTAGGAACATTTTAACTACTAGTGTAAAATGAAACACGACTGTTGTGTTGTCCTGAATAAGGATGAATTTAAACGTGTGTTTTAAGTGTTTTGGTGTGTTCATACCTGAATCGTTGCTGAGCTTGAAGACTGGGTTGCAGGTAGTAGGTTACTGTGATTTGGGAAAGTTAGTTTTTTTGTCTTTTGACCAACAGTATTGCATCAGTGTTATTTTATTTTCACAATTTCCAAACCATTTTGACATTGTTATGATTGTAATTAAGACTAGATGAAAATGAAATAAAATTGAGAAGAAGGTAAGAATATATAAGAAGATAAAAAGAATTAGGAGGACAAAAAAGGAAAGTCTCAAGAAGAAACACTTGCTAGTATCAAGATTTACAGTAATGCCATAAAAATGGCATCATGCCATAAATAGTCATGAGTTTGTCTTAAAGACAAACCATTTCATGAGAAGAAAAAAATTCAAACGGTCAATAACGTGGTCTTTTACCTTATTACTTCATGTATCTTATAATTCTGAAATTAATTAATAATCTTTAGTGTGAAGTGCAGAGTGAATTAGTTCTAGGTTGGGGAATGCTGGGAATTCAGTGTATAGGGGTTTTTAAATATTTTCTATTTACTTAAAACATAGTAGACTTGAAATTGTTTCAGAAAGGCGAGCCATGCATTCCTTGGATTTATAGTATAGAAAACATACCTAGGGAAAAAGGGAACAGAAGAAACTGTTGGTAGAAGCCTTTCTGCCCACCACTTTGTAAACATATTAGTTTTCAACCCTCATTTTGGTCGAATATACAATACACATTACAATATTGATGTGTTTAATTTATAATGAAGACTGTTGTTGTTTCAGCAGTGATATTGCTTATTCTATTTCTGTCAGAGCATATATTAATCTGTACAAGGAACAACTAAATCTCCAACTGCTGTATTAGCTGGACATCATGTCAAATTAGTGCCTGTTGAAGATTTTTCTGGGTTTCAAATATTATCTTGAATTAAAAATTAAATCCTATGTGAAAAATGTCACTCTGCTGTGTGTCATCTGTCTAGTTTATAAAGAGGTCAAAATTGACCTCTTGTATATATCTACATTTTCTCTGATTCTTTTGGGGCATGAGGTATAGCTCCATGAAACTGGCTCATACAAATTAGTTGGAGAAAATATGCTTACAGTCTTAATGAAAAGATAAATTGTGTATATTTTTAAATGGTATAGATGGGTCTGTAGTGCTGCATTTTAAATTTGCCAACTCTTCCACCAAAGCTAATTGTTTTGAAGAGATTCACTCGAGCCTTATTCAGATTATTATCAACTGTAACATTCCAATCTCTTCATAAAAACTCAAGATTTTTCTTTCTAATTCTCACAGTTCAAAAATAGTTTTGCCCTTTGGGATTCTGAATATTTGCAATATAAATGACATCATTTTACAAAAACAAAGAGGTACAATTATTCTGTACTGTAGTCTGTTTCTATGTGACATAAAACTGCCAGATGAATAAATTAAATTCAGATATATGAAAGTATTTCTGAACATCTGAACAGAAAACACTGTTCAGATGAAGAAATACGCAAAGATAGCTTAATATCCTAGTTTGTGCTTCTTTAATGCTGCTACAGTTTTGTATACATTTGATCATCCCACAACCCACTTTAAAACACTTTCAAGGCAGCTATAACTTTGAAAGTCTGCAAACCACCATGAGGAGCCAAGAGCACAGCACAAGAGGAATTAGCAGATTATTCCTCTGCAGTTTTCATAATGATCAGTGTACATACTCTAGTAAGTAGACATCCTCCTAGAAGATACACTGTAGGACTCACACATTACAGGTTTTATGCAAAAAATTAACAGATCTCTGTGGAAGATCTGATGAAGAAGGTCAGGCTGTATTATTGTGGCCTTAAAACATACCAGCCTATCAGTAACCCTACGTCTAGAAAACTTGCAGCTGCATAAAATGTATAGAGCACATAAAGCATATCCTGGGGTGTATTTCTAGTTAAAGTCACGCCTGGAGTTGTGACTTCCTAAAACAACTTGTGTCACTAGTCCTGGAAAGTACTCTGAGATTTCTGATAAAAGGTACCTTCAGTCCAAAAGGTCATCAAAGTTTTGTACGATGATCTTCCTCATTTCTCAGGAGGCATCTCAATAATCTAAGTGTGGAAAATGCTGTTTTGTATCAGGAGCATGGCTGTTGCTTGGCTTTCTGAAACCTGTGCAACATAAAATAGTCTCTGTTTACCTGTGAGCCAGTTCCCTTGCATTTCATTCTTTCATCATAGAATAATAATTCTTTTTTTGCCAGAATTTTGTATGTTCATGCATATGGTTCCTTTTGTTCTGGAAAACTCAAAATGGTTTAATCCTTCTGACATTTAGATCCTTAATTCTGTATATGTAATACTGGAGCTACTAATCTGCTTTGCACTGAAATTCCAGAAAGCTGGATACATCATTTCATGTTCAGGTATGCAGGAGGCAGGAGCGAGTCATTCCTCTAGTCAGCCTCCCGACTGTTCATGAGTTGTAATAATACATTTCCTAGAACAAGCAAGACAAGTCATACTAAATGCCTATGCGTTGTTCGGGAAAAAAAAAAACGGGCTTCCTGTGTGCTGATCCATAATGTAAACAAAGCTATAATAAAGGAAGGGATGGACACTTAAGATGTTATTTCCAGGAAGACCAGTGGATATGATTAAAATGTTATTAGCTTTACTAACAAAGATATTTGGTGATCATAAGAGATTTATAAAACACACGCCGTGTCTTACAAGGGGGATTTGCACCAAAACGGTTGTGCTGTTGCTATTGTAGCTGCACTGGTGCAAGCCCCATTCTTCACAAGCCATTTGGCTGGTTTTGATTTATTAGTAGTCACTTGTTTGTCCAGTGTAGACTTAACCTTGTGCATTGTCCTTTTAAAGAAACAATAAAGAACACTGAGATCTGGTACCCATTTGCCAAAATGTCAGTACTTAGAATCATAGAAAATCCTATTATAACTACAAATAATAGCATGCTAATACTGTTCTCCATGTCCTTTTGGTATCAAAAGTGTCCTCTACTAGAGGATCTTACAACAAATAGATCAACATCTAGCAGTTATTACAGAGCAGATTACAGATAAACATTTCCTGCAGGAGAATTCCTGCTGAATGTGAGAAGATATAAAATGAAACTGTTAATTTTTTACCTAGTTCATTGACCTTTTGACTTTCTTATGTTCTTAACAAGCTTTCCCAAAAACCCAGCACACAATCCCACCACCCCTTCCACATCTACACAGTTCTCAGTGCAGGAGATATTGCAAAAAGCCAGGATTCATGGGGTCAGCAAAGGGAGAGACAGAAGAACAGGGTTTCCACTAAGGAGCTAGTAAAGGGAGAGGTACATTTCGTAAGTCCTCCAGTTCCAGATTTCAGGAGCCCTTCCACCCTAACCAAGCCCAAGTGAGCTGCTCATGCCTAAGCCAGGCAAGTAGTTGGAGGGCGTTGTTTTGCAAACTTGCGAATGGTTTTGGATAAATTTTAGTGGCTCTAATTTTTTTCTTGACAGAAAAGAAGTATGAAGTGCAGTTTTATGACCCTGTGTCAGGAGATGACATTTCGATTCCAGCTTAGAAGCAGATAGCTATTTTCTTCTGGGAGCTGACATTCTAGATTCTAGATTTATCTGCAGTACAATAATTCATTGTCAGCAGGCTGACAAGTGCTGTTGTAATTATTATCGAGATGTCTGAGGCTGTGAGCTAGTTGTTTTAACTCAGGTGTTTGGAGGCATCCAGGACAATATTTGTCTGTGGGAGTCACGGAACACTCAACAACAGCAAAGATCTTTGTGACCACACCAATCCAGTGTTGGTTGAATGGAACTCATTATTATTTTAATTTGCTGAGGCCACGGTGGTTACCTTGAGCAATTCTTGCACTCTGTGGACAGAGTGGTCATGCATGATGACCATAGGTTTTGAAAGTCCATCCACCTCTCAGAGGAGCCAAGTGTGCTATATGGATGGCCAGGGTGTGAAGGAACGTAACCACGTATATGGCACTGCCTGCTAGTTCCTAAGCAGCAAGTGCAACTCGTAGGCTGCTGCTGCTGCTGCTGCTGCTGCTGCTTAGGAGAGCTCAACAGCAGTGTGAAAAGGCTCTCCGGATCAGCAGACTGCTGTGCACTTCACAGTTTGAGGGAGCAAAATGGTGGGGTTTGTTGCATTTATTTTCTAACTCAGAGGCTTCAGGAAGGTCAGGCCCTCAGGGGCAGTCATTTGGACAGAGCAGACATACCTCCTGGACAGCGCATTCTGCTCGGAGGGGACATGGGACATTTAATCATGCTGTGGGTAAGGCTGCCCTGCATGAAGGGCTCTGTTGGGAGAGGTGAGTACCCGTACCAGTCCCTGGTGTTCCTTGACTCAACACCCTTATTTCAGTAGCCTCGATGCAGCTGTGGGTCTATACTGGACCAGATGGGAAACACTTGATGCAATACCCAGCAGAGAGAAAGGGAACAGCAGCAAGAACACAGCTGCTGAGTCAGATAGCCTGCCCACAAAATCCTGCTCGCAACAGCTCTCAACATCAAGCGTCTAACTCCAGAGCCAGGTCCCATTAACTTGTTTTGCATTTTCCTTCTATTTGAAATTAGAAGAACATCAGCCTGGGCATAACCTCTCTCCTGAGAGGCCACCAGTCTGCTGTAGCTGTTCTCCTCTCCCAGGGAGAGGAGACTGAGAGAAGGAGAGAACAACTGACAGAGCAAAGGGCATCCATGCGAGATCACAGCAGCTAATAGAAACCCAGGCCCTCCAAATCTCTGCCAAGGGGCCCCCTCCCAAATACTAATGGGCTCAAATACTGCTATCCCCAGGAGACACAGCTGTAGTTTTACAATCATCTGGTTTAATTTCCAGATATTAATTATTGTGGGATAGTATTCCAATTTTAATCAAAGAAGAAAAAATCAACCTAGAAATATAATAGCCTGTGCTACTTTCTAGGGATTTTACTTAGGAGGAAATAAGTGTGAGGTGGAGTAGAGGTGTGACAGTGACTATGTGAATGGTGTGAATATTTTTATTCTGTTTGCTTTTTGTACTTTCCCCCTCCATATCTTCTTTTTCTTGCTGAAACAAGGACTGAGAAACAGGTCGGTAAAGCAGAGCTTCTATAAAACCTTTATTCGAGAATAGGTGGGAAGGAGGGATCCCACATGTTTCATGATGGATGATGAGAAATAGCAGCTCAGAATGACTGCCAGCTGAGGAATGACAGGATGCAGAAGTGGGGCGTGAGCATGAAATCACAAGCATGAAACAGCTGAAGAGGGCAAAAAAAATGCAGAGTGGTAAAGAATTAAGAACAGAGAAAGAAAACAAAGCACATTATGAAACCTGTCCAATAATCAAGTATGACTCCAGATAATTTCCTCTTATTGGTCTGAATGCATATTTCAAGTTTAAATTTGTGCCTAAACCATCTTGGGGTAAAGTAAAAAAATAGGAATGTTTTCCCTCTACCCTTGGTGACTGATGTATGATGTGGTAGTGCAAAGAGCTCATGATAGTAGTTGATAGTGTGTGGGTGTGAGCAGGTATGGGAGGAGCAGTTCATGCTCTCCTGTTCCCTGGCTCTGTTGTGGCAGAGGGAAATTTGTCTGAGTGAAGCTGGAGCCCTAACCGGGAGAAAGAGCAGGAGAGTAAGTGGTGACACAAATATTGCTTTCAGCCAGTTTGTACACAGTTGTTTCTCACGGGTTAGGAGAATGTGGTGCAGTTGGCTTCCCACTCCAGCTTGCTCCTCTTTCTCTTGCTGCCTATGTTGTCTCACGGTTTCTCCTCTCCTAAGGGTTGCTCGTCCCCTTTCTGCTTCCCCTGCAGAAGACCCACTGTTCCCCTTACTGTTCCACCAAGCACAGTCCGACTGGGAGATGCATGGATACAACCAAGAGTTGCCTGGGCGGGCATATAGTTTCCTGTGAGCAGAGAAAGGCAAGAGGCCAAGCGCAGGGCTGCCCCTCACTGCTGCTGAGCCAGGCGAGGACGTGCCGGCTCAGCACATCCTGCTGGGCTCACACACTGCTTCCTCCCGGGCCCTGTGCCCGATGCTGTTGCAACCGAGCCCAGACCTGATGCACCTCCTGTTTTGGGACTTCCCCCACCTGTGTCATGACTAAACTAGGGGACTGTCACCGTTCAAAATGCTTGAAGCATCTACAGCTGAAGCAGGGCCAATAGAGAAGGGAAAAGCTAGGAACTGGGAGCGGGGATTTGGGCCACCATATCAGGCCGTCAACTCCGGCTCCGCGTTTTTGTTGCAGCTGCCTCGATTGGGCTCGGGCTCCGGCTCCGGCGAGTGTGCTCCGGCGCCCGGTTTTGCTTGCGGCTCCCGCTGCCGTGTGCTGGCGGAGGAGGCTCCGGCTCCGGCCGTCGGGCGGGCGGGGATCCGGCGCCGGGTTTTGGCCGGGGCCAGCTGGGGAAGTTGCTGAAGTTGGGCCGTGAGTGCTGGGGCCGCGGCGCGTCCTTCCTGCGGCCCGGCCGGTGCATGATGGAAGCAGCATGGCCGCCCACCTCTCCCTGACACAGGTACCTCCCGCCGGCCTCCGCGCGGGGAGGGGGCTCCCCACCCCTGCCCGCCGCTCGCCTCCCTCTGCCGGCGGGCTCCGAGGCCTGGCGCCTCCCGGGGGTGGGGTGGGGGGGGTCGGACAGGAGCGGGGCCTGGGGCTGACCCGCTCCCGTGGCGCTGAGGCGGGTGGTGGGGCCGCCTCGACGCCACTGGGGAGTGGCTCGGTGCTCCCCACAGGGCCCCTCGGCGGCGCGGCTTTGTGCGCCCTGCCCCGCCGCGCTAACGGCCGCCGGCGCTGTCAGGTGGCAGCTGAGGCGCGGCGGGGGGCAGGGGTGTGTCTGTGTGAGGGAGAGAGGGAGAGAGGGAGGGAGGGCGGGGGCGGGCGGGCAGCCCCGACCCGCGACCCGGGGGCGCCGCGGGCGTGAAACGAGATCCCGCCCGACTGCAGGTGCCTCTGCCCGGGGCCGGGACGGGGAACGAACCCGGCCCGCCGGAGCGCGGCGTGGGCGCGGCCGCAGGCGTCCCCCCGGCTGGGGAGCGGCCCTCCGGGCGGGCAGCGCCGCGGTCGCGCCCGGCAGCCCGCAGAGGTCTGGGCTGCGGCGGCTGTAGTCGCGGTTGGTCTTTTGTCTTCTATAAAGACACTAGGCGTCTGGTTTAAACAACAAAATAAACCCGCCCCGTAGATTTCGAAGGCAGGTGGTGAACTCGGAGACAAGGGGAGCGTTCGCTGAGGGTTTGGAACGCGATAGCTCTGGGTTAGGTAACTGTGCCCCGGTGTCTGTGCGGGCAGCCGCCGGCCCAGCCTCCCTGCTCGGTTCCCGGAGCTCTGCAACTGACAGCGTGGGGAGAGACAGGATCCGGTGGGTCTCTGGAGGTAACGGCGTCGACGTGTTAGTGGGCAGTGTGCAAGAAGATTAGCTTGGAAGGGAGCGCTTAATTTCTCATTTTAACAGAAACTTAACTCTGCAGATATTGCTTGGAAGTAATTTTACCTTTTTTCTTTTCTTCTTTTTTTTTGGTGGGCCCCATGGTATGGGGACACCATTTTTGCATATTGCCTGTACAGGTGCCTAATAATGAACTTGGAGAATCTTGGCACCATTTGGTGCTCGGGTGATCTCACCTTGCCTAAATCTTTGTTGCTTGCCTTTTTTTTCCTGATGGTAGTAGAATTGCTTCATACTGTTGGGATTGCCTCTTATTCCCTAGAGATTTGATAGCTAATAAACTGCACTTTTTGGTACTTTTTTTTTTCCACTAAGCAGTGACATTAGAAATTTGCATTCCTACCTGACATAAGCCTGAGGCAGGCCTGTCAGTGCACACGCTCCTGCTTGGGATGCTTCAATCCGATAATTGACTGTCACATTTACAGAAAGTAAAGCTGGTGAATAAGCGTGAATCCCTTAAGCACATAGAAGTAAACTTAAAAAGTTGGCAGCAAGGCTACTCAATTTGCACTTACTCACTTATGTAGTTGACTTTTGAGAAAATCTTCAACTATATCAAGGAAAGAAAGGAGGATAGTTTAGTGAAAAGATGAACTTCAAGTATATGGAGAAAATAAATGTGTCTTTAAAGGTCTAAAGATATATAGTTATGAAGTATAATACCTTCTGTCAAAGCTTGCTTTAATATTAAAAAATTTTAGGTTAGCCTTTTCTGTGTCTCTTTTTCAACAGCCTTCAAGCAAAAGAAAAAAGTTTAAAACATCTCCTTACTGAAGAGGAAAAAAGTTTTCACAAACCAGCAGCCTTAATGGTGTTGGTCTAAAGGCATGGGCTGTTCTGGCTCTTTATGTGGGGAGAGGGGAGGAGTGTCTGCTCTGGTGTGTTCTACAGCAATACATTATTGCTTACAGGCTGCGTAATCCTTTCATTGTAGAATTTATTTACTTTTTTTGTCACGTGGAAGGGGGACTAAATACAAATGGGATAAAGTTGACAGAAGCAGAAAAATGGCCAGTATCCTTAAAACCATTGTGACTACAGCTTACATCGGTGGTTAAATTGAGGAAGCTATTTCTGTTGTTGAGCATTTGTGTGGGGATTTCTTTTGTTTGTTTGTTTTTTCTTCTTGCGTTGCTTAAGAATCATCTTAGAAAGTCAAGCAAGCCTAAAGATAATTTCTTCAATGTAGGTTCTAACTTCTGGAATTTCAGGGTTGTGAAAAGTCATAACAAATTATTAAGTGTTCTAAATCTGTTAAGATGAGCATGAGGAAGTGAAAATGATGGTATAGGAGGTGGGGGGCACAGTTACTGGCTGCAATTAGATCAGTTACTAGCACCAGCAATAAAAAGTATGCAGATCGGTACTTTCTGCTGTAGACCACATGCAGAGAATAAGAGGCATATTAACCTGCAGTCAAGCTCATAATTGTGTTGAAGTTTCTTTTCCCCTTCCCACGTTTGGTTTGACTGTGATTTAACATGGCTAGGAAGTTGGGTATTTCCAAATGAGACTAGGGTATTTTCAGATGACTTTGCAGCTGCAGTCTGAGAGGGCTGGGCATGCTTTATTTGAATGTCAAAGTTCTGTTTAAGTAATTTGAAACTTTTTGGTGCTAATTGTATTGTGTTGGCCGATTAGTAAAAATATTTCAGGACCGTGTAGCTGTAGTGAAATTTATTACACCAAGTATGCTTGAAAGTGTTGCAAAACAAAGGTGATTAGCTTCCCTGCCTCCCCCCAATTTAGTAATAATCTGAAGTATCTTTTATCTCCCCATTTTGAACCGATTCTGCAACATCTTGTTGCCACTTGCATTTGCTTGCTAAGTGTTATGATCTGAGCGTAACTGTGAATTTAATAGGGAACTTCTAAGGAAACTTCTACCAGGTCAATGTTTTGTTGTGGTTGCCTTTAGTTTGGAAATAAGCTAGCAACATCAGTGAGAAGGAACTGTTCCTATCTTGCAAATTGTCATCTGTTGTTGGAAAACTCAAATTAATCTATAGCCAATATGAGGAGTTGTATTTTTGACCTTCCAAGGATGGTTGCTTATCTGGCCTGTTTAATTTAGGGAGGAAGGAACAGAAAACTGAAGATGCAGCAAATGCATGTTGAGAGTGGGGAAGCTATGTTTGTTGAAAGCTGGTGTAGTATGGACATTCAAAAACTTCTTGTTGCTCTTGGAAATTGAACTTTGTTTATTCTGAAAAACTGCTTGCGTGTGATTGAGGGGGAAGCTCACAGTTCGGGGAAGGACTGTAAAGAAATATTCAGGAAGAATAGGAAGATAACTTTTTGTGTTTGTCTTCCTAATGTAATGAAATGTTTTTTGTGAAAAAAGTGGTAGTCGTCTTAAAGTAGTTATGAGCTGCTTTGGTAAACAAGACAAAGCCATGTCATATCAATTTGTATCCTAATTAGCTGCGAGTCTCAGTTTAGACTTCAGTATTGTGTCACGGAGTCCAGAACGCTGTTGCTTTGTCATTGAAGGGAAGCATCGAATATTACAACTGAGGCTAAGCTAGATAGATATCCATCTAATGCATGCATTGCCAGGATTAACATCTTGTTACTGGAATAAGTAGGGTAAATACTTACAGTACGAATGATATTCTCATAGTAATATATATGTTATATATAATGTAGAGCCAAAGCTTTTGAGGTCTCTGGCAAACTTCTGATTTTTTTTTTTTAATGGGATCAACAAAATGATAAAATTAAGATCTTAGTTTGTTCTTTTTACTGGAGTGAGAGATCTGTTGTTCCTCTTTCTGTCCTCCATGAAAGATGAGGAAATCTGAGTATGCATACGTGTGTGTCTGAACTTGTGTATAGAGGAGGCTGACTGCTCCTCAAGCAGATAGAATTTAATTTTTTTTTATTGATGTTGCATCAACCATGTTAGAGCATAGCTGCATCTAAAAAGGCAGTGGAGCTACTCTTTCATCTTATACAGGCTTTGTTCAGTACTGATTAGAAGATGGTGGAGGTTTCCTGTAACGATTTGAAAATTAAACCGAACCATTCTTAATTATGCAGTGATAGACATCTATGCGGAGAGAAGGCGGCAGAGTTTTTGTGCTTGCTTCAGCTGTTCAATGGGAATGCAGGTGCTGAATCTTGAAGTACTTGGTAATATTTTTATATAAATTTATAATAAATATTTTCTTATCTTTACTTTTGTTATTGCTGTAGGAGATGTGCTTGGTTATATAATGGAAAGTGGTAGAAAGCTTTACCATGAAACACTTCAGAACAGACAGTAAAGCAGTAGAGGGAAAAGAGATAAGTTGATTATTGTTTGGAAAGGGCATTGTAAGAAAACCAGCTTGCCTTAAACTTGCCTGCTTTTTGTCTGGCTGCATGAAGAACGTTTACAACCAGATTGTGTCGTTTGGCCTGGAAACTCTTAAAATGAATCCTAGAGTGTTGCGCCATGATACAATACAGTATTTTGGATTTTAATCAAGATAGAATAGCTTGTTTCTCCCCTTCTGTCTCATTTGGGTTGGAAGGGAAAGTTATTTTTCTTTTTCTCAATGGACAGCTTTTTGCTTGGTTGTTTTTTAAACCTTTTTGTGTGAAGGAAGGTTGTGGATGGATGGGGTGGACAGACTGGTAGTAGTACCTTATTACACTTAAATGCGAATGTGCCAGAGGGGTGAAAACATGGGGATATAAAGGCTTGATTGACAACAGAAGATGAAAAAGATGGATGTCCCTGAAGGTGTTTTTTATTTCCTAGGTTAGTATTTTAAAGTTCATAGGTTTGTAACAAAGGTTGTAATTACTAGAACAGACGTTACTCTTATGAAGTGTAAACTTCTAAATGGAATCATAATAATGTATTTCTATTTTTGTGTGCTGTGGAATGTGACCTTTTCTCCCTCCCTCCTTTTTGCACTGAAAACAAGTTGAATTTACTCTATGCAATTGGTTGTTACAAATCCCATTTTAAAAAAAAATTCCCAGGTAAATTCTACAGCAGCACTTTGAAAGATAGGTAGCAGTGTTTTTCTTCTTATCCCGGAAGAACATCCTAGACTATATTTGTATCTGTTGTTTTGTTGTGGGGTGTACTTTGAAGGAAAAACAAGTCTGTTACTAGTAAAATAGCCTGGGAAACTTTTTTACTACTATTATTCTATTTGGCATCACAGGAAATTCCAGTTACTGCAGTGATACTGATGTTAAAATGAATATTGGAAACACTAATGAAATAAATAAGAATTACTGGCTTGTACTCTAAGTACTGAATGAAAAGATTGTTTTGCACTTAGTGTTTTCATTGCAGGACTTCACAATGTTTCCTGTCCAGGAGTGACAATGATTGGTTTGGCTGTAATAATGAAACATTTGGCTGAACAACGGGTGATATTGGGCAAGAGGGATGATGCATGAGAATTAATACTTCTAGCGTATGTGCTGGCCAACTCTGTTCTAGTCTTTTGCTCATAGCTTTAATTTGATTCTGTGCCTATACTTTTACATTATAATGAAGTAATACTTGGTAAGTAAAATACGTGAATGTTTAGAACTACCCCTCTAGATTGCTATTCAAAATGTAGCTGGGTTGGTAGGTATAGCATTTGAAGCTTAGTTAAGAAAATATAGCATGCTTTGGAGCATGCTGGAAAGTGATTGAAAGTGTTGTTTGTTATATTGGTGTTATGGTAGTCAGAGCTCTGGCAAAACTTGAATATATTTCATCAGGCTATTTTAAGGGATGTGTAAATGCCTGCTTAGTTCATGGCTTAAATAATACAAGCCTTTGGGTACCAGAGCAAAGTCAGAGCAAGGTTAAGCTATATAAATGGAGGTATTGCAGTCAATACCAATGATGGTTTCCCAGCATATGTAATTTTTAATGTCTGGCTATGTGAGAAGTATTTCCCACCCACCCCCCAACAAACAAATAAAAACACACCAGACACTCCCCTGCAAAAAACAAACAAACAAAACCCCCCCCCCAAAACCACCACCAAAAAACCCCCCAACCCAAACAACTAGAGAATCAGAAATACCATGTGGCTCTTAAAAGAAACTGAGTGTCTCGGGGGCAGCGTACTTGCTGAACAAGCAGATGTCAAGGTCTGAATGAAAGTTCTGCTGATATTTCTATCTGTTCTCTATAATTTATCTTTCAGGATGTTCTGGTGATACTGCACACTTTCTGTAGTTGAACAGGATCACACTAAAACCCTGATTTCTACCAGACTTCCCCTCTTAATATTCTTTGATAATCAGCACCTGTGAACATTTAAGTGTTTAGCCAAAAGAGAAACTGTATTAGCTGTTGCTATAGGAAAATGTATGTGGTTTTATTTAAGCTGTCACCATTTATATGTGCTGTAGTAAAGTGTCTTCTACAACTGTATGATTCACAACATCTAGAATACTGTTGGTTTCCATATTTCAATGCAAACTTCTAAATTTTAAAGCTGAAGAAGCTACCTTGTTGGACTCAGTTTGTACAAAGGTCTGTAAATCCTGGGGTTTAAGATCATATTCCTCTTAAGGGGGAGAATTCTATTTTTGGATGATACTCAAAGTTATGTGGTTTGGGGTTTTTTTTAGTATGTATTGTGTAATTAACTTGTATTATGCTCAGTTGTTCCTGCTGGGTTTGCGAGGGCAACACAT
Source organism: Ciconia boyciana (assembly GCF_034638445.1). Taxonomy (NCBI): domain Eukaryota; kingdom Metazoa; phylum Chordata; class Aves; order Ciconiiformes; family Ciconiidae; genus Ciconia; species Ciconia boyciana. Next base: position 7,815,921 of record NC_132940.1, read on the forward strand.
TGCGATAATTCTAGGGTTATCCTCTGCATAAATGCACCCAAACACGTACACAATCTAGTTTAGGCAACATGCACTTCATGAAAATAGTATCTGATTTTGTGCCTGTTTTTATGTCGGGGAAGAGAGGTAACCCTAACAATACACTTCTTGGGAATCTCTTGGGCAAGGGTATTTGGTGTAGGCTAAAATATTAGGTTTTGCATGGTTTCAGGCCATGGGCTTTTTTAGAGTTTCTAAGAATGGTTTAAAAATAAATTAATAAACAAAAGGCCTTTTCCAAAGAAGCTGTTTTATCCTTGTCCACCTAAGTTTAGGTGAGCACTGAATGTCTGGTAGATGGCAGTGAAATTAAGGCAGAAGTTATGTCTGGCAAGGATTCAAGTTACAAAAACCTAAATTAATATACTACTCTCTTAATTTGCTACCATTGCTGTGGATTTAGTTGTGAATCCGGGAGTTAATTCGGATATCTGAAAATTTTACAGACTAGTTGCGTATGACACTAAATTCTAAAGAATGATGCGGTGGATAACAGAATAAAATTGTATTGCTTTGTACTCATTAGAGAGCACTTCCTAGCCTGTATCATTTCAGGTTTCTTCGTTTGCCTGTAGATGATCTTGCCTAAGAATTCTTGTTTCATACTGCCTAACCTGGTGACCTGTCTGATATTAATCTGATAGTGGTTAGCATCACTGACTTCAAAACAAGAGTTAGTCTTCTAAAAGTTAGAGCATGAAGAGCTGTCATAGTCCTCATCATTTTACAGAACAAATAGAATTATATAAATGCTTAATGCTTCTTTGAAGACCACTAAAAAGTGTTTTATATCTTTATGCAGGGAGAGTGGAATTGAAATATGGAACTTTAGGGTTAATTTTATCTCTCTCTCTTTTACAGCTATCGAGTGCAAATCCTGTGTATGAGAAATTCTATCGACAGGTATGTATGTTTTTTTGAGAGAACAAACTTTATTTTGTATTTAAAAGAAAGACTATTCTTTTGCTATGGACTTCAGCATGGCCAACAGTATGTAAACAACAAAAGTTCAAGGAAAATTATTCTGCTTTAAAATATATTTTTATAGTAACTAACACTTAGGTCTGAGCTATATCAGCATAAATTTAATATTGGTTGTAAGATGACTTATTTAATTTGCTAGGGAACTGCCAGGTATGCATGACATACATCACTTTACAGTTATAACAGACTGTTAGCTCTTGAAATGGAGTAAATTCTTGCAAAATACTGTATTGATATGTTCTTTGTTCCTTTTTACAAGTGAAGCTGAATTTCTTGTGTTTGTAGTGCAGTTAGCATTATGTAAGACTTGCATCTCTCTGAGTATCCCCAGAGGTTCTTACAGGATGCCATAGGGAGAGAAATTTGGATTTCTCATAGGGAGAGAAATTTGGCCACTGAATGCCAGAAGAATGCATGTAGTTCTTGCAGCTTCACTCAACGGATACAAATCTTTTGACTTTATAATGTAAAAATAATTTAATATATATAAAAATAAAATATAATAATATAAATTGTATTTATCACCTGTCTTTTATATTTAGGCCTAGCAAAAATAAGGTGTATTAATTCCTATAAATACAGCTTTTTTGAAAAATAGCTGTTTCAGCTTCTCTAGCATAGCAGTATTTTGTATCATGTGCATAATATATATTATTATACAAACACAGATATATGAAAACTTTTAAGGAAATGTAAACTAAATGAATGATTGTATAAAACAAAAATAGATTATTTTTTTTAATATAAAGATCTGATGAGTAATTGATGAACCATGTAAAAATCAACCTTATAGGAAGTTTTTTCTCCTTTGTGCAACTGGTAATGTTCCTGTCTGTTTGTCCTAAGGCAGGATATAGTGTGTATGACCTCTTTATTTAGGAACTTCTTTTGGGTGTCAACATTAGAAGGTAAGCTTATCTACTCAGAAAGAAGACCATGATTTCTAGCCACGCTCTATTTTTAGATAGTGCTTAGAGGATTAGTCCCATTATGAAGTGTGTAAAACAGCAGTTACAGTGTATCAGGCTATGATGCCTGGAAAGTCTGAGCTTTCTGTTTGACTTTAACAAGCGTTTTTCTCCACTGCAGGAGAGTAGCAATTTTGAAATTGCTAAACAAGAAGGGGGAGTTTACCTTGATCTAAGTTCAGATGGCTCCTGAAGGTTGAAGGAGATAGTATCACCCTCACAAAGTTTTCCTTCAATCTGATGGACAAATCCACTGTGTGTCTATCTGTAGGCATTGGATTAAAAGCCTTGGGAGAATCCCATATTATGGTGATCATTATAAGGTCACAAGAAAAGGCAAGGAACTAGGTCTTTTGCATGTTAGGTTTCCTAGCTCAATACTACTGGCTATCACTGTCATGTATCATCTTTGCCGCATGCCCGTCTGTCTCTTCCTCTTGATTACAATTGCTTAACCACTGAAGTGTGAAGCAAAAAGTTGGATAAAGAAGCTTAATTTGAGCACAAATATGATACTGGTTCCTAAGTCACTTAACATCTTGCATTTGTTGGAATATATAGCCTAGTGAAATTGGAGGACTATTTGTTGTCCAGCAGTCTCAGTCGTATACAGGAATGGGGATTCTTTAAATGTGATGTTACTGTTAGTGAAGTTGTGCCAATGGATTTGTTTTCCAGAGGATTAATTTTCTGACTTGCTCAGCCAAACTCTTTTCTGCAAGTGTTTGTCCTAAAGAGTAGCTTTCAAATGTACTGTGTCTAAAGACTTTCAGTTGCACTAGATAACTTTTTCCTTCCCTCCCTTAGATAAGGAGATGTCAACTTTCAGAACAGAAATGTTAGAAAGGCATTTCCCACTTTGTCCTATGGTGCTGCTAGAGCATGTTTTTATTCTTTCATACCAGAAGCACTTCAGAGCATTCCATGCAACTTGAGAATCAGTTCATCACCTGAAATAGCTCTGATGCTTAGTACACTTCCAATTCTATCACAAACTTAAAGTAATTCATCTTTCATAATGTGTATTGTGAAATGGGTATAATCCCGGGCTTTGTACTTAGAATGCGATTGAAATCTTAACCTTCCAATGGGGACACTTTTCTTTCAAATAAAAGTTTTTCCGATTAACCTTTTCTATAAGTTTTTCCGATTAACCTTTTCTAGACTGACTCTCAACAGGGTGAGGTTAAAGGATAAACTTAAATGTGTGATAAAGTAACAGGAAATTACTTAATCATGTGATGCAAGGTAGCAGGTAAGCAGTATACCTGAGCTGCTGATGAATTCTTGATGAATCCTGAGTTGAAGTACTTCTCACTGTTACCTTGTGACCTAATGACATCAGTATGTTTTTAACTTTTAATAATTTCTGGCCCTACAAAAAACAACTTGCAACAAGTGAGTTGTTGGCCAATACAGCTATGAAAACTGCTTTTTGCACATCAGAGAAAACCTCTACCAAGCTGGTGTATACCTGACAAACACCAGTAATCTTCTCAGTGCAATACTCAAACATAAGCCAGTTTTCTGCACTATTTTAATGCTGAGTAAGTACCCCCATCCCAGCATGCAAGACTTAGTAATTGGTACAGAAATTGAAATCAGCCCTTTAAAAAAAAAAGTTACTAAAATTTGGGGAATTAGTTGCACAAAAAGAAACTGTATCCATATCAGGTTAAAGAAGAATCCTGCTTAAATCCCTTGAAGTCACCTTCCTCTGGGTTGGAAGTGAGGAAATGAAAAATAAACACAGCTGATACTGTGTTGCTTTGTGACTTTCCCGAAAGTATAGAAAAGTCCTAGGCTGGAGGTTTTCTGAGTGGATGCCAGGATTACTGTGCTTATGTGCAAGGTCGACTCCACTATCGGAAAAGGGGATTTGATACAGTGTCTTGGCAACTTTTTGCACATAATATGAACAGCTCTCCCATACAGACTGAATTAGATATTTTAAAAATCTGAGGAGCAGGCTAACTACAAGTCTGTAGTGTTTGTAATTTTATTACCCTGATCAGGGAATCCTCAGTTATAGGAAACAACCTCTCCTAATTAATATCATATTAGTTATGTTGAAAATGCCAGGTGTTTTCACTTTCATATTAGATTATACTTTTGGGATTGCTTTCAGAGTTTTTTGTTCACTTTTAGAAGCAGAAGTGTCTAAAGACAACCCTCACCTGCTGCAGCATGCTTTCCAAATGATAAATAGCTAGTTCTAAGCCAATCTTTGGGAGCAGTTTGCTTTCAGTGCCTTGTGTGTGCTGCACCTGTGAACTTGGAAGGTTGGTCTTACATTCCAAACAAAATATTGAGTATAGTCTTTGTTAAAACACAAAGCTGTGAGACTGTGAATGATGCAGTGCGTCATCATCATCAAGTGTTCTGCTGTATATTCCCAACCTTGCTGTTCTGTCTAAAGCACTAGTTTTCACTAGGCATTCTCAGGCTATTTCAAAGACAGCCATGATGATTCAGTGTTCAGCAAGTGCTCAAAAAGCATTGATCTTCAAAAGGGGGTACTGGGAAATCTAATGCTAGCATCAAATTATTCTTTCTGTGCATGCTCATTTATTTGTACGATTTCAGTTTTGGTTCTCTGTCTCTTTCTTTCCAGGAAGTGCTGGAAAGTAAGTGACCTCAGTTGCCTCTCTCCTATCCTTTGAAATGCTTATCATGTTGCAAATTCTTCAGTTTCAGGGCGTCTCAGCTGATCATAGATGAGAAGACTCTGTGTTTGAAGATAATATTAAATAATTTTTATCTATAAAATGTAATATATTTTTTGATCTCTAGATCTGGTAGGACCTGTACAGCTACCTGTCTGATGTAGTAAGCCTGATAGTTTGAATTAACTGAAGATACCTTAGTCCTCTTCTTCATACTGTGCCCTTTTTAGGCATCCCTTTGCTTTAGGCTCTCAAGGACTCACTGCTTTTCCTCTGTTTTCCTTGTCCTCATGTATGTGACATAAGTTTTACTGCTTGCTGCTTCTACTTGAAGGTATAGCTGAGGTACTGTTTTCATTTAGGAGCTTGAATAACAATCTATTTTAATTATCTCCTTGTTGATCCGGGGAGAAATGCATGCTGGTTGATATTCTGCCAAAACTACCACCAACTTCTTCATTGTGTAAATAAGTTTCACTTTAGGGAGTAAGCATTTTACTCTTCTAGGGTGGTAAAGGTATCTTCAAGCAAAGTCTTCTTTTTCAGACAATAACAGTAATGAGTTCAGAGCTGGACAATTAAATGTAATCGAACTCTGGGACTTCTTTGTCATTACAAATCAAATGTTTTGCAGGCATCAAGAAGAAAATCCCGTGATTAGAAAGGGCTAATTAGATAGGTTCAGATGATGGCCTAATGTGAACGAGCTTCCCTATCTACTGCATAATGTGAGAAATTCTTGGGCCTTTGTACTTGAACCTTTCTACTGGAGACCTTAAAATCCAGGCATAATAAGTGGTTAGAAACTTAGAGCAGTGGAAATTTAATTGCTTGCATATGTGTGTTTTCCTCAGTTGTTACATGGAATTAATATAAATCATCATTGATGACCTATAAGAGTAAGCTTGTGTGGGGTGCTGGCTTGTGACTTGGGAGACCTGGGTTACCTTCCTCGCTTCTGCCCCAGACTGGGTCATCTAGGCAAAATTCTTATTCTCGCTGTGTCTTAGTTGCCTACTGACACATGAGGATAATAGTGTATATTTCTGGAACATTGTAAAATATATTAGAGTGTGAAAGATGCTTTTATATATGTGCATAATATATCTTAAATTTGGCAGTGTTAGTTTAAGATGTCAATTTCCAAAGCCTGCCTATTAATATTAAATCTGGAGCAACTAGTTCAAAATATCTTGCTTCTAATGTAACAAGATTTTTAGTGAAAGGGAGTTTTTCTTTTTTTAAAAAAGTCTGAAGATTGTTCGCAAAGTGACTATGTTAACTTGAGCGTTCTTCTTTACTGGCTTTTTGAGAGCCTGCGTAAAGAGATTGCATCAATTCAAAAGCTAGTTTGTCATGTGAAGTATTTTTTCTCCCCCCAGGTTGATTCTGCTCATGCTGGAAGAGTGTTAGCTTCTGATGCAGCTGTTTTCTTGAAAAAGTCTGGATTGACAGATTTAGTACTTGGAAAGGTATTTAATGGCAATTATTTAATTATCCTGTCTCTTGCTTCAGTTAGTATCTGTGTAAATTAAAATACTTAGTGGTAGTACGTGATCTTCCCTAATGTGTTTTCAGTTGTGCTATCCAATAGTTTCCAACTTCAGTATCCTTGATTATTCTACTGTGTATGTAGTTTGTGGTGGAAATTAAAATAATATTTAAATTTGTCACCACGAATAAGTGCTGTCATGAAAGTTAAGACCTGAACTTTCATCCTAGAATGCATTGTTAAATGGAGTGAGAACTTGCCAGCTTCCTCTCCATGCTGTGGAACACTTTGTGTCTATTATTTTTATGTTTTAGATTTGGGACTTAGCTGACACTGATGGCAAAGGTATCCTGAGCAAACAGGTATGGTTATTTATATGATGCATGAGGTTACTCTAACCATTAGCAAGCCTTGAAATAAGATAAAAGTTAAGATTTCTGGTTCAGGAAAGCAGTTTTTCTAACTGATTTTTTTCAGATTTTTCTAGTTGGAACTAGATATGTACTTCCTGCTTCAGTGTAAGCTAGAATAAATTAAGCAGCCTTCAGCTACCTCACCAGTTTTTCTTCAAGTCATAAAATGAGCTGCTGTGTAGTTGTGCAATACAATATACGGAGAAGTAATTTAAGGGTTAATGTACTGTATTTACTACAAAGGTGACCTTTTCTCTTAATCTTGGAGGAAACAATGCAGAAATTAAAATTCCAGTAAAATCTTTAAAATTCTTATGTATCTAATTTTGGCGGACTTGACATCGGTACATTCTGTTTGGAGTTGTTCTTCCAAAGTTGTAGCGATGAGCATTATGGCAGTCAGACTTGCACATCAGCAGTGCTACTGAAAAGCTCTAATGTGTGTTGCTGTTGCTGTTTGGTTTGAAGTATAGTTACTTAAATAATGACCTGTGGAGAGCTAGCTGCTTCATCCCACGGTAGGAAAAGGAGGAGCTTGTAGCATCTACCAAACAAATTTTTTTTTCAGACTTCTCCTTTTGGTTCATTTTTCTCATGTACTGTACCTTTCTTTCCTCCCCCTCCATCAACTGCCACCTTCAGGATCAACTCAGTTCCTCTAAGATAAACAGCTGTAATTGCTACTTTAAATTTTCACTGCTCTGCTGCAGAACAACTGAGTGCTGAGAACTGGCTACATTAGCCAGGAAGCTACTAAATGGTTGGAGCTAGTAATTACAAACTTTGCCTCACTGGAGGAATTCAGCGGTTGCTGACTCCTGCTTTCTGTTGCTTTGTGGACCCCTTTGAAGCCATTTGCAATCCTTTGTATATATAGCAACACTAGAAAAGCTCATAATTCTTCTGAAATTTGAGTATTTTCATGTAATAAATCCTTTAAAATTTCATTTTTCCTGTAGGAATTTTTTGTGGCTTTACGACTTGTAGCATGTGCACAGAATGGATTGGATGTTTCCCTGAGTAGTCTTAATTTGCCTGTTCCTCCACCAAGATTTGTAAGACTTCTTTTTTTTTTTAATTGAACATATCAACTCATTAATAAGAACTGCTTTTAAGTGAACCATTAGGAAGGTTTGGTATAAATACCAGACGTATCTTCCCCTTTGTAGGGTCCTATTGCCCTACATCACTTTCAGATTAAGCAATGTGTAATAAGGTGCTACGTGTCCTAGTGGGGATTTGAATATAAAAATTTGTATAATTTGAATATATATGGTATTTGTTCTATTAGTGTTGTCCTTAACAGAAGAAACATTTTAAATTTCTTGCTATAAATGTTGGTATCCTTAACTAAGGTACGAGTGACTAAAATGCAGTTCTGGCTTTGAGAAGGAGCACCTTCTCAGATAAGGGAGTGGTTTTGCAAGGTCAGAACCATTTCTCTTTTAATGTGGGTTTTTTTCCTGTTTTTCTTTAGACTGATACTAGTAGTCCTTTGCTGCTCAGTGGAACAGCATCAAGTGATATACCATGGGCTGTTAAGGTAAACTAAAGATCAGGCTATTACCTAGAACTATGATGTGGTTTGCAAGAAAACATAAGTCGCTTTGAGAAAAATATAATGCTACTGGTAACTATAGTTTATAAAGTGTGATAAATTACCATTCATATATCAAATCTGTAGTTGGGCTAGTAGACCTAACTTGATAAAAACACTTGTTCCTTGGGAAATCTCTTTGTGTGTAGAAATTTGATTTTTTGGGAGTAGTTACCTGAAGCCATGAAAATAATTGAAGAATAAATCTCACTGGGTTTTGGATGAGTCTCTAGCTGACTTAGAGATAATATCTCTTTCATATTTTCTTTTAAACATCAGGAACTGCAATCTGTGTGTTTCCAACTGTAACTTTAAAAAAAAAAGTTAATATGTTTGAAAGAACTGCTGTGTTTTAGCCTAGGAGTGTGACTATGTCCATAAGTAATATTTTTCTTCTGCCCCTGCAGCTGGAAGACAAGGCTAAGTATGATGCTATTTTTGACAGCCTAAATCCTGTGAATGGACTGTTGTCAGGTGATAAGGTGAAACCTGTACTCCTTAACTCAAAACTGCCAGTGGATATCTTAGGACGAGTAAGAATATCTTTCTACTTAATTGTTAATTCACAAATAGTAACTGTGCTACACTCGGCAATATCTGGTTTTCAACTTGAAGATTTGTAGTAACAAGCCTAACTTTTAAATGCTATCTTACGGAGTGGCCACACGTGTAACTGTTAAACTGGGGGGGAAATTATTTTGATAGATTGCCTCTCACCACAGTGTGTCAGTTATGTGTACTCTTTAACAGTTGGTGTAGAGCAGGGTGCTGTTTGTGCGCTCTGTCTCCAACTTAAGAATATCTCTTCTTTTGCATGGTTTATATGAATGTATGTTGCTCACTGAAAACTAATGCTGTTCATCTTAATAGAACTTAGGATATGGTGGAGGGAGGCTGTTCTCGCATTTGTTTTTAATGAGGTTTTAAATAGGAAACTGCTGCAGTTTAGGTAAACATCCCTATATTCTGCTTTTTATTGGTAGGTGTGGGAACTGAGTGATATTGACCGTGATGGAATGCTGGATCGAGATGAGTTTGCAGTTGTGAGTATCTTCTGCCTCTTGGGATTTTGAAAGCCTAATGGCAGAGGTTTAAAATAGATGCATTATGTATTATTTTTTTGACTGTTTGTGTCGTTCATTTATTGCCTTTTTTCAGAGACCTTAATCAAGTTTTAGTACTAGGTAATGTTTCTGTCAGTTTATTGAATGTCTCTCATTACACAGCAGTAACTTTCTTTGTGGGCTAAATGAGCCATTGAAAACTTATACCTGTGATCTGCTGTCCCATGAGAGACTGAGTGATTTCACTGAATAAGTTTTACCTTAACCATCAGTGTTTATAGTACTTGAATGCCTCAAGATACCTTTGAGGAAAATTTTAAAGAAATTATGTATACATTCTTCAAAAGTTCATAGCAAGTTAGAATTTTAACACTATTTAATGCCAGGACTGATTAAATAATGTAAGAAGCAGTAAATATGTTTCACTTCCCCCAAGAGGTGGCAAGTGAGAAGAGAGTGGAAGGCTCTTGCTTTTGAAGACTCTGTAAGTCTTGAATGTGATAGTAACCATGCATCAATTTTTTCTCAAAACTTGCAGCTTGTTTTTGCATGTAAGTGGATTGGAGAGGAAGGAATTATACATTCACTCTGGAGTAGAGGGTTTCATTTTACGCAGAGAAATATCTAACCTAAGTTTAAAGGTTTGGAAAAGCTAACAAAATATCTTAACTGCATTGCAAGCATCTTGGAAAAGTAATGTGACCTTTCTGCCCTCAGGTGGTACTAAAGCCAGCCTTTAATTTTAATTTCTACAAACTAAACTATTGCTCATCCTTTCAGAGTAAAAATTAAAAATAAAATAAAAAGGAAGTTAAAAATACCTGTCTAATTGCCAAGAATTGACGTTACGGACAACGTCAAAACCTTGCTTTGGTTTTTTTGTAATGTAAATAAGATGAATTTACCTTTTTCTGCTGTCACGTGTATTTTTGAGAAAGCATAAAAGTGTAAAAATTGCTTTATTTTGAATATTGTTCTAGTCATCTTCAGGCACCTATATGCTTCAGTTTCTTCTGAAAGCAATTCCTTTTAGGCCCTAGTAGTTAACTGTTACTATACTCGATTTCCTGTGTTTATGCTGTAATTCTTCAGACTTTTAGTTTTGAGATCAGAGGATTGATATGCTCTAGGCAAATGTTGGAGATAAGTTGATCATCTGTAAAGTATTATAACATTTATTTAAGATGCAGTTCTGTCTTGAACAACAGTCATAAAATTATTAAAATGTACAACCAGAACAAAAGAATAGTCATTAAGTGGAGCGACTCCTGCAAAAACAGTGAATACATTAAAATTAAGTGTTTAAAGTCTTCTCCCAAATAAAATTCCACAAGTGGTGGTAAAGCTTGGTAATATTTAGGACAATCATTTTAATGTTCTAAAAGATACTGAACTTCATTTGCTAAGCACTGAACCTCAAAAGAAAGTAGTAATGATAAACACAGGTCAGAAGGCAATAAGCTGCAATTCAGTTGAGGGGGCTTGTAAAGCAGAAACATAATAGAAAAAATGCTACAAAGTTATTTCTTAACTAATTCTTTAATTTATATGTATACTTATTTCTTATATATTTACATCCACACACCTTGTTTTCTTGTTCAGGCCATGTTTTTGGTGTACTGTGCTTTGGAGAAAGAACCAGTGCCAATGTCCTTGCCTGCAGCTTTGGTGCCACCATCCAAGAGAAAACCTATTAGTGTTCCAGGAGCAATGCCATTAATTCCATCTTCAATGTCTACCAAAGAGTCTCATCAGTCCTTGCCACCTGTAGGCATTTTAGCTGCCAAAACACCATTAACACAGGTATAGTTGTGAAGTTACTTGGAGTTAGAAGATTTCTGCTCTTAATGCTGTGCTTTGGAGACTGCCTGTATGAAGAGTCTTGATGCAGGTTTTTAGTTTCCTTCTTGCCCTATTGATTGGTTGGTGAATTTGAGGAGGCTGAAGGGAAGATCAGGTGGAGAGGTATGAAATTTATCTTCTGCTTTTTCTAGATGCCTTCAGATATAAACAGTTGGATAAAATAATAATATTTAGTAAAGATTTTGAAGATATTTTAAAAATAAATTATTTCAAGGCATTGAACTCAACCCAAAGGTCAGAATATTAAGAAAACAGTTTAAAAACGTAGTTCAGGTACACATCTGCAGAAGTAAGTTGTCTGGCTGAAGGCTGACTTGAATATGGACAAATTCATAAAACAAATTATGGCAGGCATGTGTGTGCAGTTGTATGTGCACGCATGCCTGCAATTTGAAGAAGACATTAATGAAAATGGGATAGATAAATGCAAGCAATGGGAAAAGGAGACAAAAGGTCTGGCATATCCACCTAAACACATGAGATTTGGTGTTTTAAATGTAATTATTAAGAAGCTTGATGCTTTCCACCCCCACAAGCATCTTATTTAATCCTAGTCATTTTAGAATGCAGAATTTGGGAAAATGTCTTTCCAAGTAGATTATAACTTACTCGTTCTATGCAAAATAAAAAAAAAACTGAGAAGGGGATCTAAAGTAAGAACCATAGTACTTAATGCCTAAGATACTGCTTGGACATTTGGGTACCCATATTTGAGTAATCAGTAAGAAACTGGCATCTTAATTCTGGAGGTGCCAAGGTTTTAATCTGGCAGTCTACTTGGTAAGTCTTGCTGTGTGTATTACAAAGCAATGCCATTCTGGATGAGTGTTTCAGTGTATGTTTTGTGTACAGCACCATTTGGGATTCATCTAAGTGTCCTTGTATGCTGAAATTAATTAGCGTCTACAACCATGCACCTGAAAGCATTTTCACTTAAAAAAAAAGTCTTTATAGTAGCTTAGTGTTTGGAAAAATTGTTGAAGAGAATTGGCTCTAATTTCCCATCTTTACCTTGATTGGAGGTAAATTCTACAACTTAGAAAGTGCCAACTATTAACAGTCTGGGCTTGAGCAGGTCTTCAGTCCCTCCAGCTAAAGCTCTCCAGCTGTGTAAAGAGGAAAAAAATTGATGGAGCCAGACAGTAAGCAGGACTGTGTCTGAGCACAGTGATGAGGGCACAAGCCCCTGCTCGGAGGAGATCTGGGCTCCAGGGAAGACTTCTAATACATAGGCAAAGAGGCAGAGGGATATCTGCCAGCCTTGGTTCTTCACTGATGTAAATACTTTGCTTCTGCTTTTGGAGTTGCTTGTGGATCTCTGTGCATCTCTATTTTGGAGGATAAAACTGGTTCGTGAACTAGGCATCTATATCACTTTTAAAATCTGTGCTGTAATCCTTGAATTATGTAACTCTGAAAGTAACTGTCTGAAAACAGAACAGCCTATATCTTAGTATTGTGGGTTTTGTTTTTGTTTTGTTTTTTTTCCCTTCCATCCCCACCCCCCTTCAGTGGGTTGTATCGCCTGCAGACAAAATTAAGTATGATGAGATCTTTGTGAAAACTGACAAGGACATGGATGGATTTGTGTCAGGTGTGGAAGCCAGAGAACTATTCTTGAAGACAGGACTGCCTTCTGCTCTTCTTGCACATATCTGGTAGGGATTTTTTTTCCATTACAGCTGTTTAGACGATAGCATGGTTCTCGCTCCTTCCTAGCACTTTTCATGAAAAGTGCTATGTTGAGATTTCTGGAAAGTGAAAGTGTTTTTTGTATATAATAACATGGCCTCTGTATCAGCAGTGGTAACTTACTTGCTTCTACTTTTGGACAGAAATGGAGGGGGAAAAAAGGTTTATGCTATGCATCCTCTTCTACAGGAGGAAGTAAAGCACCTGGACACAGATTGTTAGAAACAAATACTGCACTTCAGCTAAATCCCTGTATTTAAGACCTCATAGTGTTGCTATATATCTAAACACAGATGCTATCCATATACTGGTAATGAGAATTATCTGTATAAAATTCTTAGCATGTGGGACTTATGGCCCATTTAATTCTGCAACTTGTTTGTCTTTCATTACAGCTCGTAGTGACGTGCACTGCTTTTTTAAATTCTTTCCCCATTATAAGCTATCCCAGAGCACTCTGATAGGAAAAAGGTTTTTTTTCAAGGTATGGTTAACATAACCTCTAATTTAGGAAAATCAGATAAACTTGTGTTGGCTGTGAAAAGTTCTTTAATTTAGAAGGAACTTCAGTTACAGATCCTCAGGTGGTGTTAGTGACTCATAGCCCTGACTCTGCCTTTCACCAGATCAGAACTTACCATAACAGAGCTGTGGTTGCACAGAGATGCAAAGAGAAGGTGGTTGTGTATGTTTGAGTAATGTTTCCTGTTTATTACGATGCCTTACTTCTATATTGCATTGTTTTAGAAGAGGAGAGGTACAGTAGCAATTTCCACGTTTTTAAATGACAGAAAGTACAATAAACAGGGCTATACTTACAGAAATGAGGATTTGATTTATTTCATGTGCATCTCTGTACAGGGCTCTCTGTGACACAAAGGACTGCGGAAAACTTTCAAAGGAACAGTTTGCTTTGGCTTTCTATTTAATTAATCAGAAATTAACAAAGGGCATTGATCCACCTCAGGCTCTGACTCCAGAGATGATTCCACCTTCAGACAGGGGTGTCAGTTTACAGAAGGTAAGGATGGGTTTGGAATTTCAAACAAAGAATGTTAGTTTCAAAGGGTACGTGAGAAACACCTCAAGAACTGGCATACCTTAAATTTATCATAATATCAGTAAGAAAACAAGTCTTAAGTGCAAAGAATTGACAAAACACTGTTCCATTCATGTTTCAAAATGAAGCTGTCATTTATTACACCTGCCAACCAAGCAGAGAGATCTTATGTTGAGAAAGCATTATTTTCTATTTTGAAAGAATAGTCTTTCTACTACCTGTCTAAAGAAATTGTAGTTTGCATTTGAAATAACATACACAAGTTCAATGTTTTTCTCCTAATGTGTTCACAATTACCTTTTTTACATTTCTTTAAGAAGTCTGTAAACAATGTGAACTAAATAAAGTTTAGAATTATATATTTAAAGTTTTAGAAGTAAATGGTCCTCCATCTTATACTTCAGATAGTTTAAATGTCTTCATAGTCTGTTGATTGCCATTATCTTAATCCAGCAGTAGACTATACCTCAGCAGTTCAAGTTGTATTTATCAGAGTGGTAGAGGTCATCACAAATTCTTACTTGTTCTACGCATCACGAAGTCTGATGTGGGTTACCTTTTCTTGGTTGTGCGAAACATTGACCTAATTCTACAACTTTCTTAAACAGGATGAAAAATTCGCACCTGAAAAAATGAAACTCAAAATTTGGCACTACTTTTGAGTTTCTGTAACTGGTATCTAATTTCTTTTTACATTCTGTTTTTAAAAAGTAATTGCTTTATTTGCAACTCTACTAATCTTTTTTGTATGTTTGCTTTCCTTTCTATGTCTCTTTTCTAGTTTGGACTGTTTTTTCCATTCTGCACCACTCTGCTTTTCATCCTTATTATTCTGTCAGTTTGTTAACTCTGCTTTCTCAAGGTTAGAGAATCTTTGCTTTTCTAATATTTACTGTCTGTTGGTTTAATAATGAACATCCTTCTAAGACTCTTACATAATCATTGAAATAGCATAGCACTTCTCTGAAGTGTCACAGTTATGTTGTGATCTCAAATTATTGCTGATTTCCATTGCTGTTCATCTGGAAGAACCCCAAGGTTCTTCCTTGAACCCAGACCTCTGTGGCTGTTGGTAACATGTGCTGCTTAAACTTAAAAGAAAATGCTGTGTCTTATCCTGTTGAAATTGCTGGGGAAGTGGTGACAGAGTAGTAACCCAATGTGACAGCTATCATTAGGACTAATACCCATGGTTTTACTGATTATATTGCAGAAAATGTAGTGATCAGAATACATTAGATGAGATCAGTGTTGGTTACTGCTATTCTGTGTTGGTTACTGCTATTCTGTGTTGGTTACTGCTATTCTGTGTGTGTAAATTGTTTTTATAGAGCTCTCAAAGACATCAGTGTGGGGGTTTTTTTTGCATTACTAACATGAATGATAAGAGTAAGAATATTGTGAAAGAAGGTAAGAGTTCCTTTAGTTAGCTCTGTAAATCCTTACCAAGAATTTGTTTTACTAGATTGAACTTGAACATGCAGCTCACTTTGAGCTTTTTCAAAAGAGGTGTTGTCATGTTGATATGAATGAACCTGTTTGTCCAAGATTATTGCTCAAGAATTGAACACAAAGAATAAGAGCAGTAGGCAGAAATAGGCTTTTTCTGGTTTTCTTGAAGTGCAGTTGATTTACATTGGGGTGGGGGGGAACAACAAAAAACACACACAAAAAAAACCCCTGGCCAACAAAAAAACCCCACTTTAGGCTTCATCTTCTGACTTGACCAATATAAAGGTAGTAGCAGAAATATCAGTAAGTATAATGGTAATCCATTATGTTTTTAAACTAGGGAAAGTTAACTTGTGATCCTACTTGGTAGATGTTCAGAACGCGTATGTGTGATATTGCTGTTACCTAACGTTTTGTTTCCTTACAGAATTTTATTACCACAGTAATGCAACTTTTATTTCAATTTCGAGGCCTGAATGCAGATCCCACGAATGGGACACAGCAGCAGTCTAGTACTTGTTGCTGTGTTTGTTTACCTAGAACTGTTTGCAGTCACCAAATTGTGCTTGCATTATCAGCCATAGAACTTAAACTTACATGCAAGTTCCTCTTAAAGAATTTTGACAGGAATTGACTTTTATTACCGTTTTGAGTTAAAAACTTGAAGCGTTGTTTGCATGCATGTTGCAGTGTAGTAAACGGCAGCAAATAGTTCTAACTTTCATCTTTTTTTAACTTGTGTATTGAAGCTAAAAATGTTGGCTTTTATGTTCCTCCCCCACACCAGTTCTCCTGAACAATTGAAAGTAAGATTGAACTACATTTTGTTCAAGTTTGATCCTGGCGTTAGTGTGCAGAATTTCTTTAAGATGAGAGGAGGAGGCCTGGAAAGAATTTGTACTTGTAGCTAATAGCTCCATGTTTTCCTGCTGTCCCCTTCCTAGGAGAAGTAAAAACTTTCTCATTGGAACACCATGAGCAACTCCGCAAAACTCTTGTGTAATTCTTTTAGAACAGGATAGAACTTCATAGCTATTTTGCCCATTTGAGAAGCTGTACACTAACCAGTTTAAGAATAGCTGTATGGTTTTTTTATTCTTGGTTCATGCCATTTGTTCTAGTAAAATATGCATGAATAATCTACAGTTCTGCTGAATAACATTCTCTGCCACAGTGTGCTCAGACTTACTGTTTAGGTGTTTTCAAGGCTCTTGTTGGCTTTTTTTGGTTGTGTTTTTTTTTTTTTCCCCAGAGTATAAGCTTGAATAAACATGTAGTTAATAGCATCTTGATTTATCTTTAGAAAAACTTCAGCATTTAAAGACTTTTGTGTTATTTTGGGTGTATTGCTTGCCTTTTTTAATTATATGTACATACTTTTTCTCTGAACTTTGTGTTTGTCCTGGGTGACTTTATTCAAGACTTGAAGGAACTGATGTATTTATAGAAGGTAGTTACAGTGACTATAGCTTCCTAAACATGTTCATGTTGTGATAAGGCACAGTAGAACAATTACGGTGTTTGCTACTTTGTGTCTTCAGCATTTGTTCTCTAGTCATTTATGTGTACTTTTTTTAAACAAATAATTTGTGTTATAGTTGTTGTCTTATTATAAAGACATTAAGTAAATGGGAACTCGTGGGCATAACTTACCTATGACTTCGTATTATCAAAGTTTCATTCAGTACTTTGGAGGTTCACGTTAAACTAGCTCGATATCACTTAAAGCATTGCAAATAAGTGTCTATACTCTGCAATGGGAGGATCACCAAAGTGAAGAAATATAAATATTATAGTAAACAAACCAAACTACTCTTAAATGAATGCTAGGAAGCCAGCTAAATGTTAACTGAAAGATAAATCTCATTTTAGAACTAGATTTTTTTTTGTATGATCAGGTGGTCCTGTGCTTTTGTGGAAGATGTCTTCAAGAGTTTACAGGAGACAAACTCTGCTTGAATTACTAGATGCATTGGATATATGTTGTGTTCTGTTAATATAGCATCTGGACTGTTTTGGGTTTTTTAAGATTGAAGATTTGAAATACAGTGCTACCAGCGGTGGTTACAAGAGGATAGCTCATGCTGTCACAAAAAGTAAAGTGAATATAGTTGTTGGACAGCATAAACTATAAACTAACAGTATTTATTTTTTATCTTTCAGAGTACTCAAGGACTGAATTCTGTAGCAGATTTTTCTGCAATTAAAGAACTTGATACATTAAACAATGAAATAGTAGACCTGCAGAGGTAGGTAAAGGAGGAATAGTCATAGTTGCCTTAGATTCAGTTGTGCTACTTACTGCTTTTTAAAAAACAATTCAGTGCATAAGAGAAAACCAGGTGGTAATAGTCTGCTTTGCTAAAATAAATGGTTAGCATGTCTGTGATACTGTTTAACAGTTCTACTCTTTGTTCACTCGGATGAGTGCATTTAATAATAGCAAGACTGTGAAAGGTCTGTCCGTCATGCCTTCTGGATGTGTTTCAGAGAGCTGCATATCTTAGCGTCCTGAGATGGAAATAGTCTCTCTTGTTCATCTTTATTGGCAGATGAGAATGGAGCAGATCTTTAGGATGCTGGAACCATGATATAAATTGGTATTAGTTGTCTTTGATTTGTAGAGGGAATTCTAAGGGCTTTTTTTTTCTAGTGGCAGTAAAGAAATGAGATGGGAAAGATCAAGAAGTATGTAGGGTAGAGAGTGGGAAGATGACAGTTTGTATATGGACCTCTGCTAGGGTTTTGATGGTGGTAAAGATGGACGTGCTTCTCTTCTGTTTAGTAAAATAAACCGTTGCACTGAGAGAAATTGTTTTAATTTGAGGTCTGCAGACCCTTGGGTTCCATTAATTATTTCTAAGGTAATTAAGAAGATGACTTCAAGTCACTAAGAAAATCAAGTTCATATATGTTGTATAGTCTTTGTCGTACTCTCACAACATAGCAGATATTTTTCTTCAGTGGTTTTTTTGGTACTAGCATAAATCTACTGAAAATTCTATTAAGAATAGTTAATTCTACTATTTTATAAGTGAGGGTGCTTTGTCATGATGAAATCTGCCTGCCTTATTCATGTCACTTGTAGGAATGATCTAATTTGGCAATGTGTCAAAGCACAGTCTGTTTCCTAAATACATAAATGTTTTTTCACTTCAGCTGCTTATTCTCCTTCTTATTACTCCCACTGCCTCCTCACTTCTCCCTGCTCTGCCTTCCTGTGTTGCTCTTTAGGTTGTATTAATTCCAATTTTGGACTCTCACATTTATTAACCTGAAATACGATTTACAACCATGTATATTTGCTGTTAGTATCTTAGAGGGAAATAAATTGTTCACCAGCATGAATGTTTAGATGAAGTTGGTTTTCAGTAGGTGAGCTTGCAGCCTAACGTGTAAGCCAGTCTGTTTATGTCTTGTTTTCTTTTCTCACTGTGAGGTATGAAGGAACCATGGCCTTTGGGAAGTCATTGCTTCCGTTTCTTCAGTGGCAAATATACTCGGACAATTATTTAAGACACATTTGAATGATATTAGATTGTTGAAGATATGGTAGGGGCAACTATTAGTATGTATTTATTTTTAGAAAGGGGAAATTTACGTCGATATGATTTAGAGGTTCAGAACAGAACTGGATTAACAATCAGAGGCTTAAGCTTGTATTGTCAAACTGAAGTATAATAGTAAGAGGTTTGTGTGGTTTCATTGAGAATGACTAGCAAACTCTCAATGTCATAAAGTGAGTTGTGGCTCAAGTAAAATTTTTTCATTTTAATTTTTTTCAAGAAAACTAATTTTTTATTACTTGGAAATCCTTTAGCCACTGTAGAAGAGTTATTTTGGTAGCAGAGTAAATGTTACTTTTCTGTACCTTCCCTAAAGCACAGGTGGCAATGCTAGGCAACAGATTAATCTTTGTGCTGAATGTAGGGAACTTTTTTCATCATTGGCAAATCCAAGTTTCTGTTATAACTGGTGAAGTACACTTTCAGTCTTGATAGTTATCATATAAAAATGTAATTTGAACTTAAGTTATTTTTGTTCATTATTAAATAAGATGTATTGTTCAGCTGTTGAACTCGATATGTAATAATTCTAGTCCATTATTCCATTGAGAAGTATCCATGAGAGCTGCATTTCTGAGACCCAGTGACAGAAATTTGAATCTATTTTTGAAGTGCACTTAAAAAAAAAAAGGCAGCAGAGGAAATGCCTCAAAAGAATGACGATGTCTGGAAAACATAGCTTTTTGAGAAGCTGAGCAAAGAATACAGAGGTGATGTGTTTGTGGCTCAACAGTTTGTGTGACAATGTCTGGAAAACATAGGTTTTTTGAGAGACTGAGCAAAGAATACAGAGGTAATGTGTTTGTGGCTCAACAGTTTGTGTGGGAAAGATTTCTGGTAGCCAGTAGCTTTTTAATCTAATTCAATAAAAACAATGCCAGGAAGGTGGAGGTTGAGGATCAGATGAAAAATAAAATGAGGAAAACTTATAGCGAGGATAATTCCCCTCTGGTAGGGGGAATGATTTGCCTAGGGACGCTGTGGAATCTGCATCATTTTGAGCCTGTCAGCACTGCTGCCTGTAAGTTCTGTTTCAGTTGCACTATATTTTTAGAAAGCTATTTGAAGCTTTTTTGATCAGCATTGTGGGAGGCTAGACCAGATGTTCTTAATATTCTTTTTTTGAGCCATAAAACCTCTTTCTTCCCCAGCAAACTCTTCTTTGCTTTCGTGCATTCAAAGCTAGCTGTGGCCCACAAATTAGTGGAATTGTGAAAGATGCCCCTGCCCAGGGAAGGGGGGATAGACTAGATGATCTTTACAGGTCCCTTCTGACCCAAACCATTCTGTGATTCTGTGAATTTCTTCAAGCTTTACCAATACTATGTTCCCCTCTAAGCGTGTTAAGTAGTTGAGCTTAACTTAATATATATCACCAGAGGTGCCATCCTTCACATATGTTGGACAGCAACAGTTATATTGTCTTGAATATAAATCAGGTTAAAAGAACCATAAAGCTGGTAAATTTGTCTCTCAAAAGTAAGGAAATGGCAAAATGTCCTCAGAAAAACAGGGCAACCTCTCCCTGCCATACACTTGCATCAAGCCTTTGTTTACAAGTTCAGAGATCTACAGCTTCTTAGCAAAGCAATGGTAAGAATTTTTATGTAGCTTCAATTATTTCATCTAACCTCTGGTTTGGAAGTAACTGAGCTGTTGCAGCTGAAAAGATTGGAGGGAACAAAGGGGAGAAGAAACTAGGCAAAGCCTAGACATTTTTTCTAGCAGTGCCAAACTGAAGTACTACTACAGTAGGAATTCCCAACATTACAAATATGTGTGAAAATAAGAAATGTTGGGCAACTGTGAGTGTAGATAATGCTACCAGCTCTTTGAGTGGTCATCTGTCACTTATTATGGGAAAGAACTATGACTTTTTGCTTTTGTAACTAAGGTGGTTCTAAGTGTTGGCCATCAAGAAGCCAAGAGGCCAGAGTTGTTTCATCTTTGGCTTGAGTGCCTGTACTGACATGGGGACTCCTCAGTTGTCAGCTATCACAAATATTTGCAATATGCTGTCTCCCATTTATAAATTACTCCATTCACAAATTAGTATAAAATTTATGGATTTACTAAGATTATTTGATTGTAAATCATGAAGTATCTGCATTGGAGAAACCATCTATCAGTTTTGGGGGTTTTTTTAATCATTGTTTTTAATTTCTTTGATGTGAGGTTCTCCTGACCTGACTACTATTAAAATACATAGGGAAATCATATTGCTTTCATAAACTGACTTGAATTGGTTACAAGTGTCCTTTATTGGCAAGACCACAGTTGGTTTTGGGTTGTTCTTTTTTTTTTTCTTTTTTTTTTTTTCTATTTTTCAAGTGCTGATGTGGTAAGGGACTTTATGATCCAGGAAATCTGTCATATCCAATAAATCAATTTTGTTACTTGTTTTTGGTTCTTTCAGTTGCTGAGCATTCCTACAGGGGCATACCAGATAGTTTGTAAAAGAAATGGAGGCATTCAGAAGAATTAGTGAATTAAGTAGGTCTGTGTTGTCTTTTTTTTTTTTTGAAACAAAGATGCATTACTAGGGGGGAGGAGGGGATGTGTTATGTGTAGACTATATACACTCAGCTTGTTTTCCTTTGCCTGAGACTGCTGCCTAAGCTTTTCTTGTTCTGCCTGACAATACTTCTTTCACTTGATTTTTTTCCAATTCATTGTTTGTGTTGTGATTTGGCCAGTGTAAGCTGCCTGTGGGTGGGTATTGTATCCTGTTGCTTGCTTAGCATAGTCCAGATTGCAAGGTTTAGGTACCTGGCTTCTGTTGAAATAAAAGGGAACATCTTCATCCTTTGACAGTCTCTTAGGCATATCAGTGACAGTCATGTGGAAAGGCTGTATATTAAAGCATACATATCTGCTTGTGTTTTTATTTCCTGCTCAGTTTTCATACCCGAGCAGGAAAAATAACAAGTATTAGTTTACCTAGTCAATTATTCTCTTTTATCTTCAATCAGGAATAATATGCCTGAATGTTTGCTGTGCTTGACGTGTGTCTGAGGGCTTGAAGGTATTTTTCAGCCTGACTTGTATTTAGATCTGTGGAAGTACTTTATTGAGATTGAGACCCTTTGTTCATGGAAAGTTACGGAAGGCAAAATCAACAGAACTTGTTTCAACCCTGTGTTGCAATCCTTTAAATATCTAAGTACAACTATGCTACAAATACTGGTTTATTGAGAAAAGTTACGGAAGGCAAAATCAACAGAACTTGTTTCAACCCTGTGTTGCAATCCTTTAAATATCTAAGTACAACTATGCTACAAATACTGGTTTATTGAGCTAGAAGAGTGTGCTATAGCTTTGATGGAAATGGTAAAGATCTGCTTAGAATTTCCACGATACTTTTTTCTGATGAATAGAGAGGAGGAATTTTATGAAACTTGAAGGTTCACACCTACAATAAATAACATTCTTCTTCAAAGTCCTTCTTCCCACATCTTTCTTTCTCCTTCCATTTAAACCTTCCCTTTGGGCACAATCAGCAAGTTCCTCTTTAATCAGATATTGAGATAAATAATAGCAGAACATAATCTATAGTAATTATTTTTCAGAGCAAATGTTCATTTAAGATCTGTGACAACTGGATTTTTTTATTTTCCATTGTATGTGGTTTAGCAGTAAACAAGAATTCCTCAGCTTGAGTAAAGAGAACTTAGAGTAGACCTACTTTACTTTGGAGACAGAAATGCTTTCTTCTATATTAGATAAGAGTAAACAATAAGATTAATCATTTTAAATTGATTACCAATCTGCCGGTATTAAAATATGAAGTTACCTTAATTTCAGATATGTACTAGTAATATAATTTGAAAGCTTTTCACTATGGTATTTAATTTAGAAATGTTAGGTTTATCATTGTTCAAAATCTAACTTTTAAAATGTGTGCTAATTTATTAACAAAATCTTTATGAAAGTAAATATCTGTATAAAGAAAATAGTGTTAAAACTGTAAAGCTTAATGCTTTTCTGCATCTGTGAAAGGAGAAAAGATTCTATATACTGTCTGGATAAACAGTCTTATGATTTTTTTTTTTAAAACAGTAACACTTCTGAGTTGTATGTTGTTTTTTTCCCTTTCTTAAAGCTATTGTTATGTCTGACTGCCAAGAATTTATTGATGATAATTCCCCTGTCATCAGTAGTCACTTTTAAACTTGAATACCTGTCTGTAGAGACAGACTTGATATGACACAGCAAATAACTATGTATGGAGTCTCTGAGCAGATAGTGATTACAGCAAGCTAACCTTTCTTCTTCTCACCGAGCTTACCAACAGATATATCTAAAATCTGATGGGCAAAGTTCATTAATCAGCTAGATTGGCCTGCTGGAAATGTTTTCTAGCTGCTGTTAGCGTAGGAATTACTGTGTTTGCAGGGGTTAATAGATGGAATCTGATGCAATCCCTCCCACTTTTCCCAGCAGTTTTCATTAGACAAGTACTCCATAGCAACAGTGAGATCACTGGAGACAGTATTTCATTGATTTCTCCCTCCCGCCCCCTTCCATTTTTGAGCCATTCTTATCACTGAAGTGCAGTTGGGTGAAAAGACGGGGTTTTTTATGCAGAACACTTATGTGGGCTTCTGTCTTGTAAATAATTTGGAAAGCAGAAATCCCTTAACATCTTTTGTGTTTAATGTTTCACTATGTATTTAAAGAGAGATACAGGCTTAGGGGGCTGGATAACTGTACCTGCTGTAGCTGATGTTCTTAAGTATTCTTGCATTGTTTGCTGGTCTTCCAGGGAAAAGAATAATGTAGAGCAAGACCTGAAGGAGAAAGAAGATACCATCAAGCAGAGGACAAGTGAGGTCCAGGTAAATAAGACAAAATTATTGTTCGGACACCTGATATTGCACTGTGTGGTGCTTTAATGGCAGTGGGATTACTGAGTCTTTAGATCACATTACTTATTCAGTGAAAAGAAAAAAATTGGTGGCTAAGAAAAAGAATGTACTTTTCAATGTATTTTCTATATGAATGTGGGTTGGTGTAGGTGTGTATATTTACATAAATGTGCGAGCTGCTAGGATATGTAGCCTGCATGGAGTTTTAAATGAAAAATATTACAAAATAATAGATTTCTTTTGTTTGTTTGGGTTTTTTGGTTTTT
Organism: Ciconia boyciana; assembly: GCF_034638445.1. Classification (NCBI taxonomy): domain Eukaryota; kingdom Metazoa; phylum Chordata; class Aves; order Ciconiiformes; family Ciconiidae; genus Ciconia; species Ciconia boyciana. The sequence goes on from NC_132940.1 coordinate 7,839,911, forward strand.
TTTTAGCAAGGTTATCTAATGTATAATTAAAACTAACGAAGACACTGTAGCACTGCAAATTAATGAACTTAAGTGGCTGAATTAAGGCTTGTATATGGGGCTGCTTCTTAAGAGTCGCAGTAATTACCAGCTTCGGAGGAATGTTGCCTCAAGTTAATTTTGCCTAATATAAGTGAATTTTTAAAATAATCTGTTTGATTTTTTTTTTATTTAAAAGAATGACATTGAATTTCCAGAATATTGTAAAATTTACATTTTACAAGCATTTTACAGGGATTAAAAATTACACAGTCAGCAGCAGTGTTTAGGGTGCTAACAGTCTAGCCAAGCCCTGAATTAATTGCTCCAAAGCAATATTTCAATTAAATTTTAAGCTGCAAAAGCAGCTGGAATTGCTGCTTTAAGAAAAAACTTAAGTGTGATATCTGATTACTTACATTTATTTTAGGAATCTTTATTATTTTAAATAATCTTTATTTGATTAAGAGCAAATAATGCAAGATTTCTGCATTTTACATTGTGTTGGGCAGAAAAAGAGACAATGTGTTACAACCGTTGTGAATTTTGTGCTTGGCTATTTAATATCCTTAAAGCCTGGATGATAATTAATAGTCTGACCTTTCAGAAGATAATGAGATGCTGGCCTTGTTAGTCACAATGGCAGCCAGATTCAGCAGCTGCAGGAATGCACACAGAAGTTGCCCATGTCTGTGATTGTCCATGCATGCAGTGGTCATTCCCCTCCCCACTCTGCAGATTGCCTTTTCACACTATTAAAAATTCTTATGGGTATTCCTAGTTTTGCCCACAGGATGATTTTGTTAGCGTGTTCTGGAATCTGTTTGAGTTCATGCACAGGTTGAGTTCTCTGGTGCTTTTGCACAAAAGGTATATAAAGCTAAATAGAAGCCTTAACTTTACTGTTACAGTATTAGTGTCATCAGGATATGTTTAGTGTTTGATAGTCAGCAGCATCACAGACTCAATTAACTAATTGTATCTAGAGCAGTAATGTTGGAAGCAACTGTCTCAGGTCCTTAACCTCAAGCTGTTTGTTGCTTGTTAAATATAGAGTTACAGAGTTCTGTCAGTCTGCAGAGAAGGAACAGTCTGTTACTGGCTTGTCAGAAAAATGAGAAACCATCAGGATCAAATCGGATATGTATGGCTGCAGCATTTATTTAAGCTGGTGGCCCTTTATCTCTGGTCCCTTTCTTGCTCCTGAATGTTGGAGGACCTGCATGTGTCAGGAAACTTTCTGGAATTTCAGAGAATAGTGGTGACAGATGAAGAATATGTGATCTTTACATCATGTTTTTTTCTTCTGGTTTTATTCTAATGGTGACATTTCTAAAGACGGTGCACAAAATCAGTGTGTTCTAATCTGCCACCTTGGATCAAGCCAGTTTCGTGGCATCAGTATGATGCCACGGTTTCTGATACCAGAATTACTTCCATCGACACAAATTATAATCTCAAATATAGCCATGGTCTGTGATGGGTCAGACTGCTTTGTATGGGAGGAGGGAAAGAATGACAGTTTTTCTTCTAATAATGTATATACTATGTAAATAGATACTAAAAAGTTAAGACAGAAAAAGAGTTGGAGGGAAAACATAGCATACTGGTGGGTTTTAATGTGCTTATTAAAATATCAGGTCTTTAGTAGCAAAGGTTAAGGGGTGTTTTTTCTTGAAAAGTTATGGGGCAGAGTAACAAAAATCAAGAGACTTCTAAGGCACCATTTCCTTAACTTATTCTGCAATTGGATTAGCATTTTCCTATAAATATGGGAGTAATAAACTCATATATGAAATGTTGTTCTTTGCAGTAGAGAACAATGTTTTACAGAGTTAATGTGTTACTAAAATAGTTTTTGACCATGCACCAAGTGGCATTTGAAAGTGCCTTTACCTGGCTGTCCCCTTGCTCTCTCATCACCAGCCTGCTCTTTTAGACACAGATGTCGAAGGACAGTGTGCCTCAGCAGCTGGACACTGCCTCAAGCAATGCGCTTTTGGGCACATTCCCAAGACTCTCATCTTCTATCTAGCATTTCACATGTATGGGCATGGTTTGTCACCTGCTAAGACTCTGAAATAATTGGCGATTCTCCTGGCTTTCCCAACAATTACTGCATGTTTCCTAGAATTTTATTGACATGAAATCAAAAGGTCTATGTTTTGCTTTTCAATGGGACACTGAAACTTTGTAAAGAAATTTTTAGAACAAATGCGTGTAACTTGAACAAAGCATAGTATATGTTTGCATCAATTGGGGAAAAAAAGTAACTGCATGTGACACTGCTTCAGAGAAGGGAGGGGCGGAGGGAAGTGAAAGGTATTTTGGGACTGTGGCCTTCCAAGTAGTTCAGAATGTTTCTGGCCTTCTCTGCTAGCCTTTTGATCACCTTGTTGGCCTGAGTTTTCTTAAAGAGATTTATGCGCTGAGTATCCCACTCGGCACTGGTTTTTCCCTGTTCTTGGTTTATTGCAGTGCACCAAGGCCATTAGAAAGTCAGTGAAGTTTAACTTTTCTGTGCTGTTTTAGGCTTAACAGTTCTTAGTACATGAATTGTTTGGTGAAGTACAGACTGGCAAGCTATTAAATCCATTGTCTATCTGTGGAAATACAGATCTCTAGACTTCCCTTGTCCTACATTACATTAGCATGGAGAGTTATAATGATTGTAAATCTAATACAAGGATTACAATTACCATAAAAATGCTAGTTTGCACCACCTCAAATATGTTAATAGTTTTCATGCAGTGCTTGAACGGTAAGATGCTACTTCTCTGCTGAGGATGTTCTTTGAAATCGAAGCTTAATTGGAGCCTGGTTTACTTCCTGAAGATGTATTTTTGAGTATTAGTCCCAGTTCTGTGTGCTGTGTCTACTCTGACCTTTAATTCTGGAGTGGTTATGTGAACATGTTTGGGTTTTGGTTGGGTTTTTTTCCTTCTTTTCTCTTCTGGGAGCCATCAGGCTTAGTCAGGTCTCTTCAGTGCTTATCTATTGGATGCAACATTGGGATTCAAGCAAGAGTGGAGGTGATCTATATTGTGTGTATGTGAATTCTTGCTTCCTTTCAGAGAAAGGAGACTGAAATATCTTTAAGCTGTTACTTTTTCCCCCATGGCTTGTGTTGAGTGTCAGCTGATACTTGCTTTTCAAAGCAATGTAAAAAATGAATGGATCAAGAATGTCCCAATTATCCAAGTCAGTAGCTGCTGTAAGAGCTGCTGGTTTGTCTTTCATAGACTAGAAATTACCAGTAATTCACCTAGTCTGACTGCTGTAAATTGGTCACATACCCTTTACTGAACTTCAGATTTGATTTTGGGGATTTTGTGTGTGTGTTTGGTGTTTTGTGTTTTGTTTTTATTTGGGGTTTTTTTGGTTTTGGGTTTTTTGTTGTTTTTTTTTTGTTTGTTTGTTTCATAAAAGCACCTATGGTGTTTCTTTAGGTAATCTTCCAGTTGTTTAAGGCTACCTATTTCCCTAGCATCAGACTACTGCACCATATGCCTTTCTATTTCTGTCTGGCTTTTTTTGTCTTGATTATCTGGAGGTGTTAGCACACATGGATAAACTATCTCCCTCACCAAAAAAACCCCAAACAAAACACCTCTAAAAAAGGACAACAGGATCTTAGCTTAGAGTAGCACATGAATGTATGATCTAATCAGAAATTCACGTCAGCTTGTCTTCTCCTCCTCCTTAATTTTCTTTTATCTCTATTCATTTTTTACTCTTGTTCATGATTCTTCCTCCAATTACCATATTTTCTCGGAAAGACTGCAATCTTTTTTTATCTAATACTTTTCCTTTTGTATTAATCCTTTTTGATCTCCCTGTATTATCTCTTCCTCTTGACTTTGATTCTTTCTTCTTCCTCAATTCTTTTCTTGATTTTTTTTTTCAATGTTATCTCTGCCATTTGAAGTATAACCATTCCTGTTGCTCAGAAATGAACTAATTATCTTATGATGCTTCTTAATGTACTTAAAACACAAGATAGATGCTTACTGCTGTTTCATAAATTAAAAGATGATGTATTGTTGTGTATGGAATGTGCATTTCTTACCAGTACTGTTACATGGCAAATAAGTTTTTGGCCGATTTTTGCAAAATCAGAGGCAGGGAGGCTCTAGAAGGGAATACATTTGGGTTAATAATGCACCGGTTTGGTCCTTTACCGTGTTGCTAAAACAAGTTCCTATTTTTGGCCATGTGTTTTTGAAGGAGGAAGGAGCAGAATTTCTATTATTAAGGAACTCAGTAGAACATATTGCTAAAACATAGGACAGAGACAATGTAGCAGCCTGAATAAAATGACTTATAAATTCAAAATGAAACCCTAACCTCCCGGTGAGTAAAGCAGTTAATCTCTGTGTTGATGCATGATCTTCAATATTTCCTTGAGATTCTTTTTACTAGATAAAAGAAAAAGCAAATAACCTGATTATTTTTATGTCTTAGAATTAGAATTTGAGAATACTTGCTTGTCTTGACATGTTATAAATACTAGCTTTTGAAAGATCATTTGTTGATACTTTGAAATCTGAGTTAGTACTGCAGTTTATACTGCAGAATTTAGTGGTTAGGAGGAGATAGGGCACAAATGTGAAGCTAATCTGTTTTATTACAGGATCTACAAGATGAAGTAAAGCGGGAGAGCAATAATCTGCAAAAGCTGCAAGCTCAGAAGCAGGAAGCGCAGGAAATCCTTAGTGATCTTGATGAGCAGAAGGCCAAGTTGGAAGAGCAACTTAATGATATCAGGCAGAAGTGTGCAGAGGAGGCCCATTTGGTAAGGTCTGGTGGCTCAGGCCCTTGAAAGAGTAAATGCCACATTTTGAAGAACACAGCCTTGCAGTGTTACAGTTGTTGGGGCAGGAGAAAAAACTTTAATGAATAAACAGCCTGAGTGTCAAGATTTTGTGACCAATAGAGAATAGGAAATATGTCACTCATTTCAGTGACCTCCTAATTTAGTATCACTGTGTCAACAAGTATACTGAGATGTACTTGCACACAAATAAGGTTAAGTGCAAACAAATAATGCAAAATTATAATGTAATATAAGTGTAATTAGAAGCACTAATTACTGGGACTGATTTTTTTAGCAGTTAAAAAAAATCATCTTATGGTTATGTAGATTTTTTTTCTAATATAGAGCTATAGTATTTCCTTAAGGTCTAAAATTATGTTTTCAGTATTAGAAATATCTGTGTTGGTCAGGAAAACAGCTAGAATACTATGATCTTACTGAGACCAATACAGAGTTAACCTCTCATTCGGGTATGATCTATAATCTCTGCAATAGCTATGAGGTTTTTGCTTTTTCTGGTCATAAATAAGAGTATTTGGATGTGTTTGGAGGTGGGTTTTTTTGATTTGGCTTTGAAATATTTGTTAATCTCTTAGATTGCCATGCTGAAGGCTGAAATAACAAGCCAGGAATCAAAGATTTCAGCATATGAAGATGAACTGACCAAAGCTCAAGAGGAGCTGAGTCGCCTGCAGCAAGAAACTGCAGAGCTTGAGCATTGCATAGAGTCTGGGAAAGCACAGCTGGGACCTCTTCAGCAACATCTGCAGGATTCACAACAGGAAATCAATTCAGTAAGGCAGTGTGAAAGACAAAAAAATTTTTTTAGCTGACAACCTTTAGTGTGGTTTTTCTTAAGGGGAAGGCATTGTTTTCTTTTCTTCACTGTTTGCTCATGTCTTTAGTTGCTTACACGTGTGTTCTGTGCTAGTAGTTGTTAGGATTCTTAGAGGCTGACTCAAGTCACTCGATACTTCATGATTTTTCTCCAAGTTTTGTTATTAAAAAGGGATCAATTTATTATACTTCATAAATAATGTCTCTTAATGTAATGAATGAAAAATAGATAATGCATGTTTAAATTCTCTCAGTAGTTATTTAAGCTTTGTTCCTCGGCCATGGCCTGGGACACGCTCTTACTATTCTTTAATTGATGTGAAGTCAGTATAAAATTACTAACGTTTACTTAGTGCATTGTTGAAGGGGGAAAGTAAGGTGAGTGTAAGAATAAATTGGATTGAGGCTAGATACTGAGAAGCAGAGAGATGGCTGCACTGGTTTCTAAGCACAGAACTGTGCTTTGAGGTGTCTGCTGTTATGTTAGATAGGAACTTCTAGTTCCTATCTGTAATCAGTGATTATTACTTCATTGATGGGTTTGCTTGCACACCTGTTCCTCATCATTCTTCTTCTCTGACTTGCCAGCTGTCTAATATATTAGCCAGAGTCACATCATTATCAAGTTAAAAAAAGCCTTCCTATTAACTTTGAACCCTAGAAATGGCTTACTTTTGGGTTGGTCATTTCACACAATTCATGTCTGTAACTTGTTAACAATTTTTTTTTTCTCAAGACTTCCACTGCTAGTATTCATGCAAGAACACTTTCTTCTGTTGAAGAGCCTTATAACATATTCATAATTCTTACATTTGGTTTTGAGGTTTAGAAACTGAGAAGTAAACAAATGGATTTTCCATTGTTTCATCACAGGTAGAGAGAAGGTTGTGCTATTTCAATATTAATATACGAGCAAGAGGTACTTGTGATGAACAGATTTGAGGCTGATAATACAAGTGGTTATGCTTGACTGTACTACAAAAGTTTTTTGTGTTTTTTTTTTTTAAATGGGTTTTATATTAGTACTCCTGATTTTATTGCTCTTGGCTCACAAATAATGAACAATAGGTGCTTTAGTGCTTTAGGCAAGATTATCTAATGGTTGATCTGAGGTTGGTATTTGAAAGACACCTGGTGTTGTCTTTGCTCCCACCTGACTTGTGACATGTGCAAGGCAATGAAAACTCTATTAGCTGACTGGCCTAGCAGAAGTCAGTGGGATTTAGACACCTGAATATCTGAACTACGTTCATCCTTCTGCATAATCTGCCAAATCCAGTAATTCCTTCATAACTGGCAGGTTGGTTGTATATGTTTGCTGTGAGGCACTGCCTTAAGCATATTGCTGAAATAATAACATGTGGATGTAACTGTTTAGGAAGATATACTGTGGATTTTGTAGACTTCAAAAGTCATCTGGGAGAAGATAATGAATTTGTAACTTTCCTTCTTGGAAGATGAGAATTCTGATAAAGCAGCCTTTTGAATTTAGAGTTTAAGGCAATTGCAAATGCATAATTAAAAACAAACAAACACAACAAAAAACCCAAACAAAACCAACCAAACAAAAACCCCCTGAAATTAGTTCTTATGAGTTTGAGTAGAAACAAAGCAACAAGTCCTGATGTTGCCAGCGATGCAGTCTGCTTCCTTGGCAGGAGAAGGTTCTCAGGTCTGTCCTTCAACTACATTACATCTCTTCTAAAACCGATTTGTGCTTATCTCTCAAATTTCACCCTTTGATTGAAAGAATGTGGTTTTTATTATATTTGCTTTTGAAAATAAGAATTTCAGACATATAACTTCCATCTTAAATATAAGAGGGGATGGTCATATACTAGCTTCTGTGTACTGCCATACTGATGCATATACATTTATTTCTGTTTACAGGTGCAGACAAAACTTCTTGAGCTGAAAGAATTGGAAAATAACCAATTTAGTTGGCACTCTCAGCCACATAATACACTTGTTAATGGAACTGCGGATCATTCTAGTCTTAGCAACAGCAGCAGTGAAACTGCTAACCTTAATGAGAATGCTGAAAGGGAAAGTATAGCAGAAGATGAACAAATAAACAGTCTGTCTCCAGTGAGTAGTGTTTTGCCTGCTTGATCATGATGCAATGCAGCTGTGAAGTTGGAATAAGTTAAGAATGTATCAAGATTGATTATGTTTTTAAACACTTGCACAAGTGAAATTTCAGGGTGTTATTCTGAGGGACTATGTTTCAGCAATCTGAAGGTTGATAAGCAGAAAAGGAGGCAATTTTAGCTTGGCTGGAAAGTGGCAATGAAAATTTTTCTGTATCTGTTTCCAAAGCAAAATATCATAAATTGAATAGTAGAATTAACATTAAAGGAGAGCAGCTGTCTCCAGTTGGTGCAACAAGAATGGAATAGTACAGAAGATCTAAAGCTGTCTTGCTTTAAATGTCCCTCCTTATGTCCCAGTAGACTCTTGATTTCTTTTTTTTTTTTCAACTTTCACAGGGTTTATGGAACACTTCAGTATGTTCTATAATAAGTATGAACCTCTTGAAGTATCCTTTAGTACATTCTTTTAGATATTTAATGCTTAAAATCATGTTCTGTAGTTTTCTATTTACTTATTTATGGTGAATTGCTTTTATCCTTATGTAGATAAGGAATAGTCCTGAAACCACAGCCTCTGTTGTGGAAGAAGAGAAAGAGACCCCAGCTGCAACTATTACCAAAAAAGTGAGTTTGTTCAGATTTGGGGGAGGAAAAAGTAAATTAAAAAATCCTAGTTAAACTGTTTCAGGGTTGCATGTCATTTGCATCATGGTCATAGAACAACAGAGGAATAAAATTGTCACTTTTTCATTGGTTTTATTTAGAATGTGATGTCATGAAAATGTCATCTCATATAGCAGGCAGGTTGTTGTTGAGAAATATTTTGGATCTCCATTGATGAATTATGTAGAATTCTAGCTGTCTTTTTTTTTTTCTTTCCAGCTTTAAGAAACTACTAAATGGTAACACAAGGTGACATAAGTGTTTTCCGTCCTGCATGTCTTAAAAATTCAATACCTTTCTCTACTTCTTTTGCATTGCCCAGGAAGATCCATTTGATGCTGAATCTCACCCATTGCCTGATCTAGTTTCTGAAGCCAGCTTAGAGTTCTTCCAGTCTGACCCTTTTGTTGGCAGTAAGTAAACTTTTCTAAGTGCAGATTTGCAGAAACAGGTCTTGTATGAACACATCTCAGACTAATCTTCACCTTGAAACTGCTCTTTATAGAATAAATGTGAAGGTGTTCGAGTGACAAGAGTGTGGAGCCAATAGCATTACAAAAACGGAAATGAGAGTTCCAGGAGGTTTCTCCTTCCTTCACCTGGACTTTCTAATAGCTGTGAAAATTGCACCTTTCCCTCACTAGTCTTCCTGAGTACCTCTCTTACCTCCCACCTCCCCTAATTTGCAGCACAGATCCACAAACAGATCAACTGAGGGTTCAGTGAGCTGTGGTGTGGGGAGGGTGTGGGTGGTTGAGAATGAATGGCTGTGGCCTACTTATGGTGAGTTTGGCACTCAGAAAAAGGTAATGTGGAACTGCACCATCTGTTTGTCTTGTGGAAGTGCTATGCTTTATTTTAAGAACTTGCCACTTACGAATGCTGTTGCTCTGATTTTATTTTTTTCTTTTATGTTGGAAGAAGTGATCTGTCTATATGGAGCCACTTGGAGAAGGGGAGTTAATGTGGATTAAGGGCTGAAGCAGATGTTTTCAGCCACATTAATATGATTTTTACATGCTTTCAGAATCAACATGGTCTAATCAATTTAGCTCGTATTGCTTTGAAAGGCAAATAAGCTAAATGTTTCAGATCACTTGGCTTCTGAAAGAATGTCAGTGCAGATTTAATACTTTTAATGAATAAATTAAACTGATTTAAAACACCTTGAATGTTTCTGTGTAGATATTGCTTGATTTTTGTTTATATTGAAGTGATCCTACTTACAGCACATGACACAGCCTTTCTTTCAGAGAAGAAAGGTTATGTCTGTTAGTAGCCAGCCTTTTGGGCTTTGTGTGCTGAGTATGTTCAGGGCTAGATACCTACAGCTAAGAGACAGTATATCTATGCCTCTCTGACGTAGATGAGGGAGTAGAACTGATGCAATTGGCACCATGCATCCAGTACAGAAATGAATGCTTAGGAGCTACCATCCATGATGCCTGTAAGAATTATCAAAACTAGGACTAACCTTCTATAAGTGGTTAGCCTGGATTACCATGGGAGTAAATACTGCATAATGTTGGTGTTTACTGACAGTAGCCAACAGAAATGCTGAGATGGCTGCTTTTGTGTGTGTTTCATGCTGGTAATGAGCTACTTGATGAATATTTGCTTCATCTAATACTAGCTTTGTAGTTCCACTGAAAACAGTGAAACTATTCCTCTGAGTGTGAGTTGTTTAAATTCTAGCTGTAGAAATGAGTTTGTATCCAAAAGACTTCAACCCAGTACATGCTTTATGATAAAAAGCTACAAGTCATTCTTTTTTTTATTAACAGGTGATCCCTTCAAAGATGATCCTTTTGGGAAAATTGGTAAGTAACTTTGTAACTTTTAATGTGTTTGTTTTTTCTAAATGAATCCTGGGGAAAAGCATCGCCGCTTTCAGCACAAAAAAGGTGGAAATGACCCAAAAAGTCACCATAGGATGGATATATATAAAACAGTAGCAGCTGGCTAGTTGTGTTAAAGCTTTTCAGAGAAGCCCATTGCCAGTGAACTTCTCTCTTGCTGTTGGGAGTCTCCTTAGTTGGGATTTAAGTATGTGAAGGTGGTGGACAGAAGGCCCCAAACTCTTGCTGCTTGTTTTATAAGGAAAGTAGTAAGACTGTACTCTTTTAAAGGCTCTTAACTTACCAACTTTCTTTAGCACTAAATATTGAAAAAGGTGGGAAGTCTCCATTTAGACTGGCTGTATAGGAAATGTCATTGCTTTATTGCTTGGTCCTGAATGGAGTTACTGGTGACAAAAAAGCAAAATGGCCAGTAGGAAAGCTATAGCAAAATAGCATTGTGCACCAAGTGCCAAAGAAGAAGACATCAGTTGTGTTTGGGAAGTGAAGGAGAGGAGGGTAGGGGAGTTCTGAAAAACATTAGGTTTTGTAAAATACTTCATTTTTAGGGGGGCTTGGTTAGATGCTCAGATGATGCTGGAACTGAACCACTGGCACCATCCAAAGTTTTCATGATGTGCAGAAAACGTTGGCTTGTCTAATGTTTTGAATCACAGAATACAAATTATTCACATATTAATTTCATACTTCGGAGATCCTTGGTCTTAAACGTGTTACCTTCTTGCAGTATGAGAAAAGCAATATAATGTTTAGTTTTGAAGATATCAAACTAAGTAAAGCTAGCAGAAATGTTAATGAGATGTTTACTTTTTAGATCCCTTTGGTGGTGATCCCTTCAAAGGCTCAGACCCTTTTGCAGCTGACTGTTTTTTCAAACAATCCTCCACTGATCCTTTTGTGACTGCTGGCACTGATCCATTTAGCACTGCAGACAACAGTAATAACATCACAGTAAGTTTGATAGCATACCTTTTACTTCCTTCTGTATATGATTTGGACAAAATAACCTATTTTGTACACTTGGACATGCCTTGAAATGCTGATATTCAGAAAAAATATAGATAAAAGGTTACCTCTTACCCCATGGCTCTGTCTTGTCTTTTTGTGTCCTATTTTCTAGAAATAGTCACAGATTACATAGAAGTAAAAATAAAAACATTTGTAAAATATTTGTGTGGAGCTTCATTGCTCCACAGATAAGAACATTTGAGAATAATGAACTAAGCTCTATTGGTAGCTGGTGGAACTTCCTAAACATGGGAAGAAACCCAAGATTAATCTCGCCAAGTTATGTTGAGACACTTGATTTTTGCCTCCAAAGCTTATAGGATCAATAAGTGTGTTCTATATCTCATCTGAAATCTGTTGTGGTATGGGCTTTCCCCTCTGGAAAGTCAAGTTGTTATATAGGTGTATGTTTGGGTTTTGTTGTTTTTAGTTTTTGGGTTTTTTTTTAATGAGAGTCATTGAAGCTGTCTCGTAATGTGGAGATTCTTGCTGAATGTACCTCTTTCAAGTGTACTGAGGTGTAACTTTTAGCTGTTCACATTATAACTGAGCAGTTATTGATTAGTCTTGAGCCTATAATAAGGCAGAGTTGGGCATGAAACCTTCTCTGGTGTAGGACAGAATTTGAAGAAGATGAGGTAATATTTAGGGCTGATAGACAAACACTTAATCTAAGAAGCTGAAATTCCTCATGTCATAAGTTTGTCTCCATCCTTTTGCCATCTCCTTTCATTCTCAGTGCTGCTTCTGTTCATGCCTCACTTCCAATTTTGTTTGTGTATAAAATATATGTATACATATATAAAAATGAAAGATACATGTGGATTAAGATTAGGAAGTTAAGTGACTGTAGAGTGTGCCTGAGGCGAACCCACAATGGCCAAGACAGTAAGAAATCACTGCAACTAACAGTGGTGTTCTTGTCCTTCCACATGGTATGCACATTATGCAGATCTCAAGGTCACATTACACACCACAGCCTACCCCTCCAACCTAAAAAATTAGTTTTCTACAACCTTCAATACTTAATTGGCACACTATCCTTTTCCAAGTCTTAATATTCTAATATAACCAATTCTTGGTCATATTACAGTCTGATAATAAGAGAAGTACAGAAGAGAAAAAAAAAAAATTTAAAAGGGTCAGAGCTGTGGTGTGAGATTAGCAGTTGATTCTTGTGAGAATATGTATTTCTGAACTGAAGCTATGCATTCATCCTAAATGCTTTACCACACCTTTGTGGTGTTGATATCTTGTAGTTATATCTTCATGAAGATGGCTCTGGCTGTAGAAATCTGAGACCAAAATGAGTATTAGATATTCTTAAACTTTGTGTTTAGTGGTTACCAAGTATGTTGCACATATTGTAACTTTTTTCATCCTTTGAAAGTATTAATTACTGTTCTGAGGAGTTTCTGTTAACAGACTTGTCTACAGATGCTGATAAAAGCTACATCCAAAATACTTTATCTTAAAACTTCTAAACTGAAATAAATCGTGATTATATTCTTAGAATGAGGAATCTTTTAAGCTGAAAAACAAATTTCCCTCCAAAGGAATTTTTTATTTTAGACAGAGATATCGAAGAAGAATGACCCTTTTGCTCCTGGTGGAACAACTGTTACTACATCAAATGATCTAGGTAACAGTAGACTATACACATTAGACTTCTTGGGTTTTATTTTTAATTGCTTTTGCTTATTTTTGTTTCCAATCTTTTAACTGATGGAGCATTTTAGGGATTTCCTCGGTTTTCTGAATTTTCCTATAAAGTATGACATAAAGTGCAAGTTTGCAGGGGGGTATTTTTATAAAATAAAACTGTCTCATTATCTGTAGTGCATATCACTGAAGACTGATTCTGCAAAAATGTTTCCTGCCTTGCCTAAAACTGGTGAGATATCCTGATCTAAGTGTTTGGACTATTTGAATGGTTTGTACTGCTACACCTTAGGGTTGCTGTTAAAGATTTCATGTTACTTTCTAAGTAACATACAAGATTGCTTTGTACTACCAGAGGAGATGTGGGATACAATAACTACTTAATCAAGAATTTTTACTGTTAAAGTTTGCTCCTTTTGTTTTGCGATGACCCTCCCTCATTTGAGGGCTAAAGATGTTTTAGGGAAGACTCTAATCTGCTATTTTCCCAAGTTGCACTGACAAGTGGTAATCCAAAACATGAATCCATGTGTGATTTCATGTTGTAAACCTGTTCAGTTTAATTGTAGGAAAAAAAAAGCTGTTTTCTGGAGACGCAGAAGTGAGTATTGGTAAAGACAGTGCATTTCTTGCTTTACAGTAGAATAGCAGCTTTTACATATTTTGAGGCACATAAGAATGAAAGGGTACTGTTGAATTGGATTGAGATGATATGAGGTTTAGATATTTTATTCCACAAGTGGGCCTACAGTCTGAAGTGAGCTCTCGTTCATGTTCTTATAGATATATATATGTATATGTGTCTGTATATGTATATTTATGGGTGTATGCACACAAAAAATACCTCTGTGTGTATGCATACATGAATCTTGGCAGAACATCCGGTACTATGGTTATTTGATACTTTCAGTGGAATTTAACTTTTTTTAATGTAGGAAACCAGAATACCAATATTTCTTTTGAATTACTCCCTGTTCAGGAGAATTATTATTCTTAATCAGTAGTTGACAGAGTTTTTGTAAAAGCTACTTAATAACTTAAAGTGCCCACCTCATGAAATATTTCACTTGAATTAGTCTATGCTGCAAAATATGTAACAGTTGCTTTCTTGTTGTGGGATTTTTTTTTCAGTCGCTTTCATATTTAACTTTTTGTCTCATTCTGTTTGTTTGATTTGTGTGTATTTAGCTACAGACCCCTTTGCCTCTCTGTTTGGAAATGAATCCTTTGGAAGTGGCTTTGCTGACTTTAGCACGCTGTCAAAGGTAATATGAAGCTATTGCCACTCTTAGAAAATGCACGAAACTCTGCAGTGACAAGACATAGCTTACTCTCTCTACCAACAGTTTCGTTAGTTTTGCTAACTACAAAAAATTTATAATGGCTGACTTTCTTGAAAAAGAGGTCTTTATTATACATTGTCCTGCAATTCCATTGTGAAGAACACCATGTTATCTTTGTGGCTTTATAAGTATTTTCTGTATATTTGAAGTGATACGACAATTTTTTTAAATTTGCTGAGTTTAGCAGCAAAAGTATTACTTTTGCATGTATAACTGCACTCAATTTTGTATTGCTGCACTCACCTTTGAATTGCTAACCATTCCTGATTTTTTTTTTTCCTTTATTTTCAATCTCCTGGAGTACATGGATATGTTTAAAAGCAAACAAAAGTATTTTCTTTTTGTCTTAGTCCAAACTTTCAGTTCTAAATAAATATTGCACTATTGAAAAGAAGGGAAAGTACTAGTAGAATTGCACTGAAAATGTGTATGTTGCTGTTTTCTTTGTTGAAGGCCAACAATGAGGATCCCTTTAGCTCTTCCACATCAGGTTCTGTCAACAATGTGATCACAACTAAAAACTTATTTGAGGAACCACCAGCTAAAAATGAGGATGTTCCTCCTGCATTGCCCCCTAAAACAGGAACTCCTACAAGGCCCTGTCCACCACCACCTGGTAAGAGCTGATACTGAGATGTTGTTAACAATTAGCTTCTTCAATATTGGCATGGTGAAGTGTCTGAAGTTAGAATGAATGAGCGGGATGTGAAACAAGTCTGTTCCTGATCTGTTGGTGGTTTCTTCAGTGTTAAATTTTTGCATGGTGTTTGGATCATAGTTTGTTTTTTTGAAGAGAGAAAGGATTTAGAAAACAGGAAAAAATTGCATACTTGGATGAAAAAACTGGATACTTGCCAGAGTTATTGCAAGTGTCTGCAAGAACATAGTATGGCTGCAAATTAAATGATTAGTACTAATGTGATACATTGTGAATCTTGCATTAAATTATGCTTAAAGTGAGGGTTCAGTGTGTTTTATCCATTGCAAAACCCCTGGTTTTAATGCAAAATGAATTAAATAGGGTTAAATGACTGTCTCAGGTTTTCAGATTAACTTTTTCCAGTGACCTTGCCAGAGGTCTCTAGTAGTAAACCTAGCCAATGTCATAGTAATAAACGCAAGTTTTCTATGCTGTTCTCTGTTCAGTGATAGCTGAGTCCTCTGGTCTACCCCATGACACAAACCACCCTGCTTTCCAGAAGAGGCCATGATTATCAAAGATAACACCACCTTCTTGTGGTTGCAACAAGTCCAGGTTGCAAATAGTCCATGTTACAACAGACTCCTTACTCTCAATTTTTTTTGTATAGATTGGAAAATACATTACTGGTATTCCTTTTTAAGTTTCTGTCCTTTGTTTCATTTTCTTTAAAAATTACTGCATCATTTTTTCACTATTAGGCTATATGGATGAATCTTAAGGTGTTTTGGAAAACTGTGTAGCATGAAACTTAAACATTTATTCATCTTTTTCCTCAAAAGAAGGGGAACACAGTAAATGTAGGATTATTAATACTAAAGTTTAAACTCATCTGTTTAATTTCTAATGTTGATGTGAAATCTGTTTCATGCTCATGCCTTGCAAGTAATCAGTTTCATTGGAAATAACATTAAAACAGCTGACATGACAAGTGATGGTAATTTGAATGTTTGATAGTGTTTCCTCTTATGGTGGTCCTTATTTAAAACAGAGAAAGGATTTCTGACTTCATTGTATGGGAGTGGCTGTCACGTGGTGTACAGATCTGCTTTCAGAATGCAAGCGTTTAGTGGCGGAACAACAGTGTCCTTATAGATAGATGACTAGAAAAAAGTAGCCTGTTTTGATTTGCGCATATTAAAAATGATACTGTGGTTACCTTTGTAACCATTCCCAATAAATTATTTTCCTAATGGAAATAAAAAATGGAGGAGATACTTAAATGTATTTGTTTTTAATTACTCCCTTGGTCTGTTTCAGAACGAGGGAATGCTTTTTCAAAGAAATGCCCCAAAATCTTTCTCTTCATTCATCACACTACTGGAAAGTGTGCAGAAGGGCTGTTTTGCTTGCCTCTGAAATCCGTTGTCTTTCTAGATACTGATAAGCACCCTCATTGCATGATTTTTTGGGCAGGTTTGGAGATTGTATACTTCATATTCTTATTAATCCTTCCCATGTAGAAATAAAATTCCCTAGATCTCATTTGAAGCTGCCTTTCCCACATTATTCAAGAAATAGATGTGTTGTTTGCTAGTAATAGAACATCATCAGTGAGTGAGAGCTATCATGGCAAGGTTATCTGCAAAGTGTCTAAATCATATATTCCCAAGGGGGTATTCTCTTAAATAATTGCTAAATTAGAATCTCTTTTGGTCTATAAAAGAATTTTTAGACTAACTTGCAACAGTGATACGCAAAATAACAAGCGCTTTGGTTTGATTCGGCAGTTTAAAATGGCAACAAAAGCAAGTTTTAAAATAAAACCATTATTAAGTGTCAAACCACTTGCAGAACCCGCTAGTTCCATTCAAGAAACTGCAATGAAACCTCTTCTGTAAGCAATAACATATGGAGAAGAATGGTGGCATGAAATTCAGCTTAACTATTCTTGGAAGTATTTGGGTTAATGTCCTCAAAGGTGTTGAAGGCTGACTGGGGTTAAGCTGAAAAAAGAACAAGATAAGTGGGGGCTTGTGCCTGATTCTATTATATCTGCAGCTACTTAGGCAAGGATTAACAAAATAGTTAAGGCCTGTGGTTACTTGTTATCATTCTTATTAGCTTCACTCTGTTAGTTTAAAAACTACAGAAATTCCAGGCGTTAGCATAGTGAGAGGACATGGTGTTTTGAAGACTTAAAAATATGTTTCTGGTCTCTGAATAAAATTGTGTTCACTTGATCTAAAGAAATAAAAAAAGAGCCTTGCTGGAACGATCATGGACAGTTGATAAGCCTTAGAAAAAAAAATACTGTGCTGATAGAATAGGGGCTCAGAACTGTTAGAAATTCTCTTCCCAAAATAGTTAATTAGTACGTAACTATGTTCTTGAATCATTAACATAATGTGTTCATTTTTACCTGTTTACCCTTTAAGAAACTATGGACCATACCCTCACTTTTTTTAAATTGGCAACCCTTCCTGTGAAGTCATTGCAACTCCACTAGTTTACTAGAAGAGGTTGCATCCCAAGTAGCTTTTTAATTTGTTGTGGTTTTTTTTCTTTTTACTATTTTTGGCATGTTATTACCTGCTATCTTAAATTCATTTTAAATTCATTTTAATCTAAGGGAAAAGACCTATCAATCAAATAGACTCTTCAGATTCCTTTAAACCGAGCGATCCATTTCAGCCTTTCCCCACCCCAGACATTCCCAAAGAACAAGAAGCAGATCTATTCTGTGATCCATTTGCTCCCACCAGCATCAGTAAAGAGGCTGACCCCAACAATTTTGCAAACTTCAGTACTGTGAGTAAACACTTTTTACATTTGTTTCAGTATAATGACAGCTTTGACTTGTTCACACTGAAGTCTTCAGTCTAATTTAAAATATTAAAACATATCCCGTGTACAAAAGGGATATCGCTTCCAGTTAAAACAGTATTTACATTTAGTTTACAGCTGAGGCTGTCCTAAACCAAAATACTGCCAAATGTTGTAGTTAATGTTTAAATTGCATTGCTTTTATGAGGTTTTTTTCATGGAGGCCTCCTAGCTTTTAGAAAATAGGACTTTTAAAATATCTATGTTCTAGGGATTATCCATTTTATCGGAGTGTGCAGCAGATTTAAATTATATAACAAGCACACTGTTAACTATCCAATTAAAAAGAAAACAAAAGGTGTGATTTTAATTTAGCTGTCACTGAACTGTTTGGTCATAATCTTAATGTACTGAAATATTGATAAACAGCCTCATAATGGTCTATGTTAATGAAATATAATTTGAGTTTTGAATGGCTAGTAAATTCCAGACTTATGTACAATGAAGTAAAAGGTAGTAAGTGTCTCTTTATAACCAGAATCCATTTCATAGAAGTCGTGGTGTCCAAGCAGTAGAAGCAAATCTAAAGGTTTGTGCATGCCTATATATATTTTTTTCTTTTGAGCTTTTGCAAATAGGAGTTTTGAAAGGCATCATCTCACTTTCAAACTTGATATCTGTTAAATGCAATTCGCATTTACAGTATCTTGATCATACTGCTTTTTTTATTTTCAGGCCTAATAAACTATGTGCTTAATTGAAGCAAAATGAGGATTGACAGGCTCTCAAAATTGACTTGCACTGGTTGATGTGTCTTGTAGCATGATAATTTCTGAACTGCTGTTATTGATCACTGTTATTAGTTAGAGGGACTGAGAAGCCAGTTTGGAGGAGAGAATGTGAAATGTGGAGGAGAAAACAAAAATGTTCATTATCTTTTTATGAAGGAAAAAGTATTCTTTCCCATCTGCAATTACTGAAAATACTAAGTGAACTATGGAGAAAACTCAAGCTTTTCTACATTTATTTCCCAAAGCAGCAGCTCAAGGCAGAAACTAGCTGGAGTATATTATGATAACCCTTTCAGACTTAACATTGGGACATTCATGAAGACATGGGCTTCACCTACCTCTTAGCTTTTCTGCATGCTGACTAGAAACAAACTTTAGCATAATCTTCTGTATTTTATTTAAGATAATACCCTTAACTGTCTCCGATTTATAATCATTGTACCACAGAAATTTAGTTCACGTTCTGTTCACATCAATACACATGGAATGAATCTGTTCTTTTTTTTTTTTTTTTCTTGTATCACACTGACTTTTCTCTATATTACTACTAGGCTTCTAACTGTACAGTTACCTTATTATTTTGCTGCTTCTTGGTAGAAATATCTTTCATCTGCACAGTTAAAACCAGTCATTCTATAGCTAATTTTTCCAGTCACTGTCACCTGGAAAAAAAAAATCATCCCTAATGAAAGTAGGGTAAAATGGGATGTCCTACACTGCAGATAGGGGTGTGTGTTAAAAAATGTTCTCCTGATTTATTAAAAATTTTTCTTATATAGACTGGGTTTTATCCAAAATAGTTTGGATTTAAATGATAGCACTTTCTGCTCAGTAACTTTTTTGGAACTTAATACTGAATTTTGAAACATGGCATACTTCATAAAAATACATCAATTGGATGGCTTCAATGCAGTTCTTAATAGTTAAACCTTAGACTAAGCTAATCTTAATAGTGTATTAAAATTAAACAGCAAGTAATACTTGAAGACTAGAATATATACAATATTTTGTAAAACTGTAATTGTTCCTTAAACCAAGGACTTGGGCAGTATTAGTTATCATTGTATTATTAATCTGGTTTATTTTGTCTTTTAAAAATGCAGTATTCTACTGAGGAAGACATGATTGAATGGGCTAAGAGGGAAAGTGAGAGAGAAGAGAAAGAAAGATTGGCAAGACTAAAACAGCAAGAGCAAGAAGACTTGGAACTGGCTATTGCACTCAGTAAATCTGAAATATCAGAAGCATGAAGTTTAGAATAAGATTTTGTCTTATGTCAACTGTTTCGTCCCTTTTCCTGAATACCTAACCTATTTAAATGTTAATCAGAAAATAACGTATATACAAGAAACTATGAAAGGTTTTAAGTTTCTTAAAGTGGTGTGAATGTTTGTTTCTGCTAAATTAAATCCTTTTGGTTATTGTTTGAATAACTGTTAAGTTTAGCATTCAATTCCTCTCAAGTTTTCAGGAGAACAAAGTACTTTTCCCAGCTGTAAGCAAATCAGTTTAAAATGCAGATAGTGAGATTGTAGTTTGACTGTAGTCTGTCAGCAGTTGGTAATTGAGCATAAAGTGAACATAGCAATTATTCTGTCATGGCTGACTGTCTCCCATCAAGCAGTTAGTCATTTGAAACCTTTTATCCTTCTAAAGAGATTTTAGTAATGCCAGAGTTGTGGAGTGCTTTATTTTATATGTATGCATATAGATTTTTTTCTCGTCATTGAAGATTCTACGTTTGAATTTGAAATAACAATCTTCATGGAGTCTAAGTCAGAAAGAGTGTGTCTTTCTGAAACCTTTAATGCTTTTCTTGCATGGTCATAGGTTTTAAGACAGACCTGTTATTTTGTTTTATAAAGCAATTAAGTTGAAGACTCATGTGCTGCATTTGCTGTTGGCCAAGATGACTGTCAAATTATGAGACCCCACTGCTATTTGAGCCACTCTTGCCTGTGAAATATGCAGCTGAACTGGCAAGTTAATAAGTTCAATTTGAAATAGGATTTGAGAATAGAAATAAAAAACAGGTAGTCTGATTTTTTTTATCACAGTTGTTTTCTGTATATGTAATTTATTGAATGCCAACTGATAGTTGCACCTTAAACTGAATGATTTCTTTATGGTCACTGAGTCAGAGTAGAATTGATAGAATGTTAATGAAAATAACTTAATGAAAATAACTTATTGTTCATTTTGAAAGAACTCTGTTCTGGAGAATCAGTTTCATTAAAATAATTCCAAAAAGAATAATCTTTTGCCCTGTCTAAGAAAAATGGATGGCAGCAGCAGAAAGATCAAGAGATTGGTTTTTTTTCTTGCACTTTTAACCTGTGGTATTTCTGTTGAGGAAATTGAAGTGTTTCAACACACAGCACTAGGGGAGAAAGGGGGAGAACTCAGCCATGCTTCAGTATATTTAAGCTCTTCCCATTACCTATCAATGCTGCTGTTGCACGATTTTGAGGGTAGCTTTCAATTTTTCAGGAAAAATGGGTAACCTGACTGGGATGGTTTTTCTTTTGCACTGGGAAATGAGCATTTAAACACCTGCTCAAAAAAAGTAACTTAAAATTTTGCAAGTATTAAATAGTTATAACTTATCTATACATCTTTGTAATGAGTGTACACTAATCTTGCAAATCATATGCTTAACTGGATTACATAGTTTCTTATCTTTTGTTAAAAATGTATACTCAGTGGACCAACACAATATTATATGTATATATTATATATATATTCCTGCTTTCCTTTACGGAATTTAAAGTTTTGAGTCATTTGATGTTACATTTCATGTTACTGACTCTGACTATAGTACTTTTATTCAGACTACCAACAAACCACTGCTGTGAGCTAAATGGCATTACTTTATGAAGTTTTAACTGTTGTTTTTTTTTAAAAAAACCAACTTGTTCAGGTGGGATTAGCCTCTATTTATAGACTTCCCTTTTGTTTAAAAATTCTAACAATAGCCTGTAATTATGAAGAAATAAAGTTTAAGTACATAAGTGTGAACTGCTTGCCTATTTTTTGAAAAGGGTGCTGTGAGCTGTAAAGCAACATGTAAATGTAATGCAAACAATATAATGTGTTCTGATTGTAGTCTGATGGGAGCGGGTTAATTTTCAGAGAAAAAAGTTGCCTGAATCTTGAGGTTAGCTGAAGTGCACACTAATCCCAGCTGTCACTTGCTTCATTAGGAGCTGTGGCAGCTTCAAAGAAAACTCAGGCTACTCTTGTCCAAGGATTTTTGCCTGCCAAATGTTTAGATACTTAAGATTTATCTGTGAAGATATGTAAGCATCCTCTAGTGGCTGCTGTCAACATACAGGGCTTCAGAGACCTTTAGTTTGACCCAGCATATATGATTCTTCTAAATATGTCTGTCAGCATAATGTCTCCTTTATGTCAAGGCATAGACTGCTTGGTCAGAGATTGAGGAGTTCCAGCAACCATTTACATGTCTTTGATCCTTTTGTTACAGTAGTGCTAGGTTTTAATATACTCATCTAAGTGGACCCAAATCTCTTTGCCTATTTTCTTTTAATGAGACATCAGTTGGATTAGGCAACATAATATCTTCATTTTATCAGGTTCACACACATTCTTGAGGCTATTTGAAGCCTTCTGCAGGCTGTCCATTTTTTTTCCTTTCAAGTCCCCTGTCAAGTTTCCATCTTGGGCACACTTTGCCTCCGATTGTGCTGCTTTCAACCCTCTCTGTGCTCCAAAAGGTGTGCAGTCCATTTAACTCTTTATCATGAAACTGAAGATGGTTGCTAATCATCTTGAATAATTTGATATCCTCTTTTCACTGTCTACCTTCCTATACTATGAAGTTCTAACTGTCATGTCAAAGTTTCTATTGCATTCACAGAATACCATTGCACTCAAAATATTGAAGAGATTATCTAATATGTAGCAGATGAATTGGACACTTAACTTGCTTTGGAAAGGTAACTGTCATCTGAAGCAACTTAACTAGAAACTGTATTGGAAGAATGTACTGGGGATTAACGTTAAGTCTGTTACATCACTGTCAAGTATTGAGAAGGAATACAATGGCAATAAAGGTGCTTAATGAAGGAATTGACATACGGGGTTGACTTTAAGTGGAGTTCTCTAGAAAGCTGTCTGCTTCAGCACAGTGAACTTTAAGCCAGGAGACTTGATGTGACAGAACACTAACCCTTCTGCTTAATACTTAAAAGCTGTTGTGTTAGATCTCAGTACTGGACTTACCAGTTTCTTTGGTTCACGTGGACTTCCTTGCCATCCTTTGCCACCTGACGTACCTGCTGTATGTCACCTCTTCACAGAAATAGCATCCAGCTGTCAGAACCACATTGCCTATGTTGTTTCCCTGCTAACTTCTCAACAGTTGCATTTAGCCACTTAAATATGACTGTTTCAGAATTTGAGTATTTAGCAAAATTATAACTTCAGTATTGGAATGTTTTAGTCATGCTTTAGCCTGAATCTTCAAAGTGATTGTGTGCGTGAACGTACAACCTCATGTTTTTGTAATACTGACAGAATAGTATTTTTAGACAATGTTTTTAGGTAATATAGAGTGTACAGGTTTACTTCATAACAGGGTAAAATTGGAAAAGTAATGTATCTGTACAAAACATTAGCAACTGAAGTCATGTGTCTTCTCTTTGTGGAATTCCATATCATGTCAGTGAATACTCTTAAATTTAATTCCATTGTTAGAGTGAACATGAAGGCTGGCTTTCAGATGCATCCATTTTTAATCATAAGAGGGAAGAGGATTTGTTTGCCTTGTGCAATTATAAAACACAAAACAATGTCAAATTAAAAGCAGATAGTCAACAGTTTGTACTGGAAGTAGACGGTATTTTCCCAAATTGAAGATCTTTCTTGATGCAAGTTTGAAGCTTACCCTTTTGGTAGGTAGAGTGGAGCTTTAGTTACCTATATAGTGTTGTTGAACTCTTGAACTCTCTGCAGAATAACTTGTGTCTTGTCTTCCTTGTTGGCAGTAAGGTGTAGGTATTAAAATGTTAAGGTGGGAGAGGAGGGGGAAGCAAAACAAATCTCTGAAGCGGTGGCTAAGGGTATGACTACCAGCTGGGGAGAGAGAGACTGTCCAAGATTATAGCACCTAAGCCTTGGTGCAACAACCAAACAGTCTTCACATCTTTCCACCCTAATGATATCTCGGCTATTCACAGTACCAGTCAAACTCTCATGCTACCAAAACAGCTAGAAAACTTCCAGGGAGCTCTGAGGCTAAAATGAAGAAAGCTTCTGTCTGCACTCATTGCAGAACTAACTTAGTAGCCATGCAGGGAGGGAAGACAGCATAATGTTAAGGAATTTTTTATGTGGAGAAAAGTCAGGGAGGGAAAAAAGGAAGTATAAAAATATTTTCCTCTTGTGCTTATAGACTGATAGATGGGAGTCCCTTGTTGCGGGTTTTTGTGGGAAGCTTCACAGAAAATTTTGGCCTGTGTGTCTTATCCCAGAAAAGATGGGAAGGAACTTTTAATTTGTCAGGTGATGAGCCATCAAGTCTAGGTCGGTGTTATCCTGAAACTGAAGTCATTTTCATCCACAATCTGTTTAAAGAAACATTAATAACAAAAAATACATAAATAATACCACCTGCATTGCCATTCCTTGCTCAGAATACTTAAGAACTCCTGTTGTGCTAAAATTGAGAGATCTAGAGCTGCTAGGACCTTAGATTTTAAACTGCAAACAAAAAGCATTAGTTTTTAAAGCAGGTGATCAGGTAGCTAGCTGATAGAGGGGGGAAAAATGCTGCAGTTTGGATGTGTATTCAAGTGGTCAGGATGTTGTTTCTAGTTATCTCTTGCTGATTTATTAAATGATTTTGGACAAACCACTTCTTAATGCTAATCTGTTTCCTGTTTTCTAAATGACATTTGGTCTGATAGCGTATTACGTAACTGCTGTAATTTAGAAAGACAATCTTGTGCAGAGTAAAAGGAATTTTATCCCATTTTACTTGTGTGTATCCTATAGGTAGGAGAGATGTTATAAGGTGTTTTCTTTTCTCTGTTAGTATAAGCAGCCAGTTGCACTCCAGGACTATACAAATAACTGGAAATAGATTAAGAATTTAACAGAAGTGCTGCTTTGAACGAGATATTTGCTTGAGGATTTAGTTTGCTGATAATACAGGGTGAAATTCTTACCTCTGACTTCAGAGGTCTGTCCCAGCTGGCGTTGGCCAGCAAGAGATCCTTGTAACACTGTCTGCAAACTGTCAGCTTTCTCAGGTTTGTATCCAACCATGCCCAAGTCAATAAAAGGATTCATCCTGATCCACTTACTCAGACTGATTTTCCTGTGTGGACAGATTCAGTATTTATTCTGTTGAGACTATGTAGCATTGAACTTCTTATATTCAAAGCCAAAAGGTCTTGTTTTTCACAGACTGCAGTCTCTCTTGAGATGTTACATGTAGAGGTGTGGTCACTTATACAGAAAAAAATAATTTTGAAAGGCTCAATGGATTTTTAGGTAAAATCCTTCTTGTAGATTTTTTTTTTAGATACATATCTGAAGCTCTATTAATACCTCCTTAAATGCTCTTCTGTAAATAGACTAGGGTCTTTGAGTTCTAAACAGTTCTGAGGAGTTTGGAGTATGAATCCCATTTTGGACCCACATCATGTAATAACTTTTACTGAATAAATAACTTGGTTGAGGTTCAAACCAGTGACCCAGAATCCCAAAAACTGTATGTAAAAGTACTAGTTGAATGTTAGATTTGCAGATTTAAATTCTCTGATTTTCTTTAATATGCGATCAATTTATCTTAAAATATTTATTTTACTGTCAGATATTAAAAGCACAACTGTTCTGTTCATGAACATACAATAATATGCTCAGGAGAATAACTAATTCAAACTGCAGTTAAGCTAATGATGCAACTTTGTCCTTCTGTTTTAGCTTTTTCAACTTTTTCCCTATAACATAGAATTCCTAAATGTTGTAAAAAGCAGTTTAGAGTATATTCTGGGGTGGTTATTAATAAAAATGTTCTTTAGGTTAAATGTGACTGGGTATTGAAAATGGGTTGTATCTAAAGTGCAGAACTACACAGGAAGTCTCCTTCATTATGAAAGCTGTGAGCTGGAACGTACGAGCTTCACAATGCAAAAAACTAAATGTATGTAACAGGTGTTTTATGCTGAAAAATGTGGTTTTTGCATCTGCACCAAAATAGCTCTGTGAAGGTGCTTGTCACCACTCCTTACAACACCCCTCATTGATCTAAAATGTTTGATTTAGCGAAGACAATAATGAATTTTTACCTGTTGTCAGACTAAAGAATCATGCTCAAATCATCAAATGTGCTCTTTTCTCCAGTTGCCTTAGCTTCTCTGTCAAGAGCTGCACCCCGTGCACTGGAGCGTGAGGCAGGCCTGCCGCCTACCTCTCATTCTACACATCACGAACCACATTGTCAGTGTTCAGCTAATAAATTCTTTCTTTTTTTAACCTTATACACCCCCTGTTCTCGTTAATGTGCCCATTGTTTCTTTACGTCAACCCTGTCTTTCTGTTTGTCCTGCCACTCCCTCTGCTGTGTATACCTTTGCCTTCTTTCCCTGTTCATTTCCTTCCACAAACTCCTTTCTTTTGTTGATCTCTTAACTGTTATCCTGGTAACCCTGAAGCTGTGTGATTGATACGATTATAATATATGGACAGCCACATTAAAACAATTTTTCAGTATTGCATATTTCAATTGGTTTAGCTTTTTTGACTCTGTACTTCAAATTATTTTGAATAATTTGTTCATAAACTGATAGATTTGAAGTGTAAGCACTGTTGCGTGTTACTCCTTTTGTGCAATTAACTGAGCGTTGTGTTTTGGGGTAGAGGGCTCCACCCAGGCAAACGCTTTCTTGGAAGCAGGCTAGTAGGGAGTGCGGGCTAATTTAAAACTCAGCTAAATATGAATTACGTTTTCCTCCTTTTTTTTTTTTCCAAGAAGAATTAATGACTCTAATTCCAGCACGCATGGTTTCCTCTCAGCTCTTCTTGGGGCCCTCCTGGGCTCACCGCAGGCCTCCCTTCCCTTCACTTAACAGCTGGCTGAAGCCCTTCATCCCGCACAGCAGAGGCCCCAGGTCCTGCACTGCTACCGACTGAAACGGCCACCTATCGCTGTGTGCCCAAATGCGGCCTTACCGTAGTAACCCAAGGGAGGCGGCCGGGGCAGCCCCCCGCGGCCGGCGGAGGGGCGGGCGCTGCCGCAGCCGCTCACCTGCGGGGGCGGCCCCTCCGCCCGGGCCCGGCCCTGCCCGAACATGCGCCGAGGCTCGCCGCTGCCGCCGCTTCACACCATGCGAGGTGGCTGCGGCAGCCGCCCGCGCCGGGGAACAGCAGCAACGCCAGCCCTCGGCTCCGGCCTCCCTTCCCACAGCTTCTGGAGCCGGGGACGCCCTTCGCGACGCCTCCATGGACTCCCGCGCGGCCAACAGCGGGAGCGGCGACGCCCGGTACGGGGCTGAGGCGGGGCGGGGGGGCCGTTACCTCAGGCCGCGAGGGGCAGCGGGCGTCTCTCCCGCCACAGGCAGCGCCTGCAGCCTCCGGGGGCGCGGCGGGGGCGTCCCCCGGGAGCAGCACTGCCTCGCCCGAGGCTTTGGGAACGCTCCGTCCTGGGTGGGAAAAGGGGGGCAGCGGCGGCGGGAACGCCCGTCCCGGTGCCGGCCGAAAACGAGGGTCTGGTCGCAGGAGGCGCCGGTGCCCCGGCGGAGGGGGGTGAGGGCGGCTCGTTTCCCGGATAAGCAGCCCGTCTCGGTCTGAAGCCTGTAAATCGAGTTTGGTACCTGTCCGAATTACTCCCGACTGGCTTGTGGGGAGTCGGTGCCTTTGTAGCTCCAGCCCGCCTCCTCTCCTCGCTGTGGTCTGGGGGCCGGCCCTGCCCCGACGCAGGCCGGGACCACCGGGCAGGTGCAGCCCAGCCCTTCGGTCCGCTTTTGCTACTGAAGCGCACACAACTTCGGGCAAACGGCTCTGTCCACCTGTGCGTCTGCGTACCGACCTGAACGCAGCGACTGAAGGGACAGAAACTGGTTTTTAGGCTTTCAGGGGCTTTTTTTTGTTGCTGGGACCAAAGCATTAGCTTAAGCTAATTACATACCTGTGCTGCAGTCCTTCAGTAGTTATATGTAAATTAACTTTGGTCTTCAAAGTGTTGTTTAAGAGTGGTGTCGTGTCTCTGAAGTCTGTGGGAGACCAAGTTTTTCCTTGAGCTCCTGTTTGCACAGCTTGCAACACACCTTGACGGTGAAACACTGGTGTTAATTGCTCTGTAACTCAATGCCTTCTTGTTCACCCTTATGAACAAGCTGCAGGTGGATAACTTTCCTTTCTCCTTTCCACGTGTGCACTCCCACTGCCCCTAAAATACATAAACTTCCATTGTGTGCATGTGAGGGAGTTGTTTCTTCAAAAGCTGAATCAGTGTGCAAATAACATTCTTCCCTGGTGATGACGGCATGTTAAATTTTAGACATGGCTGCGTTAAAGGCCTGTTTGTGGATTCCCTATTTGACATAAGACTTTTAAAATAATCTGCTTTATAATCTATGCAGGAGTATAAACTTTTACGAGTGCAGTTGTTTGAGAGGTCAGCAAACCATTTCTCTGCTTAGAAGAATGGTAAAGGGTCAGTTCGTGGCTCTTCATGAAGTGTGGGAAGTGGCGCTTTGCTCTGTCTTTGCCTGCATGCTTTTCCTATATCTTAAAGTTGAAAACAGCAAACATCAGCCCAAGATTTTAGTTCACCTGTAGAAACCACGATGGAAAACGTTTCCTGAATTTTAGATTATACAAGCTACATAACAGTGCTTAGTTTTTGGTGGCATCTATATTAACATTAGAGTTATTACAGAGAGTGGAGGTAGGTGGTCTGGTTTCACTTAAAGCAGTGAAGTCCCATAAGATTAAAAAATAGAGTCTGTTAGCCATGCTAATGATCCAAAATGACATGTGTATTAGTATTTGTAATAGCCTTATATAATTTTGTTGCCATGTTCTCTCTCGAGAACTCTTTAATGGACCAACAAATTTTATTTTTTTTTAATTTATTTTTTTTTTACTCTCTAGGGTGGGAAGATGGGCCATATGTTTGCAATAATGATTTTAAATGACGTCATTAAACACCTTCCAGGTCTTGTGTTTGCATTGATAATAGTAGCAGCAAAGGCTGAGAGATTGCGATTGTGGCTACATTGCACTTCAGAAGGTTTTGAACGTACAGAAGAATGTTTGCAAAAATGTTCAGAAGCAGGAAGGAGTTTGCTGAATTTTGCTAGATAGGGCAGGTTGTCCCAGAAGTCAGACTGTGTTACTGAAGCTGCGGAGGGCTTGGTGCTGGGCCTCGTCGCCTTTCTGTAGCTCCATCTGCTGGAACCAGCTGTCACATTCCAGTGTGACATTGCATTGCACCAGGATACAAAGTACTGCAGATATTTCGGTTACTGTACTACAAAATGTTGAAAACATATATATCAGGATTTTTGCTAATTTTTGGCAAAAATATTACTATTTCTTTATCGTATTTCACATTTTACTTAAAATGCTTCTTTAAAACCTTGATGAAGCTCCTAGGCAATGTTTTTGCAGGGCTGAGCTTGTGCTTTCTTAGGTTTCAGATACATTTTGGGAATAGATTGACAGTGTTAGCTCATAGTTGGAGGACACAATGGTCTAGTGGACTGGTTGGAACTAAAATGCCAGATTTTTTGCATAGGGGTGATGGAAAATGACCTCCTATTTTGCAGATTTTCAGCTTTTCTCTTCACTTTAATAATAAAACTTTCAGTCATCTTTTGTGGAAAAAACAACTATCAGAAAAGAGCCTGAATGTTGGGATGGTCATTCAGATATACTTGACTTAATGGCTTGAATCTCAAATGCAAATCAAATAGAATGTGATACTGAACTTGCATGTAATATTATCTTTCTTTCTCTTTGACTCTAACTAAAATTGTCATCCTGAACTGATGAAATCTTCTCACTACGTCTGCATCAAAGTTTTTAATTTTGACCAGTCCGTGTCTCCTGCCAGAAAGGGAAAAAAATGCCAGAAAGATCCCAGGCTGTTCTGATTCAGAGTTCAAAATCAGCCTTGCTTCTTTTGTTTGTTTTTTTTATCCTCATGTAGCTTACTTAGTTGTTTTTTGCACTCTGAAATGGAGAGAATAACAGCTGTCTGCTTCTTGAAGCCCTTGTGCCTAAGAATAACTCTTTAAAATGGCTTTAGTCTGAGTGCCAAAATACTGAGTGCCAAGAAGACTTGCTACTAGTACTTTTTTTCTGAGTATTGATTCAATAGGCAGGTTCAGAGAGTTATAAAGGTGTATTGAAGTGCTATGCTTGAATTTTTATTTAACTGGAGAGCAGGTGGTATTGTTATTGGTTGAGGTACTGTGAAGTATGCTTTGAAGATGACTTCTGAAATATGAAGTCAGTTTGTTGGAAGTTCTCAGGGAAACATAATCTGAAATTTCATGTGAAGCAATGATTGAAGGCAAAGCAACAATCCCCTATTTGTTAAAGTATTTTGTGTCATTCCTATATAGTTTTTTAATGAGAACCTAAAGTACTGTTCAGCAATGAAATTGAAACAAAAGCTTTTTTTTTTTAAGTTGCAATAAAACCTATTACAGAGTAATTTATTTTAAAAATGCTTTGCACAGATTTAATGCAAGAAAACCCCAAACCAAACAAAACCAAATACCAAACCAAGAAACATTTCAGCTCATATTAAGTACTGCAGGAAAATGCCTTTTGGGCCAAAATGTGTTTCATCCCTTCCATGTTCATCACCACACTGAAGTCTGAAAGAAGTGAAGTGTAAGTCAGTATAAAAGAGTACAAACCAGTCTTTACAAAACGCTGAAGTAAGATGCATCGGTAACTATTTTGTGACCTACCAGTCAGTCTTTATTATTGCTAGGTAATGGAAAATCCAACCAAAAGGGGAAATTGCATAACATCCCTCCCCGAATTCTCACTGAGTCTTATTTCAGAGATAATACAGACCTCTACCTTGATCTTGCAGTCCTTACAAAAACAAATCTCACAGATTTTGTCTGGCTTCTTACCATGAATGTGGCACACGTGATCTTGCGTTTTGCTTAATGCTTTTTTTTGTTTGTTTGCTGGGTACCTGAATGTGCTCAACACCATTGCAAGACAATGGTCTAGTGCAGCTCTTGTTGATTTCTCATTAGTTTTAATATGAACAGGATTAGACCTTTAAAAATTGAGAGTAACTATGTCACAAGTGTAGGTTGACCAGAGGCAGTAAAACTGAGAAGTTAGAGGACTTTGAGAAAAGAGCAAAAGGGTATTGTAAGGTTGTCTAAAGACCTTAAGACTTAAAAACCAAAAATGCATGATATGAATCACATCTGTCCTTCAAAGTGACAAAGATTGTAGAGCATTTGAATTGAAAATGAAAAGCTGTTAACACTTGCTAAGCATCAATACAGACTGATTTATGATGAAAATTTAATTGCAGAGTTCCTGTAAATTTCTTTAATGCTGGATATATTTGTTTTGCTGGATATATTTTGACCCTGTGTGAGCTAATTTTTTCTGTGTACATTCCAATAGGTTATTGTAGTTCCAGGTTGTTTGGGTTGATAATTTGTAATTTGCCATACTATACTGTATATTTTTGTTATGCTTTTTCATTCTCTTTGATGCAGGCAGTTCTACTAACTGGGAGTAATCACCCACAATGATACATTTAGCCCGCTGTGAGCAGTCATGGCAGTACAACACGGAAAGGGAACTGAAAAAATGACACCAATACTTTTTATTTGTCTGAACAAACCTGTCTTAATGAATTTATTGTGTTGTTTGCCTGTTCAAATACAGGATGAGAACTGTGAACATAATGCAACCTAGATCCTGGTTGGTGCCAGTTAAACAGTGGTGGAACCAAAGGCAGAACACAAGTCTACTGATTCCCTGGACTTTGTTGTGCTCACTTGACTGCTTTGCCACATCCCTGTGTTTTGTGAGCTTTCACTGAAACAGAAGGGCCAAAAGCTTGAGTAGCTTTTTAACAAAAGACCTGTGACATTGCTGAGGCATCAACAACTTGGTGGCTTCAGAGCTGAGTTAACCTCAAAAATAAACTGTCATACTTCATGTGTAACTTGAAATACTGATTAAGATCGTCTGAATTCCAGAATTTCATCACTGTTGTGCCTCTATACAGAATATTTGGAGAACATGAATACTGAAACATTTCCAATTGCTTTGTTGTTGTTAGAAGTAATGATGTTTCTGCAGCACCGAGGAGTCTTAGTCACAGGCCAGAAATGTGTTCAAGAACACAAAAAGATAAATGATGAGGTATTACTGGCTTCTTGGCACATAAAACAGGAAAGGATACGGTAGAATTAATTTTCTTGCATTAACTTATTTGCTTTTGAATTATGAAGAATTTTCTGTATTGTCTAAAAACCAAATAGTAACAAATTATTGTGAGAACTGCTTACTGGTTCTCCTTTTCATGGTAATGAGCGAGCTGTTCATCCGAGATTATTTCTGATCTCGTGTGGTTTTGGAAATATTTGCAAAAGAGAAGAATTCTTCCCAAGTGATGTGCTTGTTGTTTCCTTTGAATGTGGATTTTTTCAGTCTCAGGCTCACAACATTTGTAACGCAGTGTTGCTCAAAGCAGTCATCTATTTAGAAAAGTAGTAGTCATCAGTTTAGAAATGACCTGGCAAACTTGAAAAGGCTAAGGAAAGTAACCCCAGGTGTATACTGGTATGTCGTAACATCTCTGTGATTATCCAGCATTATGAGAACAGCAAGTGGTGTCGCGGCAAGAATTTCTATATTCAGTGGTGATATTTTTGAATATATGCAATGAGAAGGACACCTGGGTGTCAGCGACAGTACCTACCACACATGGTGGCCTGCATATCAGCAAGCCAGGCTGTGTTCATATGTTGGAGGTCTCTTAGATGTTTTTTTGTTAAGAACTGAAATGCAGACCTTTGAAATGTGCTTTGGGGCCCTCCTCACATCTGTGAATGGATTGAAGTGTTAGCACTGATGAAGCTTTGGTAGCCTGAGTGGCACAGTGTTTGCAGGGAGCAATATGGTTTTACTACTCGAAGCTTCCTCTTTTGGAAAAAAGGAAGGTGCTTAGGGCAAATGAGACTCATCTCTTTTCAGTTCAATTTCATACTCTATAAAGAGGTTGTTTAAGAATTCATTACTTTTTTCCTGACTACGTGGCTAGAAGCAACCCTCTCTAAATCTCTTTGTACAGATAGAGAGAATATAATGCTAATTGTTGTTCCCGTGTACGTAGTGAGCTTTCCACCGTCATAGTAGTAAGGTGTGCTGCCAAGTGTATGCGCTATTGGTGCAGGTAGCTTAAAACAGCTGCAAAAATATGTGTTGGTGCAACCCAGTCCTTTCTACCAGCGCTATGAGTGTTTGTGCTGCCTTTTAATAGCATAAGATTAGCATTATCATGCAAAAATTGAAACTGTATGTTACACAGGGAGCCCTTGATATAAAGGGAGTAAAGGAGGCCAAAACACCGTATTGTCCAAATTGTTAAATATAAAATAAAGTCAAGAGCAAATACTTCAAAATTACTTAACAGGAAACTTTAAAGCTGAATTTGTAACCCTTCAGATGAACAGCTATGTTCTCCTTGCCTCCGATGGGTGCCGAACAGTTTCTGTTGTGTTGCAGAAGAAATGTTTCAGTGGGACAGCAGGAGCAGAAACCAGCTGTGCAGTATAGGTAGAGCTATTGCAGCAGTCAAGCCAGAACCCAGGTTGGTATTCACTAGAGCAGGTTTGTTGAAGTTTCTGAATAAGATGAAAGTAGTGTCAGTCATTACTGAGCCCAGTTGCACTGGTGCTGTCAGGCCCCTGAGATAGAAGGTTCCTAGTATGATTACAGAGATTTTGCTGTGAAATTTCTTTGGAATGGGAATATAATCTTTCCATTAGATGCTTTTCTTTGATCTTGCATCTCACTTGCTTTACGCGTTTGGGACTAGTCTATATTTGGGAAAACACGGTGTGCTTCCACTTGTCCCTGCTCCCAGAGTCTCCTGTTAATGGAGCGAAGAGTCAACTAATGAATCACTAGCATTTGGTCTTCTCTGTGGTGGTTTCTCATCAAGTACTAGTTTAGCTCAATTGTGCTTGACTCTTTGTATTTTATTCTCTTCCTCCAAATTAAGTTACCTGTGCACACTACCTCAACTGACTGATGCAGATAATGTAGATTTGGCAGAGAAATGCATCCATATTTTAGGATATGACTGATTTAACTTGCTTTCAGTGTTTCACAATACTGAAGGAGCTCTTGAATTACTATTAAAAGCATTATTATAAAGGTGCAAACTTCAGACTTAGCTTTTTTTGCAAAGTTCTGATAATTACTGAGGTAAAATGAGTCAGTAGTTCATCATTTTGCAGAATACAAGGTTCAAGATCCTTTTTATAAATGAAATCCATAAAACCCAATGACGAATCATAAAGCATATGTGTCGCAAACTTATAGTAAGAAACCAGTCAATATCATGCACACAGTGAAATAAAATTTATGCAGAAATATGGTAACTCCCATGCTCAAAAAATCCTTCTCTCCCCCCCACTTTTGACCATGGAAAATATAATGATTCTTTACTTTTGAAAGTGCTTTACTTTTCATTAATATTCAGAAATTTAATTTTACTTAGTTCTGCTTATTTATTTTGTTCAATATTGCTGTTGGCATAAAAAGGATTTGATGTTTAAGTAAAAAGGGCATTGCCTAGCATGTCCCAAGTAACTGCACTTCTGACTAGAGACAGTGGGGATGCAGTGGAGTAAGGAGATCAGGTCTTACCTTAAGTCAGAGGATACACTGTAATTATGATTTGTGAAGCACCCCCAGTCATGGTCCCCGGGGCAGAGAATGATGATTTCATAAATAAACCACAAGGAGAACCATATGACTATCCTTGCAAGACCTGCCACCAAGAAGCAAAAAAGGAAAGAAGCTTCTAAAACCAAGGGGAAAATAGCCTAAATTTGGAAATATTTCAGATCTTAATTTTTTATATTTGTTTTCTTTAGTTAAAAGAAAATATTGATATATGTGAGGGAAGAGAGGTTGGATGCTGAAGGTTGTCTGAGCGTGTAATTGTTACTAGAGAAGTGATATGCAAATAAAAACCTGCCAACTCAAGTCTTGGAAGAACTTGGCAGAAACAGCCAGAGCCTTCACCATACAAAACTTGAAAGACCATTTGGAGAAATACAGTATCAATTAGAAATTGTATAAACAGCTAGTGAAACTGATGAGTGATCTTTTCAGAGTAGCTCATGATCCTGCCATAGAAGCACCCCAGTTAATTTTAAGTTGTAAGCAGTAGTTATTCCCAACTGGGGAAAAAAGAACCGGTAATGTCTTTTATCTCCTGCTGTGGCCGAGGTACATAGTGCTGTTAACGAACACGTAATGGAGTCATTAACGGGCATCCTGTGGATCTATTACAATAATTTTTATACCAAATGCAGCACAGGCTTTTCCTGTATAGGATGTCATAAAAATAGCAAGAGATTTAATCAGGTATGTTAATGCCTTCAGAGTATCTTCCTGAAATTATCCTTCGCTTGTTTATCATTTTTGGGTCTTCCTTCAGCAGTTGATGTCTTCAGTATTGGTACTGCTTTGTGTAATCTAACAAATAAGACCGGATATAGGAGAAAAGAAATGCATAATTTTTAACATTAGATGCTCTTGGAGAAACTAACTTAGCTAATTAAATCATAGCTGATTAACTTCTACAGTCCAGCTGTCATAATGAGAGAGATGACTGTTCTTGCTACTGGTAGTGGCCCTTCTAACATACAGGACCAGTACTGCTGACGTGCCAGCAAAGCAGTTTGGGAGCATACACTATTTTATTTTGTGCAAAATTGGCCAAATGACTTCACTCCACTGATTGAATTTTTTATGCCAACCCATGTCATTTTGCATGGCATTAAAGAGAGATTTTTACAAAGAACGTGTAAAGTCTCGCTACCTCCCAAATTTATAGGAACCAACAATAAGCAGTAGTTTGGCTGGTGGATTGAAGCCTGTTTTGCAGAGATTCCTTGTTGGGGAGAAGCACTTCCTCATCTGTTTTGCCTATCTGCTTCTCACATTTGCAGCAATTAATGCCTCAATTCTCCTGTATGTCGGCTGGCCTCATATGACTCTCCGTTCTGGTTCACAGGTTTCCGATGTGGTCCACTGCCACACGCAGTAATTTTTGTTGTTTCAGATCTGTAATTACAGGGATATTTGACTTCTGCCTAGTTTGTACTGAATGAAAGGGAGCTGATGCTGCCGCTGATTTCAGACAGGTCTGTAGATCAAAGATATGCTGGCAGCTGGCAGCACCTTCTACGTTGGTAGTAAGTATCCAGTGATATATGAACTTCATGTGTCATGGACTGGCTTCCAAATCGCTCATTTGTAGTATGTTGTACGTGAACTAGCGATGCTCGTAACTCTTCATCGTATCATCCATAATGACCAATCAGAGTACGGTATCGCAGGCAGGCAGATACTGCCCTACCCTGCGCTCGCAGTGTGACTGTCACTCAGAGCTGGTTAAGGGGCACCGAGTGCTGCTGCTGCTGCTAGATGTTCGTGCCTAAATGCTGAGTGGGCATACAAATGACTATGTCAGAAAACACAAGAGATTTAGCGGAAAGGTAAGTAGCAGCGCGCAGCGTTTTCCATTTGGCTTAGAGGAGGTTCTGATCTTGCTGTTGAAAGCAGGAGAGAATCTGCAGCCCACTGAAGCATGACTAATCAGTTTGCTAAAATGCTTAGCACTTTCTAGTTTAAAGTATTTCTTCCCTATTGTTAACAGCACCAAATGATGATTTGTAGCGTTTATGTAAGGTGTGTATTGTGTTCGGATCTTAAGCCCTTTACTTGGGAACTACATCAAATGTCAGGTTTCCTTGGAGCATGAGGGAAGTGTGCAACTCGTATGTTTGCTGCTGTATGCAACTTATATTTTTGCTGCTGCTGGGGGTGGCACTGTGTTAATAATTCTTATTCCAGAAAAGATGTCAAGTAATTAATACATCTTATTTGTGCTTTGAGCTTCAACAGTGGTTTTTTCTTTGTCACCTTTCTGTTTCAAAGGAATATTTTGGAAAGGTTTATTTGTATTGAATGGGGTAATTCTCTTGCATGACAAGAAAACAAACAAAAAACCCAGGTAAAATGTTACTGGTCTAAATATTTTAAAACAGATGATAATATGTTTTGTATAGTGTTAAATATGCTGTTTGGTTCAGGGACACAGGTTTAAAAAAAGCAGGTAAGAATTGTAATACATGTAAACAATAATTGGCAAAGTTTTAATTCTTACAGTAAGTAAGGCTCAGAATAGCTAGGTAGACATGATATTGCATATTGTATGAGACGGATGCCAAGACTTGGTTAATCAATGTTTGCAAAGCACTTGGGGAGTCTCTTGGGTGCAGAAGGATTTGTAATGTATCTGAAGTGTGATGGCAACAGCCGCTATGAACAGTGTCATATAATGTTTCTCTCAAATTTATAATCCTGTTTTTCATGTATATAATTATGCTTTTTTTTTCTTTACAGTCATTATTCTTACAAACAAAACCAAACCACTGCTGCAGTTGGTGGTTATTACTGATGCTATCTGTTTGTTCTGCGCTCCCCTGTCTTTTCCTTAAGATGATACCAGGACTTTGCTTTCTGTTTTTCCTTTCAGCAGGCTATGTGTTCTGCCGGTTTTAAGGAAGTAACATAGTTTCTAAGTCGCAAGACAGATCACATCAGTTAGAGCTGTTCAAAGTCAGGAACATGATGAGGATTTGTTTGTATTTTGTTGGGGAAGCTTTTTTGTACAGACTTGTATGCAACATATTAGTGCAGTATAGCTCTTTGATCATTAGATGCAGATGTTTCAACTCCCCTAACGCTGGCCAGGTTACCTTAACTTTGTTAGTGCAAAGCCTTTTTGTTTCTTCTGTGGATTTTTTTGTCCAGCAGTTCTGGTGGTGATGAACTTGGGCCAAACTTATTCAGCTGGTCTGTATTATCCTGTTGCCAGCAACCCAAAGACCAGCTGAGAACCCTTGTGACAGGTCAGGGTGACATCTGAATGTTGTAAAGGAGAAAAGTACAGCCAGAGTAAGCCACTGAGATAATCTTCTGACTTTGAGATGCAGCAGCAGTTTTTTTGTTTGAGTGCAGTAGCCCTTCTTAGGCACAGTGATGTTCCCAGGAGCATGTACAATGCGAAATTTTTACCCACCTGCAAGTCTGTAGTGGTCTACTGCTCAGGATCCATACTGAACATGAGCTGAACTAAAGCAGATGTTCCAGCAGCAGTCGATATAATAATCTGATGCAGTTTGGCAATGTCTCATCCTTAAAGTGACAACATTATCATAATGTCACTAGCCTGTAGTCTCTGTCAGCCTTACACACAGTCCAATGTGCATTTTCACCCAGTGCTTCTATGTTCCTGACACCTGAGCTTATCAAATTGCCACACTCCCACACGGTAAAGTCTGCATGTCCAGGCTCTTATTTACAGCACATGCAGTTTATCTTATTTTCAAAAAGTACAAAACTTGAATTGCTTTCCACATGTCACAGAGTAAGAGCACAGTTTAAAAAAAAAACAAAACCAAACACAAACATAATGGAAGACACTTTCATTTTTTGCAGTCACTGGAAATGGAATAGCAGATTATATGTGGGAATAAGGCTAGAACTGAAGATGTGGAGTTCAAGTGTAGCAGTAATGCACTGGTAGAAGGAGAACAGATGTGCTTGAGTTTATTCTGTCGTCTTCTGGCAGGTCACCTACATCAGACCTCAACATGGCATTGCATGAGTGTATGGCAGCTCTGGATTTATTTCTTAACAACAAGTTCTCAGATGCTTTGGCTTCTTTACAAGCAAAGTAAGTTGATTACTTTTACTAGTTTTCCTCTGTTTATTTTTCTTTGCTTCACCATCTCTCAGGAGAATTGACTAGACAGCTAGTTCTCTGTTAATAGTTGGTAAGACTGCATGGTTTTGGTTCAGAAGGGGGTGGTAAGTTAATGTGTTAAGTTTTGGGGAAGACAAAATAAATGCTTTACACTTGGGTGAGTAAATAACAAGATTGATCAAAGGTAAATACAAAAAGTACGGAATTGTTGTCCAAAGAAATAACCCCTCAGGTGTAGTACAGTATGTGAGATTCTTGCTCCTGGAAGAATAAAAACCATCTTCAGTCACTTTTTTTTTTTTTTCCTCCTTTCCCATATTATTCTGCATACTGTCAGAATTTGAGAATTTGTAGTTTTGTGTCCAAATGAGCAACATGACCATGAATTGCCAGGTTTGGGACACATTACTTTAGGTATGAATTCTTTTTTTGTTTGTTTTTTTAATAACCACTTGCAGAAACTTTCTCACAGCTTATTTTGCAATTCAGTGTTGTGGTCATGCACTCTGTTTCCTAATTACGTTGCAGCCCAGCATGTAATGAGTGGCCCAGCTGCAAGCAGTGAGGTCAGAAAATAGCTTCTAAAATTTGTTGTGTCTTTACAATGTCTGTGATTTTTTCATACCCTGTCCTGAAGTTACCTGTGCTCTTGGCTTATTGAAGTCTGTGGTTAATTCACAATTTTTCCCCCAGTTTGCTCCATTTATTTTTGAGCCATCAGCAAATCACATCATGCCTTCTTTCAGGCCACTGGGATATGAAACAAGTAAAATTAATAGGTAATGCAGTAGTGTATGTTTGATATGCATCAGGTGTAACTATAGTGAATACTCCATATCTGCTTTGCTGAGGTATCAGCCTCAGTCTTTGATGCCAGAATCTGTAGCTTAACCATGTAAGTACACTCTGTGAAAGACATTCATGATAAATTGTAGGCTCAGATGTATTGATAATACTGGTTTTATTCACAGCAGTGTTGTTTTGTGTTTATATATCATCAGAAGATATCATAAAAATGGTAGGAAGAATAAACTGTGTTTTCATTAAACTCTGACAGTAAAGCCCCTGTGCCCATCTGGAAATGCTTACTCAGTGCTTAGCATAAAATAGGGAGATATTTTATTGAAGGAGATTTCCAAAACACTGCAAAAGCTACTGAGGCTGTGGGGTGTTTTTTTCTGTAAATCCATTTTTCTTCTATTGCATATGGTTTTCATTCAGCTTTTGTTGGGCCCTACAGAATATATTTCATGATCTGATATTATGTTTTTGTACCTGACTGTATTCCACACTGCAAAACCATTTTGAAACTGATTTTTCATGTTAGCCTGTTGTTATGAGGAGGCCCTTATTCCTGTTGCCTTTGGCAGTGAGGGAAATACAGACTTAGGATCTTCGCAAGTGTAATGCAGAAACAGGATGCTAAGTTTCCCCACAGATGATATCCATTATGGACATACTCCATCTCTTTAGGGAATGACAAGAGCTGTAGAGTGGGCACATGTGGTAATACTGAGTATTTTCTTTAGGAGTCATCAGTTCCTCACTGTTGCCTTTTAGCGTGCTGAGATTTGAAATTGGTTTTCACAGTCCATAAACATACTATCTTTGTTTAAATAAATACTTTTCAGTTTTTACATGCTTGTAAAGAATTTCATATGATGGATTTTGCAGCTTTACCACTTATGTTGTAGGACATACTCTGCTCTGTATTACATTATTGCAGATTCACTAAATTACTCACATTTGGCTTCTACAATAAGTGTATTTTCAACTGATTTGTACCATGTGTAACTGAGAGCAGATTTGGCAATGTATGAGAGTTAAAATCGGAAGATCTTTCCTAGCAGCTTAAAAATAAATATCTGAGGATGGAGTCTAGACTTGTGTTGAGGTAAAGCTCTTTTTTTCCTGTTAGAAAAGCAAATCTATCATAAAGAAGAGATCTCGTTTCATAAAAAAATTAATCTGGCGGTTTTGCTTCTTGTTACATAACTTTTCTTGTTTCCTCAGCTACCTTTTAGGTTTTGGAGTCAGTTTTCTTTATTATCATTAACAATCATTGTACAATAGTGGGCTTCAATTATCTTGTGGTTTCTGCAGTAAGTTTAATTAAATTAATCTTTTATATGGGCTATTCACACTAAGTCTAAGAACTCTTAAGAAATTCCTTAAATTCAGTCACCAAACACAGCAGTGATTTTCAATATGTGACCTGTTAACTGTGACAATGAGTATCACTGAAACTGTTTAGTCACTGGAGTGGGGAAAAAAATCTCATCTTCCTGCTCAACCCGGAGATACATACAGTAAATCAATTAAAAGCTGACTAGATTTTAGCCCTCATGTACTTGCAAACAGATAATCATAAATTAAAGACTTGATTCTGGTGAGATGTCCCCTTTCCTTCCCCAAGGCAAATGTTTAATATTTTAATAATTATCCAGAAGGAAAGCATGACATAATCACCTGATAGTTTGCTGATGTTGAATCACCTGGGAGAATGGTAAATAATAAAGATAAATTCATGACACAGAGTAATCTGGATCATTGGATGAGCTGCAACACATCTGCGTTCCTGCTTGCAGCGTTATAAGAACAATATGAGAATGATTCATTCTGGGCAGTTAACTTTATTCTGAAAATAGTTTCCAAAAAGCACTTGGTGGTGTTTGGTGGAATGTTAATTCTAGAATGACTGTGTTTGAAAGGTAAGTTCAATCCTTTGATGTGGGAGTATCTCAGGTAGGTGTGAAGAGATTGTGTTACTGCTCTGCTAGTTACTCGTGAAACTCGTATTGGAATAGTGTAGTTTTGTGGTACCTATTTACTATCACTGGAATTTTTAATATAAACCCAATTTACAATATTAAATGTTATCTTGTATATTCTGATCTTTAAAAAGTTTAAAGAGGTTACTAAGGAATGGAAGCCTTTTATAATGTCTGTCTTCAGTGGTGTGGTGAAATGTTCTTGCCCTTGCAGAACAAAAGTAAACATGAGGTTGTTCAGTGGGGAGGAGGAGCTTTCTCTGGGAACTGATCTAACAAAGAAGGCGTGTGATTGTCAAACTGAGAGCAGTGAAAGAGTATAGAGAAGCACACGGAGGCAGAGTGAAGCTCTAGACAGTGTTTGGATAAAGATGGTGTACAGCTCTGCAGAAAGCTCGAGTTAGCTATTTATAGTAAAAGTCAAGAACATGAAGGTGGTCATTATTTCTAGGTTTTTAAAATCTTTTTATGCCTGGAGTCCAGAAGAACACAACTTTTGTAGTCTTTGTAAATAAATACATTGCTGCCAAAACCTGACTTAATTGTTGGTTTCACCTCCTAGGTGAAAGAACCTACTAGATTCCGAATTTTGGAGAATGGCTTAGATCAAAAAGGCTCAGGGGTACTCTTGTTGAACCACA
The DNA here is from genome assembly GCF_034638445.1 of Ciconia boyciana. Lineage (NCBI taxonomy): Eukaryota > Metazoa > Chordata > Aves > Ciconiiformes > Ciconiidae > Ciconia > Ciconia boyciana. The sequence continues at coordinate 7,881,920 of NC_132940.1, forward strand.
GCTTTTTGGCTTAGACCAGACTTAGATCATTCCAGCGGCTTGTGGTACCAGGGAACCAGGCTGTGGCTGATTAGAATGGTCCTTCCTAGTTGTAAACTTAATGCTAGTGGGGAGTTTTCATAGGAAATAGGTTTTTATTGGAAAATGCCAATTCATCAAAACAGAGTTTCTACAGAAGCCCACGCAGTAAGTCTAGCAGGTTGTTTGGACATTGGGTGGAACTTCTGATCAAAGATGAGGAAAGCCTTCAGGCCCCGTGTGACCGCATTCTCCTGATGCAGTTTCAATTTGGGCCTCGATCTCTCACTCTTGGGTACCTGGATGAACGGACTGTTGACTGGTCTGTGGAGGGTCTTTCTCACTCTGCTGTTGGATGTTTCACTTGTTAGAAGCATCTTGATGCTAAATCAGGGCATGGACTTGAACCTGGGGTTTCTGTAACCTGGTGATGCATGTCCTGCCTGCGGGATTATTGTAAAAGGATCCACAAAAAGATTTTGGGCACTGTGTTTTTCACAGAAAATACTAGCCCCTGGGTTAATTCAGAGGTCAAAACAAGCCAAGGTTTTTGATTTTCATACTTCAGCTGGAGGGGAAAGCTGTCACTGTCCTCACTTAGGTACTTGTTTTCAAGCAGAAATAAAAGTGTTCTCCAACAGCTCTCAAGAAAGGGCAGTGCTACAAGGTGATAATGATTGCACCATAGTTGGAGAACAGGCATGTGGCATAGCTCCATAAGTGCCTGAAGATATTACTTATAATCCTCTTATTCAGCCATGTGATATGAGCTACTGGGATAAGTCATTAATCAGAATATTAGTTGTATTTATATCATAAAGGCTTGTTAACTCCCAACAATGTCCTGGGGAAAGTGCTGCTGAGGAATCAAAAGAAGAAAAAAAAAAAAAGCTATCAAGTTTCATTCTGTATCCATCCATATAAAATGCAAGCCTTAAAACTTCTGGCAATATGCCAGGGTGTAACTGGCAAATTTAATTGCATGGTTAGTATAAACAGCATAGATAACTGTTACATTTGGTTGCATTTCTACCCACCTCCCAGCCCCTGAAAAAAAAAGAGTAAATTTGAGTGTTGATAAATTCCAGTTGACTAATGATAAACATTAATTATTATCTCCTTTAAATATTAGAAGCAAAATAGATGAAACCATTGTTTAGGGCAGGAGTGATTTTGGTATCAGAAGCAAATTACTGGAGAGGGAAATCCCTCTTCATCATGTATATGTGGAAAGTATCAATTTTCCTCTTACTGCAGTGAATTTAATATTTGTCTGCTTTGATTTTTGAAAGCAAATTTCTAAAATTTTGGAAGGAGACTCTTTTTAGTGCCTTCCCTGTGCTTTGAATTTGAATCTTTGGAAGGGTTTTATTTTAATAAATAGGAGATGAAGTGTGTTTCTCTGCGCCCACTGAGGCTGATGAGTAATCAAATGAACAGGAACACTTCATCAGGCTGGCATTTTATAGTAAGTTCATTTTTTTTCTACTTTGCATTATCAGTCTACTGAAAGAATCACGATGCAGGAGGCCAAGACAGAACTGTCCTGACTCTACTGGATTTTAAACTAATTTCTCCACTATCTGTCTGTTCTTCTTACTCATGTTGGAGCTGAGATGCAAGTTAGCATAGTCTGGGGCTCATAGTACTTACGGCAGTAGGGGATTTCCCAAAATGGTTTTTATGCTAGATTGGTTTAGAGGTTGGTTAGAGCAGCTTGTTAGGTAACCTGTGGACATGATGAGGGCAACTAGGAATTAAGGACAGCCACAAAACACAGACTGCAGTGGGGTTTAAAGATGTACACTGCAAATTTCTTCAGGACAGCCACCCTGCTTTGTGCTGTGTATATTGGAAAAACTAACCCTTTGTTTTCATAATGAAGGTTGGCAAGGGAAGCAGCAGATATCTGTGTAATGCTATCTGTGCCAGCACTAGGTATTATTTTAATCCCTAGTTCTCAAAAACTATATATACAAAGAAAGTTAGGATCATATCATCACTTGGGTTTTTCTTTGGTGACTTTATTGCATAATGTAATTGAGAGGGGGTTACTTTAGATGTAGAGAAGGTTATTCTTGGCCTCTGGAAAACACTAACCAAACATCAGGGACTCCTGAGGATACTTAAGGGTGTTTTACTCCATTGAGCAAAAGAATTAATGCATAATAATGTATGAATTGTTAGAAAAGTTAAAGGGACCGAAGTCACCACAGTGAGTTATTAGATCATTGATTAATGTAGGATTGTCTTAAGTTATCCTTAAAATCGTCTTTCAATTCAATCCAAGTATCAAAACCTGGGGAGGTAAGTGTATTTCCAGGGGAGAAATTAAATGGATTGAGGTGTCTTTAAAGTTTAGCTTTTTCCCTTAAAACAAAACCACTGAATTGGAGTGGTTGAGGTTGGAAGGGACCTCTGGAGGTCACCTGCTCAAGCAGGGCCACCTAGACATGGTTGCCCAGGACCGTGTCCAGATGGCCTTTGAATATCTCCAAGGATACAGACTTTACAAGCTCTCTGGACAACCTGTAACAGTGCTTGGTCACCCTGATAGTAAAAAAGTGTTTCCTGATGTTCACACAGAGCCTCCCATGTTTCAGTTTGTGCCCAATGCCTCTGGTCTTGTCACTAGGCACCAATGAAAAGAGCCTGGCTCTGTCCTCTTGGCACCCTCCCTTCAGGTATTTCTATATGTTATAGGAACCCCCTGAGCTTTCTCTTCTCCAGGCAGAACAGTCCCAGCTCTCTCAGCCTTTCCTCATAGCAGAGATGTTCCAGTCCCTTAATCGTCCTCATCGCCCTTCATTGGACTTTCTTGAGTATGTCCATGTACTGAGGAGCCCAGAGCTGGGCACAGTACTCCAGGTGTGGCCTCACCAGTGCTGAGCAGAGGGGAAGGATCACCTCCCTCCACCTGCTCGCAACAGCACTCCTAATGCAGTCCAAGAAACCATTAGCCCTATTTGCGGCAAGGGCACGTTGCTGGCACACCACTTTCTCCTTGACAGAAAAAGAAAATGAAGTGGCTCATTTTGAGAAACAAACACCCGAAGTACACATATTGAGAATAGGTGTACTGAGGGTGGAGATTTTGTTGAAAGGATATCCTTGTTTGACTGCAAGTATTTTTGAATATTCCCTGCCATATAGAACTATCCAATCCATTCTAAAAGTGTAAGCAATTGAAATAGCAGTCGTTGTTCTTTAGCAGTATTTCTCTAAGTCATGCTATTTGTCAAGGGTGGACTAGGAAGGTCTACAGAGAATTTCTGTGGTAGGAATTCATCTGAGCTTGCCCTTCAACGTATTTCCCAAGTCATCTTTATTGGACCTCTAGGCCTGAAGATATTTTGATTCATTTGCAGAGGATTATACCATACATAGGTACTGGCTGAATGCTGTAAATGTGTACAATATATAAACCCTTCTTCCTGCCAGAGGAAAGATGCTGGCAATGGCTGCAGGTAGGAGTTAATTGTTTTGCTTGCACTAATGCCAAAGTTTTTGGCTTTCTGCAAAAGAGGCACCATCTGAAATCCCACAGAAGAATATTTAAGTTTAACAAATTGTGGTGGAAGTTGGCAGAAAGGGAGAGGAGGAAAAAGCTGTAATGTTTGGTGTAGACTGGAACACTTCTGGTGGGAAGATCTGTTTGAAGAAGATTCTACTTTGGCTATGGTTATAGTATTGTGTTACTTATCTCCTTGAGTCTGTCCTGAGTAACTGTCCCAAAATACAAGAAGAATATCTAGATTTGTGTCATGTGTTGTAGTGTTCATTAGATACTCCATTAAAAAACCCCATGATTCTATGGTCTCTGAATGGTTAGCCATGTGGTTAATTCCTGTGCTTTGTTATGTATGTTAAATACCTACCCTTGGCTCAGAATTGGAACATCTTAGCACAGTTATTGAAACTGGAGCTGTAGACATGATTTCCTGTACAAATCTCAATGTATTAGTGCATTTCTTGATTATTTTGCGTATCCTTTGTGTTTTATTTCTAGTTTATTTAGACCTAGTTCCCATCAGACTGATGAGTTTCTGGAATTGGATTTGTATTTGTTTTTTAAAAGTAATAACATAATCAAATCAGCTGTGCTTTGCATTTTGTGTTTTCTTGCAGAACTAAAGATAGTATGTATCATGCACTGACTTATGCCACCATATTGGAAATGCAAGCTATGATGACATTTGATCCTCAGGACATACTGAATGCAGGAAACACAATGAAGGAAGCTCAAGCCACCTGTCAAAAGTAAGTGTGGAGCAATTCAGTCAATAAATAGTCCCTTCATGGGAAAGTTTTGAAAGACGTGCAGGTTAAAATACGACATGTAATTTCATAGAAATCATAGGAAAAATGAGGTTGGAAGGGACATCAGGAGGTCATCTAGTCCATCCTCCTGTTCAAAGGAGGGTCAGTTATGAGGTCAGGCCACATAACTTAGGGTTTTCTAGCCGTCTAGTCTTGAAAACGTCAGTTTACTGCAATATCTGATTTTTCTTGTCAATTAGATTTTTGTCCTATCTGTAGCCCCAGTTCTGCATTGTCTGTAAGTTATTTACCATTTACAGACACTGCAGAACCTTCCCATTTGCTGATGGTTGTACTGTAGGTAGCTGTCTTTGAGTCAACTGTGCTCCTGCTTCTGTACATAGATGTGCATGTGCACACATGCACACACACAAAATAAATCAAAAAGCCCCCTTATCCCCTTCCTTCATCAAGACAGATTTCCACAAATGAAGGGTAAAGGACAGATCCCAGGAGGACCATGTTGACTAACTTCCATGTGGAATATGCTGAAGTTTGTATATGTGGCAAGATGACAGAGGGTTGGTGAGCACTGGAGGTATGTTAGTGACTGTATGGGTGGCCAGCTAAAAGATACTGTTCTCTGTTGCTGATGCTTCATGTTCAGAATGACCAAACTGACTTTTCTGCAGATTTAGGAAGAAATCAACAGTAGCTGATTCTATCAACAACCTTGTGCATAGACAAAGCCTTGAGCACTTTACTGAAGGTAACATTATCTCTAAATGCATAATGTTTTCATCTTTTTTTTGCTGCAATTTGAATTCTGTAGAATTGTTCACCCAACGTGTTTTTGCAGATTGTGAGTTCACTGACAAAATCTCTGATTTGGCCTTTCCAAAATTGCTGGATCAGTGTTTTGGCAATTGCTGTGTCACCATGTCCAAAATCACTAACTTTTTTTGTTGGTTGCTGACTCAGCATTTCCAAAAATTGCTGGGTAAAGAAATACCTAGAAAGAAGTAGGGAAATGCCTAGAAAGATTCTAGGTCCAGGAATCCCTGGAAAGCACCAGAGAAATTTCTGCAGAGTTTCTGTAACTGTGTGTCATTACTGTTTGGAATTACTTCAGTAGTCTAGAACTGAAACACTACAGCAAATTTGGAAAAGATTTTTCTCAATTTGAGCTTTGTGATCTTATTCCTATATTAATGGGCTAAGTGTTTTTTAATTACTTTTTGTCTGGTTGATTTGTTTTCTTCCCCCCTCCGTGTGACACTAGAGGAAATCCATGCAGAAATTTGCTATGCTGAATGTTTACTTCAGAGAGCAGCACTCACATTCCTCCAGGTATGGATTCCTGCGTGGCTCTTTGGGAGAAAAAAAGTACACACCATACAGGTTTCTTTTCTTAAAATTAATGAAATGGTAGAAGATGCTAGTTTGACCTAATAGTGTAAGACTCTTTCATCTGGATTAAATCTGGATTTTTGTCTGGACTATCTGCTGATGAGAGAGTAGAATGTTTTGTTGTCCTTCATGATTATCTAAAAATGCTTATCTCGATACACATAGCACTGAGTCCCCTGTGATGCCCTTCTCCAGTCCCTTTTGGATGTCTGAAATGTAACTGCAGTAAGCACCGATTTTCAAATACTGTGTGTTGGGATATCAGATTGGAAAAAAAAGAGATGGTCATTGAAGCTGTGCTATGCTGGAATGCAAGCGAGATTTTTGTTTTAGTCAGGCTGGTGTTTGCTTTCCCAAGACTGCTTTCTCACTTGTTTGTTCTTGAACAGCTATTATGGTCTGCATAGCTATTAGGTTCCACACATGCTTTTTGCTAAACAGTGCTGCCTGTCTTTAAAAGAAGGGGAGCTCTCCCTTTTCTTTGAATTTTACCTGTCTGTACTAATGAAGCTTGATTTGTTTGATGGATCAACATTAGCAATACTTACTTGGGCTCCAGCTTGCAATTTAAATTGTTAATCATAGTTGAAATAACTGGTTTTTCTTCTTGATTTGGCTGTACTTGCTGTATGACAGTGGGCCTCTTCATCTATGCAGAGGAGATAATAAAAGTCACATACACAAAGGGCTTCTGCTTGTTGGCTCAAAGATGCTGATAGAGAATGAAATGCAGGTGGTGATTTTATAGTGTTTGGGAGTTGCCAGATGGGCTCTGATTTATGTTGCTTATGATAGTTTATGAACTGTGTAACCTTTTTCAGCAATCTGCTATGCCCCTCTGCTAGAAACTATTGCTTCATGGCAAAACTAGTAGTCAGAGTAGCTTCTTCTGAAGGTTTTTAGAGTGCTGATGATGGTGACTTCTTTATGGTAAGATGATGGACTTCAAAATGGCCAAGGTGTAGGTACCTATTTCCATATTCCTTTGGGATTCTTTGGGATGAGTAGCCTCTAGCACTGGGGACAGTTTGGGTGATATCTGAAGGTATGGAAGCAAGGCTTTTCAGAACTTCTCCATTGTGCCTGTAAGAAAGGAATGTTTTAATGTAGTGTCTCTTGGTTTTAAGCACTATTTTCACAGGTATCTGTTTTTAAAAATGTTTATAGATACATGAGAGATTTAAGAGTAAGAAAATAATTTCTTCTCCTCTTCTGCATAAAGAGTGTCTATTTGCTTCCTGTTCTATTCTGTGTTTAATTTTTCATGAACACATGAACTGGTTTTAAAAATTAAACAAAGGCACTTGGTTCCAACAGCTATTGAAGTGGGTTAGTTTTGATGCTTAATTTGATGCAGGATTTTTCAAGGGCTGGACTATTCGCACGCTTGTTATCTCTGTTGTTGGTATAATGAGTATTCTGAATTTAAACATTTTAAAACCATCTTCTTTCCTCTTTCCATTTTCCATTCAAAGGAAAATATAACTGAACCTTTACATATGGCTATGTATGCTGTACACACACACACCACCCCCCCCCAGTTGCTAATTAAAAACTGAGTTTTTCTACAGAACAAAGAAAAACAGGATCACATTTTTCTGTGGTTATTTCATTTGCATGTGATTGGGATTCAAGTCTCTGGGGATATATTATCAGAAATTATATGTTCATTTATGTTGCATAGTTTCTGTCCTCAATTATCACTCTTGATAATGTTGCTTAAGGATGACTGTAAAGGACACAGGCTAGTGGTGGTGTTGCAGGCTGCAGGAGTAAGCCGCTGTCCTTCAGTTCAGGCCATTAGGCTTCCTGTACTAGTTCACAGAAAGCAAAGTCTGGAAGAAGTTGAACTGTAACTTTGGTTGGATTGAGTTATCTTCCTGACTTACAGGAGGATGGAAAGCTCTTTGAGGCAGGTTCTGTCTCTTTATTTACATATTGATGAGCACAATTGGGCCCTGTTTCCTTAACAATAACAGTAAAACAACCAAATGTTCATTTGATCTATGCTATTTTCTCCATGATGCTTCATACAGCCTCTTAAAATACCATCAAAGAAAAATCATCTGCTAAAACACATGTAGTCTTCCCATCCCAAAGTAATAGCAGATATTAAAACAAACCAGAATGACAGATTATATTCAATGACTGAGGCAAGAAACTGCCACCAGAAAGTTATGAGACTAAAGAGTTCTCTCTTTGGGATACAACTGTAAACTAATGGGCCCCAGATACACTTTGCTAAGTTCTCAGTTCATTATAGCTTGTAATGTAATGTGTTACCATACTAGTATGGATCTCATAGATACTTGAATATTCAGACCAGAAAGAGCATATCCTGTATAACTTTGCTTACTCTGCTTCCTTTTTAGGATGTGAAACTATATTCTGTAGACTCCTGAGGACAGGCAGTTGTTTGTATCTGGTGCTGAGCCAGGAAACGTTAATTTGTGCTGAAGGACAAATGAGAGAGAGTTGTTTTTTGGAACAGCCACAAATGCATGGACCTTAGGTGCCATTCATTAGCTTAGTCACTATGTTCATTAATGCAAATTGAGATGGTCCAAAGGTCACAGGGGCTAAACTAATCACAGAAAGCATCAAAATAAAGTGTGTATGTCTGAACACAGTGAAAATATTTTAATATAGAAAGGAAATCCTAAATCCATGTATTGTTTCTCAGAGACCTATATTGTCTGTGTCACAACGGTTATGTTCAAGGCATGTGTTCATCTCAAGAAGACAAAAGCTCTTTGTAATGCTTACAAATTCATATTGCTAATGTGTTTCCTTTCTAACAGGATGAGAATATGGTTAGCTTCATAAAAGGAGGCATCAAAGTCCGAAACAGTTACCAAACATACAGGTGGGTCAGAGTGACAATGTGATTAAACGTACTCTTTCAGTAAAAAGTGCTGCTGGTCAAATTGTCCAATTCACAAATTAATTACTGTTGTATTTATTGCAGCATTTATTATGGGGCTCCTGTCTATAGCCTTTCTCAGCCCACACAAATTCCTCCTTTGCATAACAAAGGACATTGATATGGTTGATTTGGATTGTAAAGATAGTGGATCCTAACCCTGTTAAGTCCCAAGGCTTGCCCACTTCAAATACTGTATCCTTGAAATTATGTCAAAAAATAACTGTTCTAAATGATGTAGTGCTCATTGTGTCTGCGTAGCACAATTTGGAGGTCTCGCAGTCATTAGGCATATGAAATGATGTTTCTTTATAGTTCTAGCTGCAGCTTTCTGAAACAGTCAAAACCAGTAGCTGAAGCACAAGTAATTCCATAATAAATGCATGAAACTAAAGCAAAATTAAAAGACAGTAAACTGAAGAGCTTGCAATGGAAAGTATAAATGGCTTCAAAAAAAGATTAAACAAATTTACAGGAAATAGGTTTATAGGGGCTAGTTAGCATAGTAGAACAGATGCAGTCTCTCCGTGTCATGAAGTCCCCGAACAGTCAGTTCCTAGAGGATGCTTTTCCAAGCATATGCCACTGTCTGAATGAATTATTTGCTTAGCTGGACTTTTAGTCTGGTTAACTGTGGCAGTTGTTCTACTCTGAAGAGAAGATGCACGCTATTGAAAATGATAAGCAGGGTTGCTTATCTGAACTCACAATATTCCCATTACTTAGTGTCTATAAGCCAAAAACATCTGCTTAAGCAGATTTCTTTTCATCCAGAAAGTTATGGAGAGCTACTTTCAACATGTGCAAAAGGTTTTGAAGTGCAGCAGTAAATTATAAAAATTACATTAAAATGTACACCATGGGAAGCATACTCAGTTGTGCCTCAAGAAATTAAGATCCTCTCTAGTATATGTAAAAACAGTGTTGTCAATCTAGTAGCTCTTAGGTGGTCTTCTTCAAAAGAATGCTAATAACAACTTGCATATTACTAAAGTATGTATTTTAACAAGGGGAAGGTTTGTATGTGAGATTGGCAGTTACGATTTTTGTACTGTACCTTTGATGTGGGAAGAAATAATTGTTTGCAGTTTTGGTGAGAGCATGGTGCAACAGGTTACAGAGAAAACAATAAAATATGGAAATGAGACTTTATTCGCTTTGATTGATCAATATTTTTTACAACATAGTTTCTGATATAAAAAGCCATTTTTCCTTTTCCCGCTGTCAGCAGTAACAACAGCAGCAGTTGCAATAACAGCAACCCTGAAAAGACAATAGGAGTAAATGTTGCAAAGATAAAATTTTTTAAACTCTCTTTCAGGGAGGAAAGGTTATCGTACACTGTAAAAAAGATGGAATGAAATAAAACAATAATTCAAATGAAACATCTGCTTATTGCCAGTGAATAAAAATTGTCAGGAAACTTTCACAGTAGCGCAGACTTATATGAATAATTTTTAAAAGTGAAAGCTAAATATGCATCATATTTTCTTTTATTTTAGAACTTTAGATTTGGACTCAGAACAGCCACAAACAGTCACGTGTCTAGCAGACACAAAACAGCATCCAGCCCAGGATCTCCAGAAGTATACTGAAAGGGAGAGAGATGACAGTGTCCATATTTGTGTGGGTTGACGGTGACTCTAAATGCAGGTCCATTGTAAAGACTGCAATTACAATGAATAGTCCTATGTCTGTTGACAACAACCAGCAGATAAAAACATGACAGCCTGAACACAAATACATGGCTGCCATTAAAACAGTGTTTTTCTTCTCCTCGTAATTAACAAAATAAACTAAAACAATAGTGTGAAAAACACATAGCTATAGAAAGTTTGGAGACAAAACAGGTTCAAATCCATCTGGCTTATACAGGGAAATAAAGGGACACTACAAAGTTGAGATCTATGAAAGTTACAAAAATAAGTGAAAGGTAATTTCCGATATACCTGCCCATTTTAAAATATTTCTTACAATTGTCCTATATATGACAAAACATTCTTTTGAATGAACATGCACCAAAAGGGAATACCTAATCCAGAGATTAGTGAAACTCAAATAAAATTTGCTAATTTAAATTTGCTAATTTAAATTTAACTCTCCTGAACTGCCCCATCATCTCTTTTTGCAGTAGTAAAGGTTCGTGTTGCTCCCAACAGCCATTCTTGAAACATTTTCAGACAGAAATGTGGTTGCAAATTGACTATGTCTATTTGGCAGGAATTCATCTCCAGGAATCCATATTTTTGAATTGATAGTAATGTGACAGAAATTATTTGTTGATAAATCCAACAAAATGTTGTAGGTGTTGTTCACCTGGGTGAGATGACAAATTGGCCTTTTTTACCTACCTGTGTAGTTCAAGGTAATTGGGTTACTTTCTTACTGAATTGTAATTAATCATTTTATTTGCTGACAGTGTAACAGAATCTTGTGCATTTTCAGGGAGCTGGACAGTCTCATACAGTCTCCACATTATGTCAAAGGAGAGAACCATCTTCATTTTGAGGGAGGTGTAAAACTTGGAGTTGGAGCATTTAATCTGGTACGTACCAACAGTTCTTCTCTTGAGCTGAAGTCCTACAACCTCTTGAAAATGTTCTTAACTTAAATACCCAAGAAGTTCCACTGACATCAGTGTTACTAATTATATGGTTAGAATTAGGTATGTACGCTGACACTTGCAGGATCCCAGTCTCTGGTCCAAGAACATCGGATAGTAATACACTTTAGAAATAAAGAGACTACTACTCACATGAGCAATACTGCTCAGTGTGTGCAGACCTACTTGCTCATCCTCATGGGGTAATTATTGACTGAGAAATTACCTCGTCTCACATGGACTAAGAGCATGTTCGTTGAGAATATAGCTGAGTGCTTGTGCCCAGCTTCCAGTAAGGGTGTTCATTAGCCAAGTGACCAGTGCTTGGGAGACATTTGGAGGGGAAGGTGTTATAGTTTTATGAGAAGGGACCTACTGGGATGGGGACCAGGAGAAGCCTTCCACAGAAGCAGCAGTTGCCTGTGCTTGTTGACTTCCATTTACTGTTTAGATGGCACTTGGGAAGCAACCAGGGACTTGGCTGTTAGCAGGGCAGTTGGTGGGGCAGGGTGCACGAATGGGGCCTTGGGTGCTGTTCAGGCCACTGTTGGCTGTCGTTGCTTGTGTTCTGGTCAGAAAGCAGGTGGTCAAATAGTGCAGGACTGTTCCTGGTATGTCAGAGGTGTTGACCCAGAGATGGTGAGGGGTGACATGGTTGTTCAGGTGATGGGCTGCAGAAAGTGCCTGGTGCTTCCCCTTGCTTGCATTACTTTGTGTGAGTCTGGCACGTGCCAAAATGTTAGATTTACTACACAAAGGACAAATATGTGCTGTGTGGTATGCACCCAGTATTTCTGAAACATCCAAGAAGTACTAGAGTTACTAAGCGTGTGCTATGTAAACATATTTCTATGCACGGAATCCTGGAGACACAGAGTCCCTATATTAAACAGATATTTCTGTTTAAATCATATGTAAAACATAGCAGGTGTATACTTTTACCCAGGAAATCTTCAGACATATAAAGATGTTTTTAGTAATTTTAGTGATTATTTCTTGTGTTTGGAAAAGTTGTAGGAGGCAGCTGGTAGCTGTGGCAGAAAGTCTATTACTGCATAACTGTTGCATTTCTTTCTATAGACATTGTCCATGTTTCCCGCACGGATTCTGAGATTACTGGAGTTTGTTGGATTTTCTGGAAACAAGGTAAATGTGAACTAAATATTATTGGTACATTCCCCTCACTCTTAAATTTTAAAATGGAGATGGGAGTTTCTCTCTTCTTACTCACATTAGCTATAACCCTCTGTAACACTCTTGATTGGTACCACATGTGCACTGTTGGTGCTGATGCTTTCATGCAGCTCAGTTTTCCTTTATATTTTTGTCTGAACTATTACACTTCAAAGATTGCGATACCATTGTTCAGTGATGATACAGTTGTGAAACATGATAAAGACCGTGGCTAATACAATTGTGTTGACATATTTAGTTTTTTAGTTACTGGTCTTTTGATGTATGCTTGTGCTTAGAAATCCATAGCCAAAAGTGTGTTCTTAGCCTTTAATATATTAGCTTACTTGATAGTTACTGTCATGGTATCTGCATGTCCCTGACAGGTTCCTGCATGACATCCAGTTGGGAAAAAAAAATTCAATTTCTTTTCTGATTTTTCTTCTCCGTGTCTTTAATAGCAACTAATAACTTGAGTGTGGCACCTAAATTCTCTTTGCCTAAAAGAGTAAGTGCTTTTTTGCCTGGAGAGTAACCGGTCTGACCTATGTTGTTTGTGCATGCAGTTTAAGGGCAGAAGTTTAGTAATGAAGCACCAGTAAACTCGCATGAACCTGAGTTATTCTGCAGGGCAGATGCACACAAAGTGCTGTGTTAGTTTTTTGTGGATTTTTTGTTTCAAAATAGGAATTGCTGGAAATGTCTTGGCCTTGATACCTTGTACCTGCCCTTGTCTCTCATTCTACCAGCAGAACATGATTCACTTAATCTTGGTTCCTGGATTAAGAAAACATGGTCTATTTAACCTAAACCACTAGTCATATTTATTTCATAAATGCTGGGTAAGGTAAATGTTTGATGTCCTGCAAACACAACAAAAGCTGTATAAACAAGTTAAAACTTAACTCTTTTGTAATGCTTTCTATTTACAAAACAAGTTTCAAGGAGAAAAATGTTTCCTTAATCAGAGCTGCAATCTTACGTGACAGGTGGATGAGTGTCATCACCATTTTATTAGTTTACCAGAAGGATCTTAAATCTGAAAATAAAATGTCTTGTTTAAAAGCAAGGAGCTTTTGGCAGAGCATGGATTAGAACTTGGAAATTTACAGGAGCTGACCAGGAGCTGTTTCACAAGCAGTAGAGGCAAAAATCAAATAGTTTTACCTGTCAGTTACACAAACAAAGAGCATCTAAAGCAAAACTCCTAGACATGTAAGGGCAATTCACGTACCAGCAGAGTTCTGAGAATACTTTGCTGAACACTCATCTTATTACTGCAGATGAACATTGTCCATCTAATTGAATTTCTGTTGTTTTCTTTTGGCCCTGGGATTTCTTGTATGGCTATGAGTGGGCTGATATTTGTGTTGATGAGTCAGCTTCTGTTCCAGTTTTTTAATAACTCACTGAAGCATGACCTAGATTACCATAAATTTAAGCAAAAAACCTGCTGTCTGCACACCATAAAAAAGGATTATTTTAAACATGTTGATCTAAGTTCATTGATGGCCATTTATTTTAACATCCTAAAAAAGTCTTTCTGCATTTAACATTTGTGAGTCAGATGCCTAAAGCCAAAAGCAAAATTGCAGTTGTATTGGCAATCCTTTCCAGTGGTGGTTTTCCAAAGCTTGCAAGAGGAAGGTATCCCCTGCAGTACAGACAAGAGTCTAGAAGGTGAAAGAAACAATGACAGAGGAGGAGAGGGAAACTTTGTGTGTCGTGCTGCACCGCATCCAGAAGAAAGGAGTTTTGAATACATCTGTGTTCAATCTTGCAGTCTTTTCCATTAAATGCTCATGGTGAGCATCAGACTGTGCAAAAGACAAAAGAGCCATGGTTAGTGCCTTAAACTGTTTACAGTTTACCTGAGAGCGCTACAGTGCACTGGAGGACAGCTTGCTTTTGGTGTGGGTCATGTGTTTATTAAAACTGGATATAAAATGGCATTGTAGTATCTTCCACAATACTAATCTGCCTTGAAGCCAGCAGATTTGCCCCTAGGGACTCTTCTTGTCTCTCAGACATGTCATGTCTGATAGTAAATGAGGGCATGCCCAAAGCTCCGTTACTTCCTAAGCCATTTGCGGGCACTGTGGACAACATGATCAACTTAACAGCAGTCTGGAGTCTCAAAATAGGTAGGATAAGATCAAGAGTAGCCTGAGGCCACATTTGTTCCCTTCCAGTCCAAGATGTGCCAGTTGTGCCCTTCTCACTCTTCAAGCTCCTTTCCCCTGTATCATTAGTCAAAATACGGGATTAGTTGTGTTTAATGGCATAGGCCCTGCGTTTGGGCATTGAAGTTCAATGCAGTTTTGCCCAATTTCATGAGAAATTTTTTGTGGGCAGAGGTATGTATTACACACCGTCAGGGATGCTGTGCTGGAGAGGCATGCCTTCCTCACTCCCTGGGCCGTAGGTGGAGTATGTGTCCCATCTGGACTTTTTGTGTTTAATAACTAGCTTCTGGTGTGAGATCAGAAGAGTCCTTGCACTATCTCCCATATAAGCACTGAACCTTTCTTACTGAACCCTCTGCCAGGTCTCAGGGTAATATTTACTCTTGTTCTTATTTTATAGACAATTACAAATAATGTGCTGCTAAACTGCAGAAAGGTTTGATGTGAGCCCACCATATGTTATGTGCAATTTGTCAGAGGGTCAGCTGACAGCATGATTTCAGGGGAAGGCAGAAAAAACTTTCAGATAGAACCAATTTCTTTCAAATTATACTTTTTGATGTGGGAGGACATTTTTCCCAAAGCAGCTGAGCTGAAGAATATTTTTGATGTCTCAATTTGTAATAAATTGCATTTGTTTCCCACTAAGCATCTTTTTGATTTGCATTTTGGTCTCTTCTGCAAATTTTAAATGAAGGTTAAATCTAAAATTATTTCATGGGATACATTTAAATGCCCCATCTACCAGTTTAATTAGTCAGTTCTTCATAAAAGCTGTTAGTAGTATCCATCCTCCTTGCTAAGCCTGCAGTAATGTGATTGGGTCATGGGACGTGAACGATGACCTTGCTTTGCTTTCATTGTCAAGATCCCTAATTAAAAAAGAGTGATTTAAAAATATTATTCAGGAGCTTTCACTTCAGGAGAGTAGATGAATTTTGGTCAGTGACAGGTGATATAAATATGAACCAGTCTCAATGTTGTCTGATAATGGTTTTGAGCATTGTCCTTGTTTGTCCTGCATTCACTGTGGGAATCCCCACTGCTCATGTGGGGAGTCCTGAATGAAAGAGCATTGGATGTCTTGGAACAAGGATCAAATCAATGAGATACTGACATAATATAATGTAGAGACAGTCTTGGGAATTAAGAGATTGTGGTATGTTATGAGCAACTTGCACAGAAAGGTGGGGGTTATCATGTTGGATCACATGTGTTTCTAAGAAGTGTCATTGCTCCCTGCTCTGCATAATATCTTATGCCCTTCAGAGTAACTTACATTTTGCATGATAACAAAACCTAAATGTGTTAGTGTCATTTAAGTATTTTTGAGAAATGATGAGCACTTACTGCCTTGACATATGTTTTATATTGTAACAATATGCCTATTGTTACAGTAAAGTCTATTTACTGTATTGTCTATTGTAAAGTCTATTGTAATAGACTTTGTTCAGAAGCTCGTTCCTGGTGTTCTGGGATTGCTCATATCACCTGTGGCATAGGTGTGGGAGATATTTATGGGTTATTTATGGTTAGAAGGTGTGTCCTAACAATTATAATATACTCACTTAGTGACTGGCAGCAGTGAGTGTGGTTTGTTTACGGAGTTACCTCTTAGGCTCAAGTAGTAGCTGCTTGCGATTTGATTCTGAGATCCTCAGTTTGATCCCCAGTGAGGATTGCGTGGGTGAAATAGTATTGCCCAACTCATGACACCTCACTTAGCTGATTAGGTTTGCTGGGTAATCTCCGTAGGCTCCCTGTGGAGGAGGAATAGGTGCTTGAAAAGGTGATTCATAATGTCTGACCTAGGCTTCTGTGCTGAATTGTTTCTTGGAGGAGTACCTCTGTCTCTGCCAGCCACAGTGAGAGCCCAGGGAGGCTGGCTGACTGACTGAATGTGGTATCTAAAACATGTTTCCCAGCGACACCCTTCATCATCCCACTTTTCTGGGGATCTCATCATAACAGAAGCAGTTTGCAAGAGTTTTTTTGAGGAGAAGCAGCTTTGTTGCATCCTTTTCTACAAGCAAGCGTTGTAATACTAACCACTACTTCTAGACTTATTTTTTTCAGATTTGTCTACTGATTATATTGTTACTTTAATATAGCAAGTTTGGGGTATTCAAGTGGCAGAGTGAAAAGTAAACATTCTTTAATGCCTGTAATGGACAAAATAGGATTATGGACATATCACAGAGTGAACTAACTTGCTTGGTGAGCTTCCCATACCTGTGTAACTACTCAGTTTAAGAATTTAGGCTCAAGTGTGCCAGATTTGCAGCCCTCTTCTGATGAATGTGCAATGGTCTTAATCCAGTTACTTCACAGTTCTGTCTTTCCAGGATGCAGTCCCATGTAGGGTGGATGTGGATCGCACGCCTTGTCTGTACAGATGATAACTTTGTGTTTGATTGTATTAAAATACATTTTTGGGACTGAAATACATAAGTGAAATCAAGTTGACAAATTATTCAATTATTCTGTATAACTAATATAATTTGTTTCTGTATCATTCTTAATGCTATTCACAAATGTGATCAGCAGCCATTTTATATGTATTTTTATATTATATGGAAGATATCAAACACTGTAAGGCCTAGTACTGATGTCAGTAAAGGCTCAGTGAAATATCCAGCCTGAAGATTTTTCAATTAAAAAAAAAGTACTTTGGAAATCTACTTCGGAATTTTTTTCTGCCAAAATTCATTCCACAGAATGTTTTGTCTTACTTCTACCTTGCAGTGCTACAGTGCTACTTTTTTTTAAATCCAAATATTTGTGGTTTTCATCTGGGCAGTTTAAAGAAGCTGAATATATCATATTTTGTTACTTTTCTGTATCAATCAAACTTTTGCTCTGAGCAGAAAATGAAGTTGGCTTTATTTTGCTGAGTGCTTGATTTTCATTAAGTCATTGATTTTCAGGAATGATTTTACTATCTTTTAATTTCTTCTGAAGTGACATGCAAGTCAATATTTTCATTATTTTGTCCAGGCTAGATGTTATACTAATTGACCTGCAAATATGTGTGTTAATGGTACTTTTCCCTATAACAGTAATTAATGTAATCAATCAAGATTTTTTAAAAAAACACAAAATTACTGTATTTGTGTGAAAACAATTAACCACACTAGTTAAGTGAAAAAGTACATGTATGATGAAAATTAGAATATGATTACAGGCTTCAGGGTTTACACAGTAAGTGGTAAAGGTGAGGTAGCGTAACACCCATGTGTTGGCAAGGACACACAAAAGATGAAAATCTGTGTTGAGATCATACTTCGAGTGCTCTCTCTGATACCTTCCGCAGTGGCTCCGATAGACATCCCTCAGGGTCCCTATTTATAGTGTAGCTGGTTTGAAAGGATGTCCCTATAGTCACATACATCATGGTCCAGTAACTTTCCATTGCAGTCATAGTGTAACTTTTAAACAGAATTTTCCCCAGCACACAGTGGACGTCTTACTGTGCATATTTACTAGTAGGCAGATCTCATGTTTAATATGTTTGCATATTTATATTCTTGCTTTTGATATCATGGAACCAGTCCTAGAATGGGCTGCTAAATGCTGTTGCCTCAGGAGTTTGAATCCTTAAAGCTGGTTATCCATCATGCTCTCATTGAATATGAACACAGCATTATACTTGATTGCTTTAGTTCTTCCCAAAGGGAACAGAAATATTCTTCTTTTAATCATATTTTTCCAATGGTGGTAGTGGGCCAATATCACTGCAAAGCTCCTTTTGTTCTTAACGTACTTAAAAACATCCTTTTGCCCTGTTATCCTTTGCCCTGCTAGTTGCAGATTTTTTTTGTCTTGGTATCTTTAACTTGCTTATGCAGTGAATAACAACAAACATGGATACACTGCACGATGGCAATATGTGTTATTTGCCTAGCTTTACAAAACTCTGTTTTTTGTTTCTGGAATGCTGTTTAGCAGCACTTGGATGATGGTGATAAGTTGTCTAACATTCTCTTATCTTAACCATGTAATAAATCCCAAGTTGCTGCTCTGTCATCAGATGTTTTCCAGGCTAAGCAGTAACTCCATGAAAAACTGTTAGATAATTTCATATGTGTGTTTTTATCTTTGATTGCTATGTAAGCAATGTATGTCAGTGCATTCTGGGAATTTGGTGAGCGAGCAATCTGTAGATGACACTGCAGAAGTTAACAAACCAGCAAAACACAGCTTTGGTTCTTTTCCAATACTTTGTCCTCCTCACCTCTGTTTGCGCAGGAGCGTGGTCTGCTGCAGCTTCAAGAAGGAGCATCATCATACAGCTTTAGGTCGGTGCTGTGTACCATGCTGTTGCTTTGCTATCATACTTTCATGACCTTTGTGTTAGGTAAGATTGTTTATAATAACTCTTGGATTTGATTAGTTCTTGTGGGACACAGAGGGGAAAAAGGTGATTCCATCACCTATTTGTTGGTGAATTGTTTGTCCATGATCAGATTAAATATAACTCATTCGTGGGTGATTTTACAATAGTGATCGTAACTGAAGAGAGTGTCTTAATCTTCAAGATGGAGGTTTGTTTAACACATAAGAAGGGAGACGATGGGGATAGCAAAGGAAGTTGTGAGAACTAAATCTGTCTTCAGTAGTCAGGTGCATTATTTGAGAGGTTAAAATAATGGCTGTAAGTGATGACTTCCTGAATACTTTGTTCGTGTTTTTATGTCATCCCTGACTTTTTTTGGGAGCTGATAGCTTCCCGCTGAGATACACTTCCCTGTTATCTCCTGCTAAAGCATTCTATAAAATTTGTTGGGCTGCGCATAAGTGAGTTTTCAAGTCGGTAAACACAATGTTGTTTGGGTCTTCCTGCTTGCTGGCTTAGTGCAACACCAACCTGTATTTATGCCTTACTTATCAGAGAGAGGAACTTACATATTGGCCAGATGAGGATGGCTAATCAGTACTTGGCATTCCTGTTCTCTTTTTTTTTTTTTGGTTAGGGTTTTTTTTTTCTTACTATTTTTATCACTTGCATTTTTATGCATTCTAGGGACAGGAAAAGGAAATGTTGAGGAGGCAGAAAGACTACTTAAGCCTTACTTGGCTCGCTATCCAAAGGTAAAATGAATCATAATTTAGTTTGGTATGATCGTTTAATGTTTTCTTGCCAAATCTAGACTGTATGGTCAGCTTGAAAACTGTTATAGAATACTTGTATTTTTATTATTATTTATTACAGGGAGCCATATTCCTGTTTTTTGCAGGCAGGATAGAAACACTAAAGGGTAATATTGATGCGGTAAGTAATCCTTTTACTCTTGGGAAAGTAAATCTTGAAAGCTTTAGAAAAACTCCTCCAGGAACAATGTTTCCTGTTTGGATAATGCTTCCTGTGGCTTTGGCCTATATGTAATTTATAGTTTATGAATTACAAACAGGAATTTTGAAAACTATTTTGACTAGCTTGTTTGACCAGCTTGTTTTGCTACCCTTCTCAATTTCTGGTGATAATCTAGTCTGCCAGTATTAATGACACAGTTTTCTCATTGTCTTTCCTATCCTGAAGCGAGTTGTGCCTTTAATAACATCCAGTGGTAATCCTTTGCCTTCAGTCTGAGTGGAGAGCCATACAAGACCTGAAAGAATTAGGGACGTGAAGAATGTGTGTCCAAAATACTCTGAGACAGAGTATCAACTGGTGTGCAGTGCAGTAGTTCCCTTGAAATCTTTGGCGCTGCAACAATAAATGTTAGCTGAGCATCTTTAGTTTCCTAATTTCCCTAGACAAAAACATTCATTTTGCCTATGCTTAGGACTTAATATAACTTCCAAGAATGGGGAGCTCTGTGGCAGGGGTAAACTTGCTAACACCACGATGACTGTGGAGCTAAGGATCTCTTGTGTGAAGCCAACAGATGTGATTTTGGGGAATACTGGGCTGTTAATAATTTGGAAGTTACAGGAGCCGTGCTGGCAGATCTTGGAGCCCCAGTGTCTATTACAGCACTGGTGTATGTGCATTTACACATGATTAAGGCAGTGTTTGGAAATCTCTGTGTTCAGGCAGTTAACAGGTATGAAGAATGTTGCGAGGCTCAGCAATACTGGAAGCAGTTTCATCACATGTGTTACTGGGAGCTCATGTGGTGCTTCACCTACAAGCGCCAGTGGAAGATGGCTTTCTTCTATGCAGACCTGCTAAGCAAAGAAAACACTTGGTCAAAGGTAAGTTAATCAGAACAAGAGGGCGGAAGGCCCTGTACTATCTATTAACTTTCAATCAGATTGAGTTGACTTTTTGTAGCTTTGAAGCTTTTGTAGCTTTGAAGATTAAGATTGTAAAACAAAACCTGGTCTGCTGTGGCTTTTATAGAGCAATGTGAATTGCAAACATTCAAATCTGAACAGATTGTGGGCAAACAGAAATCTTTTGGGCCTGACTTGTAGATGAAGAACAGCTTGTTAAAGATGTTCTGCTGTGTATTGACTGGTTGTGTCATCAACACATTGCAATTAATGGCGCAAGTTGCCATTTCTTTCGTTACATTAAGGATATAAGCTCTTTTGGTGATGAGTGAGGCTAGCCATGATGGTGCCTCCAGGATAATAAATATAATTAGAAGAGGCACCTCACCCTGTGCATCTGAAAGGGAGAAGCTCTTCCATCCAGAACCCTGGTAGCTTTCCTCCCTTCATCTTCCCCTGAGCCCCAGGGAAATTTGTCAGAAGGGATTAAGTCTGTCCGGGGGTGGGGTGGTTGACTGGAAGTTTGTTTCTTCTTAATGTGATCAGACTATGTGTGCGGGGAGGGTATCTCTGTTTTTTCTACTACACATTGTATGTATGGGCCAAGTGGAACCAAAACTGACATAAGGTCCAAGCAGCCAGGTGAGAGCAACTTTCTCAGTGCTCTCACTCGAGTGAAAACTGCGCTATGGACCCCCTGTGCCCCTGGGGATTCCAGCAACACGTTCAGCCAGGTGCACTAGTCTGAATAGCTCCCACAGAATTCCCGCAGCCAGGGGTATGCCACCTGGCTAAAAGCTTTTAATATCCTGAAATGCTGTAGGATGAATATTAATGTGTATCCTTTCAAACTGTGCATAGATTTTTATACTATATTGCAGGGGCCTTAGAGAAGCAGAGAAGATGCTTCCTATTAATATGTAATCTACGGTGCAACGTGATAGTAGCAAACTAGTAACTACATGAGCTAAATGAAAGATGGTCACGTATACGCACTGTTAGATTCCGATGTAAATAAATAATCACAGCTTAAAATATTCTAGAAAACTCCTGAAACTTATGGTTACTGTAGACTCCTTAAAGCAGTACTCAAGAATTCACCAACTGTTATTCTCAACTGTTGCAAGAGTTGTAACGTCCTCTGCTGCTTTGCTTTCCTTGGTTGCTGAATGTATGATTGCTCAGGAATCCCTATGAAATCAGTACTTTCCATAATCTGAAATCATGAAACCCTTCAAAAACTGTTTCATGTTCTCTAGAACCTAATATTTGAGGTATGCTACCAAGTTGTGATTGGTCACATAGACTATATAGTAGTATTTTTCTTTCTCTGAGCCTGACCTTTTCATGAGTTTCCTAGCATGTATTCCTGAGAGTAATAAAAATTCACTTTACACAAACATGACATTTGTTCATGGAATGTGGACATAAACTATAAGCTGATACAAAGTAAATAAAGACATACGTGATAAAAAAAATATTCTGTACTCCATTTTCTAAAATACTTACCTCCTGCTTAAAATTTTGTAAGATTACGTCTGTTTGTGAACAAAAGCAGCAACTTCTTCCTCTTTGTTGCTGTTTTGTGCTTTATGTCAATAATGGTGATGCTGTAAATTCATTTTTCTGTACAGATGTTCTTGATTGCATTTGCAGGCTACTTATATTTACATGAAAGCTGCTTATCTCAGTATGTTTGGACCAGATGACTGCAGTCCTTTTGGAGACAGCGAAGTTGAATTATTTAGGTAAAATTTGCTAACTCCCAGTTACAAGAGTTTCCTATCTTTTCATGGCACAGTGTTGGGGGAAGAGAGGCAAAACTATTCATTGTGCAGTTCAGAGGATCTGCACAAGTAGTATTGGATTGGTAAGAAATTGCAGAATGAAACATCCCCTTAGACTAAAGTGGACCCTGAGTTCAGACAGCAGATTTCTACTGGCCTGGAAGTACTTTAGAGACAGGATATTAGGTCTATCAGCCATACAGTGTCTGCTGCTGTTGAGTGTAACATTCACATTCTTTTTCAGTTTTTTCCTTTAATCAAAACGGCACATAAGATCTAAAAGCCTTCAATGGATTATGCAAGAAGATGTGTGCCTTCTTAGTGGAGGCAACATCAGTACCACTTGATTTTTGGGTTCTGAGTCTGAGAGGAATATGAAATCGTTAAATGTGCAAGTGAATATATGCATTATTAACACAGCGAATTAACCTAATTGTAATGTTTAAGCTCAAAAATGCCTAAACTCTGCTGGGCCAAAGAAAATTGATTACTTTGTTTTTTATGATTTTTCTATAAAATCTAAATATCACTTTTTTATGTGCTTACAATATATTGATACTTTTCAGGCCTTCCATATCTTATGTAATGATTACAAGCCAATTTCACTGGATTTGGGATCTATTACAAAGTAAATCAGTTTGGGAGAATGGGAGGAACACTGACAAAAGCTAGCTTGCCTCTTTCTTAGTCTGTGAAGAGAGATGGGCCCTTTATAAGTTAGGTGCATCACCTAAGTTATTCTTTGGGTGGGGAAGAATCCCTCTTCCTCCTGCTTGATTAAAGAGGAAGCTTAGAGAGATACGTGCCCTGCATAAAGACAGCTTTTGTGAATATGTATTGCTCAGCTTCCCTGGAGGTAGCAATAGCTCAGTGTGTAACAGCTTTTTTAAGTTCTCTTTGGTTTGATTTTTTTTTTTTTTTAAGTTTGAATGTTTTTTTCCCAGAGGTTCACAGAGGAAAATTTCCTTACATTTTCCTTTAAACTTTCAGGATTGTTCCTAGTTTGAAACTGAAAATTGCAGGGAAATCACTGCCTACAGAAAAGTTTGCAATTCGGAAAGCTCGACGGTATCTTTCTTCAAACCCTATTCCTTTGCCTGTTCCACCTTTGGTAAGTTAGAAATACATACACACACCCTTACTACCATTTTTTTAGTTTATGGAAATAAAACCGAGATAATAAGAATAGTATCTTTCCATGTTTCTAAGGTAAAACCTCTGCAGGAGACTGGAATGTTCCCAAAGCAAAGCCAAATGAATGCGAGGAATGCTGTAAAACTGGGGCATGCACCAGCCACAGGGAACTAAGCCAGTTGTTTGTGACACGTAAATGTGTTGCATGTGTAACTCATTATTCCAGCTATAGACTAGCGTGCTCCTAACAGCTAGTCTTTTGATTCCCTTTTGAGGAACTTTGCCCTAGGTCTCTTCTGTCGTGTCATTTACTGAGACTACTAAAAGAAGACTTTAAGGTACAAGTTAGGGGGAAAAATAAATCAAGGAAACAATGCAAGAATCAGGGACTGCACGTAAGCATCTATTTAATGTGCCCTGGCATGTTTGCAATTTTGCAATTTGGTGCTTTCCAGAGCAGCTCAGGGGTGCCGGGATGAAACAGCCAAATCCTTTAGCCACTCCAGAAAACCATTGCATACTGTTGATTTTTTTTTTTTTTTTTTTTTGCCAGTAATGCTGGCCAGTTCCCTGTGGCCAGATGAAAACAGCTGCATAAGCACCCATTGCCTCGCTCATGGTGCACTTAAAAAATCGGTCTGCAAAGAACACGTAAAAGAACGTAAAAGGATTTTGACTCCACAGGTTTGCCAAGTGCAGTGGTGTTAACATTTGCAGTGCTTTGAGCTGCTTTGTTTGAGAAACAGATGGATAATTAGTAAATACTCTTTAAGAAAATGCCTGAACTCTTTAAGAAAAAGAGCTTCTTGGAGACACCAGTGAGTAGTCATTTCTCAGCCCACCAGCTGGGTATGTGACACAGTGCTTCTTGAAGGAATATAGTTGTTACAGCATAGCGTGGGTATTCACTAGGGGCCACTTTCCACTAAGTCATAAGACTGAAATGAGAGAAATAATTAGGTTACTTTGATTTGCCTTTCAGGTTTCAGAGATTGTAGAGAGTAAGAAACGTACATACCTGGGGTATGGCTGGGCTATTCTAATGGGATTTTAGCAGAACAGGTTTCTGTGCTAAGGGCTCTACTTGGAGTGGCCAGGCACTGCGTCCTTTGTTTCTGCTGCAGTTGCATTTCTGAGGCAGCAGATGCCGCAGCTGAACAGTTAAAAGCACTCTGAGGATGTGGAATTGGGTGCAGAATCTCATCTCTAGAATTTTTCTTTTCACTGTGAAGGGACTTGCTGAGAGGAGCAAGTCCTCAAGCAAGTCTTAGCTCAGAGATTTAGCCTAAACTAAATGTAGTCTGAGTACTTCTGTGTCAAAACCATGTTAACAAATCTGCGCTAGATACAGTAAGTTCTGCATGGGTTTTCCAGTCAATAGAGACCAGATGGTGAAAGCAACAGTGACTGGGGTTAACATACTGTTTCATCTATTCTAGCCTGACAACTTTTTGTACTGTAGTTCCAGAACTCAGTTATTCTATAAAGAAATTTTATCAAAAAGCTTTAAATTATCAAATACAGACTAGGTTGTATAAATAACTTGTCATGAGGACCAGTGGTGAGTCTATATATTTCCATCTTTAACTTTGTGATTGCTAGTGGCAATGGGCACATTTGGTCTGGTGATATACTCTAAGAGAGAACCCCAATAACACATATTAATTAAACCAATAGTTTTAAATAAAATTTACTCTAAGAACAGTTGAATAAGAAAGAAGTTACTTTCTGTGGGAACATCAAACAAACCTGAGGAATTTAAGGGGTTTACAGTTAGGCTGTAAAATTCTTTTGGTTTGTTTGAAGCTTGGCTTAAAGGTTAGGGTTTTTGTTTTTCATTTTGTTTTGTTGTCTTGAGATTTTGTATTTTTTCTGTGGAAGCAATACATTGTAGTTATTTATAGTTATTACTGCCCTGGCTAGGATAGAACTGAAAAACAAGAGGAGACCTTAATCAAGGGACAATTAACCATGTGCCATGGATGTTTTAAGTCTTGTCTGTTTTGTTGGTACTTGCCTTCATCTATAAATGAGATTGTGTTTGCATTCTGTTCAAGCAATCCTCCTTGCGTTGTGCATAGTAAATGGCTCTTTAGTTGTTTTCCAGGGCTAATTTGTTCTGAAAACCAATGTAACAAGTTCTCAGTTGCAATGAAAATATGTTTTGACAAACTGACTTTTTATTTAAGGAATCTGTAACTTTTTCATCATACAGAGATAAACTAAAGTATTTGATAACTGCATTTATCCAGTTCTGTAATTAATGATGCTGTCACTTCTCCCTGACCCTAGGAAATGATGTATATCTGGAATGGCTATGCTGTAATTGGAAAATGTCCCAACTTAACAGAAGGCATGTTAGAGACATTAATTGAAGCAGAAGAAGCATTGGCAAGAAGTTCAGGTAATCAGTGATATGGTTTAAGCAGGTATTTTACAGTGCAATAGCTAAAGATATTATCTGTGACTAAAGAGAAACGCTCATTAGTAAAGTTAATCTGATCATAGGAGGAACATGGATAATGAAACCATAAACTGTTTATGCAGATGGGAATAATTTTCCTTTTTAATATAGCAATAACTTAGAATAGCAGCAAGTGATTTTACATCCACAGATGTGTATTAGAAGTAGTTTATGACATGTATTAAAGGACTGTTTATTTTGCTAGATCAAAATCGGCATATGCATTGACTTGATTACTTGGATCGTGAAGCTTTGTTATCCTCAGATACTGTATATCTGTATATTTCAAGGATAAATAGAAGGAGACAAGTCAGTCTTCTGTTTTAAAAGTGCTGTTAATTTGTCATGTGTCCTTGGGCTGAATAGTACTGGTGTGTACACAGTATGCTATAGAAAGCTGGGACACCAAGGATGGGCTTCCTTTGCACTATGAACGAGCATAAGATAGAGGACAGTATTGAACTGGAACAGGCTCTGCTACCATACTCTGTCAGTCTGTTAATTAGCCATCCATGAGAAGATTCAATGGATATTTATTTCTTGCCAACCTTTCCCAGCTCCTATGGGAGCACAGCCAGTCTGCACAGCTTTTCTCACAAAGTTTTCCCTTACTAAATATTTTATCTTATTATATACTGCCTTCCTGCAGAAGGATCAAGGCCCTGTTGACAAAGGAAGATGGGCTAAATCACTGCACTGCAGTCTTTTCTAGGACCTTGGTCTTCCTGTGGACATTGTGTTACACAAGATTTGAAAGAGTTGCCTGAAAGACTGGCTAAAGCTATCTCCTTTTTAATTAATTGTGAAAGAGAACAGAAAAATATTTCCAGTGAAGATGACATCTTGGAAGAAGGCTTTTGACCCTTTCACTTTGTCACCCATTTTGCTACATTATTTTGAATAAGTTAATTATTTCTCTGTTCTGTTTTTTTTGTAGATGGTAAATTGTGGATAAGGCTAGCTCTCTGTAGGGATTCATAGAAGCTGATTCATGTTTATAAAACACTATAAGGACATGTAATCAAAAAGTGGGATATATTTTAAACATGCCAACAATGTAAAGTACTACCTGTTCCAAATAGTGACTTGCTGTTTCCAGGCATCATGCTTTTCTTGAGCTTTCCTGACAGTGTTTGAAGCTAAACTATTGTATTTTCTCCATCTCACTGTTAGATTCATAATGCAAGAATCTAACACTATAAAATTATGAAGCTGAGAATGTGCTCCTAGCAGTGCTATACCATATAAGATGTAAAAGGAAGACTGTTAGTGGAAGTAATGTCTAGAAATGCAAATCTGATATGTACAATTGTGTCTAGGATAGGTCCCTAAATGTTTGCTTATACAATCCAGGGCAGTTTGTAGGATATGTTATAAGTAGAGAAAATACATACATGTGAACGTGTTCATGGCACAGATGTCCAGAAGAGAAAACTGATCTGCCTTTTTTTTATTGTTCTTATGTAACACCTCTTCGGTGGCCCTGAGTCATCTCACTGTGCACATACTTAGCATGTCAACTTTTGACCTCTTCGCTGTTCCTTCTAAGTTAGTTTGCTGCATAGTCTTTGGGCATCTTCCCTGGGATTTGCTTTGGTGACATATGTATGTAGGTGCCTCTGTGGGACTTAGCAGTAGAAGTGACTCCAGTTGTAGGATCAAGGCCTCCAACTGCATAGTCCAAAGGGAAGCAGCTGTTCCATGCACCATGTGTCAGCATTTTATCAGCTGGAGCGATAGAGGAAGAACCAGGTAAGGATTGGAGTAGTAGAAACAGGGTGACATTCAATAGCACAAGATGCACACATTTTGCAGAAATTCTTATTAGCTAGTATTTCACGACTTGGAAATGAGCAAGCAAGCTGAAGATTTTGCTTGTAAACTTTAAGACTAAGTGGTCTATATGGAATGGCTATGAAAAAGCCAGATATTTTCTTTGAAATGTATCATGCAAAAATGTTCTGGTGGAGAAAGGTGGTTGTTAGTAGTGACTTTGAGCTACGCACTCATAGTTACGAGTATAAACTCAAAAGAGGTGAAAAGAAGGTATGGTAAGAAGATGAGGGGATGCGAGGTGCAGGTAGCAAAGTTTGTCATATTTTTGTTGAGCTAAACAAAGGTGGAGAATTGATAAAACACTTGCCTATTAATAGATCATGTGACTAGAAGTCAAGGAAGGAGAAGAGCTATACATACTAAAGGGCAATAAAGGCATAAGGTTAAGAGATTATAAATTGGACCTCAATATTTCCAAAGTGGACACTTTAAATTAGTTTTTAGGTGTCAGAACAATAAGATTGTGGAATAGTCTTTCAGTAGGAGTAGGGAGGGAAAGAACAGCTCGACAATTTTTAGACAAAGTTTGATCGATTTATGAAAAGGTTGATGCGTGTTTGTCTCTGCGTTAAATGAACTGAATTGACCGGTTAGTTCCTTCTGTCCTGTCTTCCAGTAAATGGATTGTGCTCACACCTACCTGTGTAAAAGTTCCTACAGGTAGGAAAGTCTCTGCTGCTCTAGAGTTTTCTAAAATGTGTCATTTACTTCATCTTGCAGCTACAGAATTGCTAGCAGATGACCAGTGCGTGATAAAACTGTTAAAGGGTTTATGCCTCAAGCATTTGGGCAAGATCTCAGAAGCAGAAGACCATTTCAATTACATCTATTTAAAGTAAGTTTTCATACCTGGCATATAGGAGAGCTCTTGAATTTCACAGTAACTATTCATTTCAAGTAAGAGGAGATGCAACCATGATATGAATAGAAGGGAGGGGACTGCAGTATCTTTAGTATTTATTTCAGTTGCTTTGATATCAAGGAATTGCAATTTTAATTGCCAGTGTTGTTAGCCATGTATGGAAGAACAATTGCAAATCTGCACTTTTTACTGAGATATTTTCTCCTTTTCTGGGGACTATACATGGATAAAATTTTTGAGATACCACTTCCCTTTTTTTTTTCCCCCCTTCGTCTTACAAGTCATGAAGAAGCTGTACCCAAAAAGCCAAATGCAGTCTGCAGAGACAGATGGCAGCACAATTATATTTGGAACATCTACACATCATGCAGTGAATGGCATCTCTTTTTGTCAATTCACACAGATAGAGTTCATAATATTGTCCTCTTTTCTAATAATTCCCTGATAATAAAGGCAATATTTTGTAATCCTGAGAAATAACATACTATGTAGGATGGTTATGCAAAATACGCATTTAGTAACCTGGAATGTACCTTTTGATAGAGAACATGACAAGTATCATAATAGAGATTGACTGCTCCTTCTGATCTTAGCTAATCTTCTATTTATTTGTGTTTGGAGCTGTTAAATGAAGGAAACAATATATCATTTCAAGATCTTGAGGCTATTTCTTTTCCAATGCAGTGAGAAGAAGGTAAAATATGACCATTATCTAATTCCAAATGCCTTGCTGGAGCTGGCGATACTGTATCTAGACCAGGATAGAAGAGAAGAAGCAATAAAACTACTGGAAAGAGCAAAGTAAGCAAGTGAAAAAGCCTGTGCTGATGCCTGATGGGTCAGTATGGTATTTTACTGGTTAGCAAGAAGCAGAAACATTTCATTAATACCATGGAAACTTATTGTTACATTTATTCAATGGAAGCACGGATGCACTAGTTTTGCTTTGGACCTTTCTAATGGTAGACATTATCTGATCGTTCAGTCTGTGACTTACCCATCCCTTCTGATAAAAGCAAAAAAAATTTTAAAGATGCTAATATGAATGTCAAAGGCTTCCATAAGAAATAATCCATGTGTAACAAAATGTATAATATTTGTAGTCTATTTACTTATTCAGAAAAGATGTATTAAATTAAATCAAAGCTCTGTGTTATGGCTAAAATAGCATTATTCAAATTGATGGCTAGTAGTGCTGTTTTCTTTCATGGATGAAATACGTTTAAGATAATGCTTCAGGTTGCATTTAGTATCTTTGTAGTGTTTCATCTGCACCTGAAAGGCAACTGAAACACCTGCTTTTACTATTTTGTGTGATTGATTTTTCTAGCAGAGTAGGTTTATCAGGAATAGTTGGACTTGATCATGTATGTTCTTTATTATAAAATTAACAAAATTCGGTTTTTGCCTCTGTCCGAGCTTTTACTTCTCTGCTGATCCAAAATTTCTTGCTGGGGGGCAGGGAGAGGGAATCCCAACCAAACAACCCTCGCCCTCTTCAAGCACCCTACAGCAGGGTAGTTCACCTCTCTGCCTGGATCCTGAAGAGTCCAGATGTCTGCATCTTTCCAAGTGCAGAGAGTCATGCCAGTCACTGCCACAGGTGTTAGCAGCTACAGAATTGATGTCTGGCCCCAAGTTTCAAAGAGGTCAGATAGAGTTTTTTGTGTTGAGCTTTTGTCCAAGTCAGTCCACTATGCAAGACAGAGTGGTGAATCAGCCTACCGAAGATTATGCCAAAAGCCTGTCAACACAAGAATTAAAATATTGCAATTAATCTCCTATGTTTGTAAGCCTGGTTCTCTGTAGACTCACGGAAGATATTAAGAGCAGCAAAAATTGCATTAGCAAAACGCAATGGAAAGTGTTTCAATTGGTTTCACATTCCTCAAGTCACACCTCTCCTCCTGTCCTCATTTCCTTTGTTCAAATCTCTCTTAAGAAGAGATCTGGAAATTAATGATTCGGAGCTTCTCATTCCATCTGGTACTTCTATTGCTTGCTGCTCAGCCATTGCACCTTTCCCCTGATGGCTCTATGTGGCTCAGGTCACAGGCCCCCTCGAGGGAAGGTGTTTGGCTTAAAGAAGAGGACCAGCAGACAGCAGCTCTTAAAAATTTGTTGTTACCCAGTGTATGGAAAGCTAATACTCAGACTTGCTATGCTCAAAGAACTCATGGAAACTGTAATGATATTAAAAAAAAAAAAAAAAACAACCAAAACAAACCAACCCACACCACAAAACCCCCCCTTGTTTCAGTCAGTCATTAAAAAAAGTGCAGTCCTTACATTTCCACCTGTAGCTGTTACACTGCATTAAAATGCATAGGGTTCATAAGCTTTCAGCTAAAAATGCTGCATCTGGTGGCACAAGCCACTAGAGGGAGAAGGCGTTGTCTGCCGTGGGTTTCGGGACTGCAGAGTTATGCTGGCAGTTGGCAGGAGTGCAGCCGAGCACTCGGCTTGGGCATGACGCTTGATTTGCTTGACCTAAATCCACAGAATGCTGCTGGCTTGACAACTCTGGGAGAAAGAGTGGAATGAGATGATAAACAGTTTTGGCTTGGTCATGCATGGAAATATTTCTATTTCTGTTACCGTAAGCTACAAGCAAGAATATCAGCGTACTGATGAGAAATAC
The DNA here is from genome assembly GCF_034638445.1 of Ciconia boyciana. Classification (NCBI taxonomy): domain Eukaryota; kingdom Metazoa; phylum Chordata; class Aves; order Ciconiiformes; family Ciconiidae; genus Ciconia; species Ciconia boyciana. The sequence goes on from NC_132940.1 coordinate 7,913,435, forward strand.
AGTATCTGCATGACAAAATCTACTTAAAGAAAAAACTCCAAAGAGTTTCAGATCAGCATACAGCACAGCCCAGTCACCTCCTTTTCTCATTCAGCCTCTTGGGTGTTGCATACATAAAATTATAAGCTGGTGTGGGATGGGTGTGGAATTCCTTGTTTTCACAGAGACTGCCACTGCCATAGTGACAGATATCATGCTTCCATGCTTGATTTGAATTACAAATTTTGAACTGAAATGCTTTTAAGGTATACAGACTGTTTAATACTTAATGTTATGTTTCTGTGAAGATGACAAATATCTTCTAAAAGAAAATTAGCATGGTCTAATCCTCTTTAGTATCTGGATTCTGTATCCATCCTGCAAGAGCTGACATGTTAATTCCTATTAAGTAGGATCTGCACTTTCTATGTGGTCCTAGGGGCAAAATTTCTTTTTTTATATAAGCTTTTCCATGAAAATACAAATTCTTTTAATGTTTCTATAACTCTTTAGAGCATGACATAGCTCCTGAAGACTACAGGCAGATGACACTGCTGAGTCAGCCACTAGATGTTTGTGGGGAAAGTCCTGCCAGTCTCCCCAGGCTGGTGAATTGCTCCTCGAAAGCTGATACGCAGTCTCGTGTGTGCCCACTTTCTCTTTCCAAGCTTCTAGGGCAGCAAATTGTCTGGCCTCATTTCCTACACACAGTACACATCGTTGACAACCACAGGATGCAGATGGGGTGTTTCCCTCTTCTGGTTCAGGGCAGCTTCTCTCTCTTTCTTTTTCTTTTTTTTGGTCTTTTCTCAACTTCGTTGAAATGTGTCTGCTGAATTAAGATGAGTCCGTCTTATTAAAATGAGAAAAAAAAAATCCTGAAAATGTTTGTATTCAAATTTGTCAGTTATACTTTGAGAGGGGGAAAAAAATTCTGATTTCTGAATGTAAACTAAATGGATGTTATAGATATTTAATGTGAACTCAAAATTTTGATTGAGTGGAACAGATTCAATTACTTATTAAGCTATATTTTTCTGGTAATCGCCAGACAGTGGAACTACAAATAAAGAACAAAGAGCTGCATTGTTTGGCTAGGAACACATGCCTTGTATTTTAGAGTAGGCAACAAAGGAGCTTGTGAAGAAAGGCTTTTTTGCTGTCTACAGTTGTTTTGCTTAGAACAATAATATAAAGATAACTTGAAAATGTTTAAAATATATATATTCATCAGAGTGGATCTGCTTTTGTTTTAGACAAAACTACAAGAATTACTCCATGGAAACAAGAACACATTTCAGAATTCAAGCTGCCCTGCACCAAGCCAAATCCGCCCCAGAAAATGGAATGCACTCTGGAGCCTCGGCAGTGTCGTAACTTTTTCTTCTTTGATGTCCTGTTTGTTGCAAACTTTGGTGCAGAAAATTACTGACACTTTAGAATTATTTTTCCTTCTCTTTCAAGTCAGTGAGAAACCAAATCATTTAAAATTTTAAAGGTGATGCATAAAACATTAATCTAGTGTAATAACATGGCAAAAAACCTCTCAAACCAACCATAACCCTGAAAAATATTGTTTTTCCAACAGTGGCTTTTTGAATACTTACATCTGTGTAATTCATTTTTCAATCATGTGTGCCTTTTTTTTTTTTGCTTTGGCAACATTGACTAAGCAAGCTACAACATAAAGGGGAACAATTGAAAAAACAAAACAACAAAACTTTAAAGATTCACAGATTTATTCTCAGTTAGCTATAAATGTTTGTTTGAATTCATACTGCTAGCAGTTGAGGAGGAGGCATCATTTTTTCCAAGTACCTACTTAGCTGAAATGGTGCGAGAAAACCTCGGTGCACGAGAAACACAGCAGGGAGGAGCTCTGAATCCTGGGCATTTCCAGTTGTGCATAGAAAGCTTCTCTTCACCAGCTTTTACTAGTCACATTTTGCTTCTGTAAGAAACTCGCTGGTGGAAAAAATGGTCTCCCTTATGCAAGTATCTTGACTTTTTATTTCATTTGGTTTTCATGTCAAGTCTGTTGCTCACAGTGGCTGAATGATTTACCAAGGATTTGGTGGGAGCAGGGCGATGACAGCATAAAACTGCATCACTACTTCTTCTTTGACAGGTTTAAAAATGGGAGGTCCTTAGGAAGCAGTTTTTTCATTAGAACAAACATGATTTGAAGTTTATATCATATTTAAAGCACAAGTCCTTGAAGGTCACTTAAGAAACAGTAATATTGCTCTGGCTGCACAGCAATACAGAGTTACTGTGACAGTCAATTCCTTCTCAAAACAACTGTTCTTAGGTTTGCCTAACTTCAGATGTCCATGTTTAAAGAGATCGTATGGCCATGTTTCCTGTGTTAAGAAGCTGGGGTTGGAGCAGGTTGTCTTGGCACAGTGCTCTGCTTTTCACAAAGGAGAGCCCTGTATCTTTTTGCTCTTTATTGATCTTTTGGGGGAATTTCTGTGTTAGGGGCCTTCGAGAATAGAGCAAAGAGCTAGCTCTGCTTTCCAGTGCTGTCTGCCATAGAATTGCTGCTTTTCTGCAAAACTGGTGAAGTCAGACATAACACATATTTGACTAGTATTGACCATTCTCCAGGCTAGCTCCATGTTTGTGTGCCTCTGGTGTTTTGGGGCACGCTTCTACCTCCCTTTTGAAAGAGCTTCTTCCCCATGACCCATTCTGATACGTGGAGATGGGAGGTCTTCTGACAGCCCTTTTTCTCCAATGGAGATGTTTGTCAGGAAGATTCATATCTATGTACCTCACAGTGAATATTCGTTCTAAAGTGATTGTTCCCAGCAGAAGAGAAAATTGACAGTTTATAGCTCTGCTTTTACCTCCTCTAAGGAAATTACATTATTTTATAATTGCAAATTAATATGCAAGGAGACAGAACCACCAGAACCTCAACGTGGAGAACCTGCATTGTCTTAAAGATAGACACCCTTTAGAAAAGTCTTCCCAAGTTAAAATCATAGATGAAGAATGCATTTTTTAAAGTGACTTTCTGAGATAAATTCAGTTCAGATAAATTTCTCAATTCAGATAAAATTCAGTATGAACAGTTATGCTATTTACATATTGCACATCAAAACTTAAGTGTAAAAATTCAGTCATTCTTTGTATAGAATAAAAAAGATTCTTGTTCTATTTCATGCATATAACGCCTCTTATTCCAGTTGTGTCCTTTTCAAATATTTTGGCAGTCTTAGCATCTTTTAAGTAAGCAATGCCATGAAAATTAGCATAAATTATACTTTGCAGAAAGTGAACAATCCTTCCGACTGTAGATTCATCTCTCAAGGCCACTGAAACGCTCTTTGAAATTTCACCCACAACCAAGTTTTGCCTGATCTTAGATAGATTGCACAAAGGACATACTGTGCAATATGCAGTCAACTTCCCTGATTCTTTGCAGTGATGAAAATCCTGAGATTTTCACAGTCATCTTTGGTTGAGCACAAGAACCAGTCATATCATGGACCAGATCTCCAGCTTCAGCTGAGGACTTTGTAGTTAGCCACGATCAAGCAGTTCATGCTTTCACTCTGACTTTTTAGCTCCCAATCAACAGGAAATATTCACTTTCCTGATGCAACAACGAAGACTTACGGACTGCAATATTCTGAACTCACTAAAGGAAGATAACACCTTGCTTGCTAAAGGATGAATGGAAGGTCTGGTACGTTGTCACTGTATATGTTTTTCAATGTGTTACATTTTCAATTGCCCACAATTACTCTGTTCATCGATGTACTTAATTTTTATTCTCTTCCGTGAGATCAGAAACTCAGTGGTGTCAGTCTGGGCTGGAAGGTCTATGCTGGGATTGTTTTTCCTGAAGCAGCTCTCCAGAATGGTAAATTGCTTCATCAGTCTGGAGTCCCAAGTACAATGAATTAGGGAAAGCACAAGTGGTGCAAGTTCTCAAACAGCTTCAGCATTCAGTATATTCACCTACCAGAAAACAGCAGATACTCTAATGGAATCACAAATCAAGGATTTTCAGCATGGCCTAAGATTCAGGAAATCTTCAGTACTACTTCAGATGCATGTAGTCAACACCTCACTTGCAGAAGCAGCACTTCCTTCTGCTTTCAAGCATTGCATTGTCTGACCAATGCTAGAGAAACCCACTCTGTGTACTAGGCTTCAGCCAACAACTGCTGGTATCAACTTTTCTCGGTCCTCAGCAAAGACAGAGAAGTTAACCAAATGCAAACCGCTAACTCATATAGCAGAAAATAGTTTTCTGCACTTGGTAGGACCTTTATCATAAAACTTACAAACTGTATTTCATTTTCTGTGTATTTTTTTTAGTAGCACTGATAAGTGGTTTCCTGCCAGTAGCTGAGGAGGGGTAGAAATTCATACTCAGTTTCCTGGATATCTGCAGCAATTGCCATGGCGCCCCATGTGATACCGCTATGCCATCTGAAAGTGGTAGTGGTCAGGAAGGGAGAAGCAGTAAAATGAGCGTCACTTTTAACATTAGATCTGATATGTGGAATCTATGTATGTACGTATGGTCTCGCGTTAAACTGAAGGGAGGATAGGGGCTGAAAAGCCAGCAGCTTATACTGAGGTCTAACAAGGTGTAACTACATCAACACCTAGCTCCTATAAGTAACACTACATGAGATAACCTGTTGGATGAAGAATGGTGGGCTGAAGCTGAACCTGGTCACGTGTTTTCTTGATGATCAGAAGAGATTTTGATGAAGTCACAAGCATGACACAACTACTATTATTTGGAAACACCCACTTATGATTGCTCAACTAAACCAGCAGCATAGGAACATGCTTTGATTTATTACTGATACGCAGTTCCATTACGATCTACAGTTAACGCATTCTGTCATGGATGGTTAAAGACTGTCCCATTCTGACAGTGCCTAGCCTCAGATTGTTTACACTGCAGTGATACAGTATTCAAAACTTTCCTTAGGAAACTTGCGCCTTTTATAAAATAACAGCAGCATAGAACAGGATCATATCAAACATTTCCTCCCATTTCACACTGGTTTTGGCATTAAATTCTGTATTAAGTTGAGTGCCTTAGTATTTTTAGTTGGCCTGTGTCCAAGACTACGAAAAGATCATGGGATGATAGCTTTGACAGCTTGCACGCCTCTGGCCCAACAGAAGCATCAAGTCATGCTCCTCTGTGTGAAACAAGGCTTTCCTAAAGGTCAGTCCCAGAATGCAAAAGGCACTCCCAAGAGTTTAAATACAACGCTCTCAGCCTCCAGTTCCACCTGCGAGATGCATTTCTTTTCCTTCTCAAGCATAAAACCACAGCAGCAAAGCAAATGTATATGGAATGACCAAAACAATGCCTTCCACGCAGTTCCCCCTCTGGGAGGAAGAGGAGAAGATAAAGAGGTGAGTCATGTTGTTTACTGCTGTACAGGAAAATGGTTTAATGGTTGGAAACGTCACTGATGAGCAAGATCGGAAAACCTGAACAGACTAGAAATGGACTTGCTTCTTTTCTCATTATGTTCTGCAAATACCTTTTTGTGATAGACTATAAGCAAAGCGTGTATTGGCAAGTATTTTAATGGAATGATTTGTCATCGTGAAATATTTTTTTAAGATGCTATCTGGGTTTGCTTCAGGTGGTTTTTTGGGGTTTGGCGTTTTTTTTCCCCAAAAAAAGATAAATACAAATACTTTCTTTTAAAAACATGCGCAGTCAATCCCTGTCTCCAAGATTTATGAAGAGCAACAGAGCTAATAAATATCTGCATTGCACTGTGGTGAAATTCTGCATGGTGTTCGCTCCAAATTCAACAATGTTTTTGTAGGACTAGGCTGTGTTCCATTATTTTCTGGGTATTTTAAATCTCTGGACCTACTTACTTTCATTTCTGGCTAAACATAGGCAAAATATTTATTTAGAATTATGTATTGTGTTCAATTCTACTTGCTTTGTCTCTCCTTGACTATTTTACAGAAAGAATACAAAACAGAGCAGTCCACACACACCCCCCCCCCCCCCCGCACGCTCTCTTTATGGGCTGCTTCAATTCAAAAAAGAAAAAAAAAAAACATTTATCTCATGTTAGTCGAGCACTGAAACAACAGCTTCAGGTCTGTGGCTGAAAAGCAATGTAGCAATGTGGTGAGAAAGAGTAGATAAGTAGAAGCTGCAATATTCTGGACAGTTTTCATCTCTCACTGTTCCTTTTATCCTGCAGAATGCAGGGTGTGGAGGTAAGGAACTACTTCCCTAGCGCTGGGAGCTGTATGGAATGTTCGTCTGCAGTGCAGGAGCCACAGGGGCCGTGCTTCGTGTTGCTAGTGTCATAGGTGCAGTTCTAGGATGAACTGGTGTTTTGTTTGTGAATGTGGTGCTTTTCCTGACGGTCTGGTAAAGACGTTTGAAGATTGCCTCTGTTGATACTATCTGAAGATGCAAAATAGGAACTTTATCTCCAACAGTTAGCAAGAGTTCAGTAAATCATTCTAGAAAGGAAAAGCAATGTTGTTTAACTCTAGAAGATATAATATATGGATCATGTTCAATGTCATCTTCATTTGGGTGCAGTACCCAGTACTGCTGTCATTACTGCCAAACTTACACAGCCTCTGTTGGGCAGCTGCAAAGTTTTTTTAGAAGCAGGGCCAGTTACAGTTTTGGTATTTGCTTTGGCCTTCATTCTTACAGCTCGTGGATACCTGCGTCTCGGCTCAGGTTTCCGTTCCATGATGCTGGGCTCATCGCTGATGCCAAGTAATCCTTGGTATTCCTAAGGAACAGCAGGAAGCTCACGTGTCCTGCCTTTGCTACATGTCCATTGAAAGTGTATGATCTGTGACACGCACACACATGCATATATATAAAAGTATATATAGATATACACAAAAATTATATGTATGTATACTCATACACACCAGTAGCAGGCTCTGTAGCCAAAGCTTTTTGAAAAGTTGTTAGAACTGTTTGAACCATTAAATTCAGCACTTTAAAAAAAAAAAAAAAGCTAAATATATGAAGCAAAATCTTTGACACCTTTTCAGATAGCTGAGGAAAATGCAGGGAGGTTAAGGGCCTTTACTAATGGTTTGCTGTGAGATCATAAAGGAAACAGAGTGTGCAGTATATGTAGCCTTCTACAAGAAATCCCCAAACAGGCAAGCTAGCAAGAGCCCTTCAGTGAGGTAACCCCACCACCAAGCAGTTTTAGGCTGGAGAGTTCACAGGCATCAGTTTTTACTCTGGAATAGCAGAGCCCTGCCTCAGTGGGACAGCACCTGTGATGGCTCCGTCCTGCTCAGAAAACACAGTTTTGCAGTGATTCATCTTTTTCCCCTTGAATTTCTGCCTTGTCTGTCTCCCTCAATCTCCTCACGCAGCCTGAATTCTTGATTAGACAGGCAGCTACCACTAATGTGGCAGAAGGGTAGGAAAAAGATGCTAAAAAGGTAGAAGTGTGTCTGTCTTTCTGCAGTGAGAACTCTGGCAAAAGTGCCGCTAGTGAGCAAGAGCAGGACCTGTTGTGTCCAGGAAAAATGCCTGGTGTGGACAGCCAGGGTGCATGTCGTATGTGCAGTGAATTGAACGTTTACTGTTGAGTGCAGAGTTGTTGTTGAAATGCCTTATTTAAACTAAAGACAACTATTTTCTAGAGGTTGGTGCTGCAAAGAATAGGTTTATGAAGTTATTTCTACTCGTTTTCCAACTGCGAGGACAGAGGTGGTTTGGGGGCTTTTTGTTTGTTTGTAGTATGGTTGGTTTCCTCTTGCTGAGTAAGTACATACCTTTGTGCTGCTAGAGACACATACAGGCATTTTCACAACTTTTTTTTTTCATGATATAGCTTCCTCTCTGCAGCTTTTACTTAGCTAAGTGTCTGTGCAGAGTGGATATTGTAATAAGTCAATAAATCATAAATGCTAGCATGCAAATATAGTTATTTCTTCTACTTAAATCAAAAAGATGCTTTTGCAGAGTGTTTGGACTGTTCTTTTTATCAAAAGGCATTGTTTGCAATTCATACCAAGAATTCCAAAGCCCCTAACTCTTATCCCAGAACAGGTTTAAATGCAAGATAATCTGCAAAAGATGGTTAGCATAAATTATATTCTTCAAAGTTAAATGCTATAGAAAAGTTAATCCTTGAAGCTAATTTTTATTCTGGGTATTAAGTCAAGAAGTGTTCTTCTGAGCAGATTTTATTCATGTTTTTTATAGGTTATCAACTAGTATTTATGTTTTTAATAAAAATGTGGTGTCTGTAATAAACTGTATTTGTAATCAACTAGCATCCACTTTGCTTCTAAGTCCATTTTAATCCAGAATTTAACTGATGAGAGGCCTTGTATGTTTGGTTTCAGCCATCTTGTTTTTTATTTAAGTGACAGTCTGACTCAGAAAAATTTTCATCTTTACCATGATTGCACAAGGACAGGAAATGTCAAAGTCTTGAAACTGTAGCGGCTTGAGTGAGTTCAGGTAATCCCTTAGCCTAGAAATGTACACTTCTACCACTGTGAAGAGAGGACTGTCAGCCTTCCAAACACGTAATTGCTTTCAGCCCTGGGAAGCTGCAAGACAGCAGGAACTTTTAAAACCTTATGTGGTTAAAGCCCTTCTACAAAACTAGCTCCTCGCAAAGAAATTCTCTGCGCGTTTTCATTTTGTTTATGGACAAATTTTATGATTCTCACCCAGATTTACATAATGAACTGGCAACAAGTAATAAGGATTATCATCCTTAGACATAAAATTATTAGACTGGTAATTCCAGTAGCATGCAAGAATTTTTAAGCATAAAGGTCTTTATAAAACTGAGTATTCATTACTTGTCATTGCATCTCTTTTGCCTCACATTTGCAGGAATTTTGTTTTCTTCTGTTGTATGAGACAAAATCAATTTCCTACTATAATCTGCAAAGGTAACCTAACAATTTCCTTGCTGTACAAGCATTGTGGATGTTCACAGTGCCCTTGGTTGCTACCTGCTCTGTTTCTGTGGCACTTCTGTGGCAGCTCTTAGTCTTTAAATGGGGAAGCAGGTTGCTATGAGAGGCTGTGGTGTCTAGCAGTGACTAGGGGCGTGTAGACTTCCAAACTCAATGTCTCTTGCGTTGTTGCCTGAAATTGCAGAGGACTGAGCCTGATGATCCACTCAGCTGTTTCTGGGTCTGTGCCAGGGTTGTGTTGCCAGTTACAGTTCTGAAGTACAAACAGCATTGTTGCACTGAACGTCTTCATCCTACTGCATAGTCCCTACATGCTTTAAAGCAACATTTTTCGATGAACTGTTGATGCACCTACAAACTTGGTTACTTATGCACAGTAGCTGTAAAGTTGTTTTTTTTTTCTTCAAATTGCTTTGCAGACATTTTACTATGGGCCTGTCCACCCTGAAACACACAGCCCTGGCATAAGAAGGGCTACAGTTGCACAGGTCCAGATGAATACGAGTCAGCCCTTGCCACTCACTGAGCTGCAGTAGACTCTGGTTAGGAAACAGCTGTTTCCTCATATGTTTGAAGTGTTAAGTAATTTATTAGACACCTCTGAGACAGGAGGCAAATATTATCTTCATCTTACAGATGGCGGAATTAAGACACAGATCTGGTTTCACAACTGTAGCTAAAATTCAGGTTACACAATATTTTGCGTTAAATTCAGATCAATTACTTTTTTGAATTAGAAATCATCCAGAACAGCATTGCACCTAAAAACTTGAAAAATCATTTGATTTATTTGTTATATTTACACATGTGTCTTTAAGCTAAAATTTGAACTTTTTGGAATGTTTTTGTGTAACCAACTCTAGTTTTAGCCCTTCACCCCTTTTTTTTTTTTTTTTGCTATTTAACAAGTATTTTGATAAAAGTAATTTTTTCCCTTAGCCCAGTAACTATATCAGTGTTAAAAGTGCAACTGTACAAAGTGCCTCGGAAAAGCATTCAGCTCAGTAATCTGTCACTTCATATTTCTTTCAAATCTTTCTTAAATCAAGTCTTGCAATAAATAAAGACTAATACCAAGATGACAACGCTGTTTTTTCAAATTGTTCATTTGCCAGTTTTAACAAGATAAAGAAATGAATACTTAATGTGGACATTGTTTTACCAAAAAGAAAAAGAGAAACCAAACCCCCAAAACAAAAACCAACACCCCAAAACAGACAGACAAAAAGAGGAGGGGACAAAGGAACACACATGGAATGATGAAAAGGAACAATGATATTGCACAACTTCTGGTCTCTCTTCCCAGATTTTGCTCCATGTAATTAGGTATGTATGAATTCAGCAAAAAATTGTGTAGATAAATGTATAGTAATTGGAGTGAATCTAGAACTGTAGACTGCTTTCAATTCCTTCTGACTGCTACTTGGAGTTCTTCTCTACGAGAGCAGGTTGCTGTCAGCTGCAGGAATAATAAATAAATCAACATGTTGATTCTACATTTTGCTGAGCAACCCTTCAAAAATTATCCATAACACGCACAATTCCTCTATATTGTAAATACACTGTCTTCAAAGTACTCGAGTCTTTAAACACAACTTCTTGTATCAAGTACTGAAACTATATATGAAAAAAATCAAGAACATTCCCTGATTTGTTGTGGTTAACTTGAGATTGCATCTCATTTTGCAAGACCAGGACTTCTCAATGTATCAGCCTTGCACTGAATGTATAAAAGTCACAGTAGGGTACATTGGGGGGGGGGGGGGGGGGGGGAGAAAAAAAACCCATGCTAAAGTGGATAAAAGGTCTTTACAGCTACAATCTTTGCTAGACCATCTCTTAACAAGCACATACTGTTTGCTACAGAAATTAGCTAATTGTGTCATTCTGGCTGTAGCAGTACTGTTTTCCCCCTCAACTGCTAGTATGACAGTCTGTGTTTATATAAACTTAGCATTTACGTGCAGAACAAAACATTTTTCTCATATCTGGTTTCATACCTGTTTGGGGGACTGATGTGTCAGCCAGCAGGGCTTAACAGATACATTTAATACAGGAGACTGAGATACAGTATGTTTATTCTTAACTTCTGATAACCTAAGAACTACAAGAATGAGAGATGCAGTATCCATTTGCTATGATCCAAGACAACCATTTTTAGGGAGAAAAAAGTAGAATAAGTGATCAACACTAACACTACATTAGTTCCAAATATTTTTTTTCAGTCGTGGCAGCTTAACTCTTTATTGTCCATCTGGCCCCCTTTTAACCCAATCAAGTTAAAGGTGACATATTAAAGTTTAAGGACTGGTTGTTTCATCAAAACCGAAGCAAGTTATAAAAAACATGAAACCATAATTTCACTGTAGGACTTGTTTCATATCTTCCTATTCTGCATCACTTGTAGAAAAGGGATAATGCATCTCAGTTTGCTTACAAGCTAGGAGATCACTTTGAAGTCTGCATATTCCTAACTGCAAACAAAATATAGCACTTTTAACAGGTTATAAATAAACTGGTTTTCAAGCACAGAGCCAGCCCAACAATAACAATACACTATTAAAAAGACCTAAGGCAATGAATTCCATCTCCAATGGAAAAAAAAAAAAGAACAAGAACTGTGCAAACAAGCTTAAAACTATTTCTTTGTGCCAGTGTTATAAAATGTAGATTTCAATAAAGCCTTGACCCAAATGCCAGGACTTGTGAAAAGAATCAGAACAAAACTGGTCACTTTATTCAGGAAAAAAATACTCTTATCTTGCTGCTAATAAAATTGGATACACGCAGTTTAAACATTTACAGTTGCTGTAACACTTTACACAATTCCTATATATGGGTGTAAGAACAAACATTAAAAGACAACAGTGGGTCAAGGCTTTACATTAAAAATAACAACCTACTTTTCTATAGTCTCTAAAATACTATGTTTTTTTCCAATATTTGCAGCCATTCAGGAATATTATTTATTTATTTATTTATTTATTAGGAAATGTATACGTTGTGCATGATCTTAATTCCTAATTCCTGGCTCTTTGGGCTGAATGACAAAAGGATCAAACCCATTAAAGTGGATGGTCTCCTTGAAGGTTCAGTGGAGAAACCCTGGCTCAGTTAGTCTCATATGATGAAAGCAGTGCTGCATCGACTGGCTCCATGCAGGATGGACAGGTAAAGGATCTCATCAACCAGTCATCTATACAGTCCAGGTGGTAAATGTGCATGCACGGCAGAAATCGGATAGGGTCCCCATAAACAAAGTCCATCATACAAATGACACATCTGGGGGGGGAGAAAAAAAAAATCAAAAATATTTAAGATGCTGTTACCACACTGGAAATGAAAAGTAATGTAATATCTACTCCTGGATATGTTTGAGTCAAACAAACTTTTACTACTTGCAGATACTGTGAGGGTTCTTAGCTCTGTCAGTGCTGGCTCCACCAAGCACTAGATTTTTTTGGCGTTTCCTTTGTAGTATGTGCCCATGGTTACAATGTCAGCAAGGGCAGAATGCCTTCTGTAGGCACGGCGGGGGCAGCTCAGTAGAGTGCATAAAATTAGAAATGGTAAAAGGGAGCCATAAAGGTGAGGAAGTAACATGAAATTATTTCCCCATGAAGAGAGGATAAAGAGGAAAAAAACCTGTAAGGGCATGAATTGCATGGGCCAGGAAAGTAAGTTTCACCTGTAACAGGAAAACAAGTGAGGATAAAGGAAAGAGCCTCCTGCATGGTCATTTTTTTCAGAAAGCTACATTAAATTGCAGTCCCTGAAAATAAGGCAAAAAACAGGAGGACAAGATCAGGTTTCCCAGGGCAGTATCATAAACCAATGTAACAGCCACATTAGTTCAGTTAGGTTTCTGTAACTTACTCTCTGATCTTCTTCTCGGAGCCGTCTCTTCCAGGATCATAGACTCCTTTAGGTAGATGCTGAATAAGGCCTATCCTCTGCGCTATTCTGATTTGTTCCTCTTCTGTCAGCTGTGTTGCTAGCCGAGTCTGGCTAGGAGTCGGGTGATAAACAGGAACAGGGACCTGTTCCTAAAATGAAAAATACTTCAGTTAAAAAAAACCACCGAGGCTTTCCTAGCATTTTGTAGCACAGTACAGGCAAGGATTTAACTTTTCCTCTCTCAGTCCTACAGATGCTTGTATGATCTCCTACTCCAACTTTGCAATTTTGGGGCTATAATTATATTGAGAATGGGATAAAGAATTGAGGCCAGTATCTTGAGCAAGATAGCGTAAGTAATCTTCAGCTGTAAGTAATCAATACAAGTTTTACATTTGTTCTCATACATTAAGATGATCTTACAAGTTCTCCCAAGCTGGACTTCAACTGCTGTATGTTTAAAGTACCTATTTCCCAAACAAAAAATAGGCAACCTGTAGGTATTATGCAGTCCTTCCTCTGCCTCATTCTCAGAAGCTTCTTTTGAATATTAACAAACTTTAGATCACGTATTTTCACTAACATCTATATTATCATAGTACTTATTTTACTTGCTTTTAAAGCACTTTTTTTAGACATAAATACCAATTTTGAACAAGAGATACTATTAGGCCAGTATTGGCCAGTAGCCATAAATTTACTGTTAAACAGGGAGACTAGTTCTTGCAATAGGCCTGGTTTAATGGTACTTTAAAGAAAAACTTTAAAGAAAAAAATTCAACTTCTAGATATGTTCTGAAAATAAACCTGGTGCATCAGAGACAATAGCATCAATTCATGTGTCTGAAAAATGCAAAAGTTGATGTTTCAGAGGACATTGCTGCAAAACAAGCAGACTGCGGGAGTGTGTGCAGCTGCACCACAGGAAGCGCTGATGCAGCACACATCACCTCCGACAAAGTTCCTGTTGCCAAACTCCCCCTCTTTCATCACTGATATGGGGAAGACGTGGGCTTTCACTGTCTGTGACAGAGCAACCACCTTCTGAAATGTGCACGTCCTTACAGAAGATGGACTGCTGTGGGCATCTCCGGATATTTCTAGCAGCAGGAACGCAGCTGCGTTCCCCTCTCCTGTTCCCCCTTTGCCTTTTGGCCTGCTCCAGCAATGGTCTAGTGCAGCATTCAGTGGTCAACTGACACCAACAACTGGCAAAGTCCAGATACGGGGGTTTAACGCATGTAATACTGTGCTTGTAAAACCTGATAAAGCGATTCTTCTTTCACTGCTAGGAAGCATGGCAAGCAGAAGGACAGACAGGACTCCTGGAAGGCTGGGGGAAAGCAGCCCGAGGAGCGCGCAGCCTCTCGCCGGCCAGTGCCAGGGGTGCCCAGCAGCAGAAGTCCTTGCTTACAAGAAATGCTAATCAAAAATACAAGTTTGCCTGGCAATTCTTCTTTTAAAACAGTGCCTACCACTTGCAATTCAGCTGTGGGGTAAAATTCACAGGCTTCTCTTAATTTAGCTGCAGTAGGATTTCCCCCTCTGATTTCCTAGCAGAACTCAGAGGAATTCTGAGAAGGTTGCAAAGACAAAAAGCCAGTGGTTCTGTAAGTTTGATTAATTTCCTGACTACTCTAAACTATTTCACAGAATCACAGATTTCTTCTAGATCAGCTGCCTTTTAATGGTTTAAATTATCTAAAGTATTCTCTAATCATTGTTTGGATAGGAAAAAGCACCAGCTGAAGCTAGGGATGACCTCTCAGATATAACAGTATTCATGAAGTGGCTCTCCAACCTTTCATGCCAGCAAAATACAGCTTTTTTTCCCCTCCCAAATGCTGCAGACCCTCTGCGCTGAACACATCAGCTCCAGGCAGAGCCTGGTCCTGGTTTTATGTTTCAAGAACTTAACACCACAAACTATCAGTAACTGGTTTTTTTCCAAGGCTTTGCTATACTTCTTTGGACAGATTATTAAATCAATAGCAGAAGATACTACTGCTAGCTCCTTTATTTGTTACAAAGACGTACAGAACACTTAGCCTTTGGAGAGAGATGCACCCTCCTTGCCCTCTAAAAAATAATAATTAAAAAAAACAAAAAGAGGAGCAGCATAACTAACCACACGCAGGGCACAGGTTGGTGCCAATAAGGGCAGAAGGAGGGGAGGCTACTGTATTTAATACAGCTCCCCTTGGCAAAACCATGACTGCAAGTGATAATGCAGAAATACAAGGAAGGGCAAAAACAGGAGGAGGAAAAAAGATCCAAGAAACTCTCAAAATGTCTGAAAGTAGCAGTTAGCAGTGACAACTGATAGTGAATGCCTACAGCAGAACAGCAGCAAACTGATCATCTCAGCAGAAATTATACAGCAAAAGGAAACTAAAGTTAAGTAAGAATCTGTTGTGAGTTAAAACTATCGGACTTGGACAACTCTGAAATTAGAAATCAGTCACGCTATCCAACCGATGACTGCTTCAGTTAAGTTGTGGACAGTAAATTAACACAACTTTTAAGCCTGTAATAGGTCAAACAAGAACAAAACCTCATTCCCTTGTTCTAGTCTTTTACAGGTGCTAGCTGCGAGCAACCACCAAGAGACTATGTACTTGGGGAACCCATTTCTGCATTATTGCAGTGCCCCTCTCCCGTGGGTGTCGTCTTCCTCACGGAGACCCAAAGAAGAGGGGCTTGACAGACCCCCCCAGGCTCCCTTCCCGTGCCAAATACACAAATGCTTTCCATACAGCGCTGGCGGCCGGGAAACACTCCTCCTTTTGGCGTCCTGTCTCAGGTTCCCTCCCTGCAGAGCCACCACCCTGCGCTACATGTCTGACATAACCAATTAAGGCAGGAATTTATAGTTGCCAGCTGTGGGCTTCTACAATTTCATGTTCTAGACAAGAATCTCTTGTGAGATGAGTAACTCTGGGTGAAAATGGTGCTGCCTTTCACCATGACGTCTCCATGCCTGTGAATGTAAAAAAATGGGGTTGGTGTAGCTGACAAGCTGTTGTGAAAGATGCATAAATTGTATTATTGTAAATAAAAAAGAGCTACCGCTCAATACCCATGATCCGGTGCACTTCCTTAGCACGCTGTCTGGTGGCACTTTAATCTCACCTCCCGATTACTATTAAAAGTCTGCCCTAACAGAGCTAGCAGTCCACTGGGTACAAACGTACCAGTAAAATGGAAGAACACAGCCGCACACACTGCAGAGAGTCAAACTATAGGGTACGCCGACAATGACCTTTTCAAGCCAGTCCTCTCCCCTCCAACAGATAAAAAGAAAAGGTGTGTTTATACCTGTATGATTCTAAAAATATATTTATTCATGAGAATATGAGCACCCAAATTTCTCTGACTCGGTTTGTTGAAGTGACATTTGGTATTCCCAGAGGGTTAAAGCTAGAGATGGAATAGCCTGCATGAAGTGCTCCCTCAACTAGACCCTGACCACCACCCATCAGTCGAGCTGGGCTCCTTCAGCCCCCAGTAGCCCCGCTGGCATGCACGCAGGCTGGGCACACACCCAGCCTGGCCCCGCACACAGCCACCGCATCGCCAGCTGCATCCTCTGCATCCGCTACCAAATCTCTGAAGCATTTTTGGAACTTAAGCTCATCCGACAAAAATTTCAAGCCGCCTGTAAGGACAGAGTGCAGCCCTGCCTGTGCGGGTTTATCACCCCTTTGCAAGTCTTTCACAGTGCATAATGGCTACTTTTATTGACCGACATTAAGGCAGGGTCCCGCTCACTCCAGCGTGGATATTCAAGGGTAACGACGTGAGGATTTGGGACTTCAGTCAACTTACATTTGCAGCTAGAGGCCCCCGACATGTATATATATAAAAAAGATCGTATTACCCAAGTAATTATTATTTTACTCCAAAGACGAGCATGAATTTATTGCTCTGGTGTCTCACTTCTCCCTTATCTACCACGGAAAATGTTTTTGCAGACAAAATTACGAAATACTGAACTTCTAGCCAAAGTCCGTGTTATTTATCATTTGATAAAGATGTCAGGCATTTCAAACTAAGATGAAGTTTCATGTTAACTCTATTCCTCCATGCAAAAAAATCTAAAACAGGCCAAAACAAATAATCAAACCCATATATTAGTGTCAGGCAATAAAATAAAAATCACTTTCTGGCACTTAATTTGCTTTAATCAACTTTTTTTTTTTCCCATATGAGTTTAGTAATGATGAAACATCTCAGATGGCCGCAGTCCTGGAGATACACAACTTTTTTCTTGTTCACAAAGGAGGTAATGTCAGCACAAGTTTCCCTGGCTTTCACAGAAATAATTCCTTCCTAATGTTTATTCAGCCCTTAAATAACAGCATTAATTTAGGCTCGAGGACTACAGCAGGGTTTGTATCTCCATCTCACCCTGGCTCCTCCTTTGGGGAGAAAAAAAAAAAAAAATCATAGAGGGCATCTGGAGGTCTGCATTTTTCGATTCTAATGAAAATAAGCATTTTCACACATGGCTTAAAAGGCCCAGACACTGTGTTTCTGCATGCATATTCCCAAGCACGCTTTGGGTTCTCGCTTAGAAAAAGGAGATTTCATCAAGCACAATTTTTAGTTTGAAGTTTTCTCGTCAATGCATCTTACCTTGGTTACTTATGCTGCTGTAAATCTGCTTTTCTCTTGTTTTACAGCACTTTCATCTTGTTTTTGCAAGTGCAATGAATTTGTAATACTCTGAAAACAGGTCAGTGGTAGATCAGAAACTCTTAATCCCTGGATAAAGATTATTTTAAGATCCCTCTACACCACATATCAGCAGTATCTTATCAGGGCTTGTGTTTGTTTGTTGCTTTTAATAATTGCACCAACATGCACAAATTATCCTTTCAGGAATGTCAAAGGTGAGATGAGCAATTCATAACATCTAATAGTTCCAGAGGTTAAAGCTTCACTGCTGTCCCTGAGATCCTGCCTACAGCCACCTGCTTTCCACTACTGACTGCTTTGCTCGGTTTCCATCTCTAAATTTTCTTCCTCATCTAATCCAATGCTCTCAGTGTGTCTCACCCTGGGATATTTATTTGTATTTTAACACCAGATCAACAGCATATCTGCTAATTCAGTCCAACAAAGACGACAAACGTCTTCCTAGCTATGTTTATCCTAAGTCTTTTCTAAAATTTTTTAAATACCAGTAGGTATAGCGCTTATGCTCCTTGCGGTTGCTGCCTCATTAATTAATGCAAATATAACACTTTAATTTTAATTTCCCCAGCCATTCCCACAGCTCTTTTTTGAAATCCCTTCGACATGCAAATGTCTTTCTTGAAACGTGTTGTCTGAAAGCAGCTGCACTAGTTCACATACAGCTCATCAGGGCCACAGACGCTTTACTGCTCACCAGCCCTCCAACACTGATCTGAAAATTGGCCTGGCCTTTCTGCAGCTCTACCAGCCTTGCAACATTGCTGCCTATTACAACGCTCATCTTCACTACACGAATCTTTCACCCTTGCTGCTTCCCAGTTGTCTCACCTCTAAGGTGAGATGCTTAGCAGGAACCCTAAATAACCAATCTAGACAAGAACAATTTCAGTTTATAGATGTAAAGTCAGGAGGTAAGAAAAAAAAAAACTGTGCTTTTTGGTTTTTCTGCAAAATCCCCACTGAATTTTATGAAATCTTCTCTTCTTGCTACTTTATTACTCATAAGGAACTTGCTGGGATGATGGTCCAGGGGCCTTTTCTGTAAATGCCATTCTGGTCTGGGTGAAAAGACTCAAACTCCATCCATATGTGAACACACATTTTGAAATAATATCCTCCCCCAAGACATATTACTGTAAAACCACTCACCATTATAATGTGCATTATACGACAGCTACAGCTTACTTTAATAATCCTTAGAATATTACAAGCAGCCTGCCAACTATAAAAGCCTTTTCCTGCCATACAGAAGAGAACAGTTCATTTATAAAGCTGAACACCAGTTGCTATAAAATACCGTGTAATGAAATCGTTACCCAATCTTTTATATTCCTGCTTCCAGGTAGCCAGTCGGTATAAACAATGGCAAGAGCTGAACACTTACGCTAAAAAGTTATTTTGAAAGAAAAATCCCCTCCTCTCACCTCTCCCACTTGGAGGACACACATGGGACAGACAACCAGATCAGACACACATGCGTGCACAAGAGGAGCCGTTCTGGCACAAGCTGGTATCTAAAACATGGGTTTGTCTAGCAAACCCCATACACTTACAGTAATTTAGTCAGAGAAGAGATTAAACATTAAATTAACACCGTATTAAGCAAACCTGTAACTGATCCTTTACCAAATTTTCAAGCATGCCAAAGACTGATTCCCTTGTTTATGTGAGAAGTGTGAAGATCCAAGTAGTTCTCCCAACAAATAGTACATTTCAAAAACAGATTCAGTGCACCGCTCTACTAAATACACACTCACCTTTAAAATACAGTTCCAAGTCTTTGCATTTCTCAGGATTCCCACATTCCTCCCTACAGAGACTAATCACACAATGTAAATTTTTGAATGTATATTTGATTCCCCTGGAACTTTAAGGCAAATAAATGTATACTTCATTTTTAAGATTTATTAAGGGATTGTTCTGCTCCCACTGCTTGCTGGAGAGAGCTTACTTTTAACTGTTCATGACTATTTTAAACAAAACCACTTTACTTTTGCTTTCCTTTGATATATTCCTTGATAAGTTTGACAGCACTGAAGGACAAAAAAAACCAAACCCACAACATACAAAATTTCACATCTCAATTTTTCCTTTAAAGTTTTATTAGTATCACAATTATCATTTAAATATTAACTACAGAGTTTTCATGCAGAAATAAACATGTGCACTAGCATCTTACTGGCCCATAGCCCATAGGAGAGCAACGCTCCAAAACCCAGCAAGGGCCCCCCTCCACCTCGGATGTGTTCAGGTTCGTACACGCTTCCCACCAGAGCGCTCTTAAGGGAAGATTAATAAGAATTCTGGCATTGTAGGAATTGGGCATTGTAGATATGGTCAGTAATTAATAAAACAACAGACTCAGGAAACAGTCTACAACAGAGGAGAGGAACCTGCAGAATCTGCACTGCGCTTCTCCAGCTGCTAACACCAATTAAGAAGCAACACCCAGTTTGAGTCATCTATCATTTCAGAGGGAGGTGTTTTTTGGTGAAAGCCACCGTGGTTCTGCAGT
Organism: Ciconia boyciana; assembly: GCF_034638445.1. Taxonomy (NCBI): domain Eukaryota; kingdom Metazoa; phylum Chordata; class Aves; order Ciconiiformes; family Ciconiidae; genus Ciconia; species Ciconia boyciana. Next base: position 7,933,473 of record NC_132940.1, read on the forward strand.
GATGGCGTAGCCTCATTTAAGCTGTTACTAAAACTGTAAAATTGTCCTTTGCATTTTTCACAATTATTCCATTGAAATTACTGAGAAATAAATGTATCTGAAGAGTTGGAAGAGATAAGCAACCATGAAAGAGAGTCCTGGCTGCCGACTCTTAAAATATCACCTGTCCCCTGAGCTCAGCTTTGCTACTGAAAATAGGGCTGGGGCAGAGAGAGAGGAGGTACAAACTAGATGCATCCTGCCTGATGCTTTCCTAGACAGTGACAAGGGCTATTAAGAGAAAGGGACTGTTTTCAAGCTTCTTACCTGTGCTGTCACACAAAGCCCAAAAGGCTACCTACTGCCAAGATAAATAGTTGACTGTGCCCTTTTCAGCTTGGCCAGTGCAAACCCAGCCTTACCTGGCAGATGGAAATCACCTGCTTCTCTGTAGAGTCACCTGCTCTGAAATTTGATTAACCATCAATCAAACCTAAATACAAAATATTAGCAAGAAGGAGTTGTAGGGGAAAAGCAGTAATTAAAAAGCAGTAATTAATCCCTGGAAGCACAATCTCCTGACACAACCAGACAGTTCGCACATTTCCAGGCTGCACAGCAGGTTTCTCTGGCTCAAGGGCCATATCCTTGGGTACGGTTCCACTAACTGAGTTCTTGTTCACCACCTTCATGTCCGTTTTAGCTGTCCTTGTTCCTTTCTCCAGTGATCCCATCAAACATCAGGGTGTGAATTTCTTCAGGAAAGTGCGTAACATACACCAACACACCCCAGACCATCAAATTGCTCACCAGAGAACTGACTCCATCTCTCCAGACAGCCCCACTGACAGCTCCACTTACAGCATCAGGCCACAACTTCTGAGAGATAACAAAGTCCTCTTATTACAGCACCTAGCATGTTTATTTTAATAGGTTTATATATATATATATATATAGGGAGGGAAAAGATCCATAAACAATTTACAAAAATTCATGCTCTTCTGTCAAGCTGCTGCAGTGAGCAAAGCCAGGAAAGAACAGTTGCCCCTAAACATTAAATTAAGGACACTCGGGCACAAAACGCAGCCTCCTGAGACTTGGATACTCCAAGTACAAAGCAAAGCAGCTGGGTAAGGAGAAAATCTAGCAGAAGGGGCCAGCAGTCATTTCTGCAGCTGGTGGCAGAGGAACAGCGCATGTATGCAGATCATCCTACCCCATAAGCAAACCACAACATCTGCATTAATGGTACATGTTCTCTCCTACTTAGGCCAAGTGGTTATCTTTGCAGAAACCCCTTCTTACGCCTGGCAAGCGCAGACAGTTATTATAGTGCTATGGCTATGTTAAACACGGCACTTATGGTTCAAGCAAGACGGTTGTTGGAGAAATGAGGAGCAGATTTAACAACAAATAAAAACCTGAAGTTTTGGGAAGAAGAAAATGGTCCTGTAGCAGAAGAGGCTGGAAACAAATAAATCTCTCAGACTGTCTCCTCTGTTGAAAGGTACAGAGTGAACCTACTGTGTCCCATTCACTTACTGCTGTGGAACTGCTGGCTAGCAGGAAGCAAAAATAAAAAAGAACACCCCAAACAAACGAATCCAGTTAACATGTTTTTTGGAGGCTGCATTCAAGCACGAGAGACGGGGGAAGCACTCCAGAGCTACAATGGAAAAGCTGACAGAATGCTAACGGTCCAAGCAGAAATAGGAGAATTGTTCACACTTCCTTCAGACACGTATTTACTTTCTGGAAAGGGTAAACATCAATCAGTGCAACTTGCTTATGGTATAAATCAAAGGGATAACAGCTAAAAATGCTAGTATTGATCATCCTGGGTAACACGTAAAGTCTGCAGCCAGCCTGGACTCTCGCTATGCCAGGTCCTGTACGCAGTGCAGCAAAAAGGCTCGCTCGCAACCTGCCCCGCTCATCCCGTGATCTCAGACACGTGTGGTTTGTCCCGGACACCATCCCCCATGCACACCCACCCAAAGCACTCACTCAGAGGCTTTGACTCACCTCGGGGTACAGCAGACAAAAAAGCTTAAGCTCACATGTGCTCCTGCCTCCTGAAGACATGAGCTTGGCCCAAATCCACCGTTGTGTAACCCCCGAAGCATCGCACCGCTCAGACAAGTTCGTACAAGTAAGTCCCTTACATGAAGGGCTTGATACGGATTACTGGACAGGCAGACACCCTACGAAGGGTATAGGCATATAGGTGACTTCAGGTGGGCAACATTGTGCGCTTAAGTAACTGTGCATTACGCTTTAAACTAGCTACTGAGCCCCCAGACTCAGCGTAGCCAAGCTAGGCACACACAGCCCCTGCCTACCTCCTGGTGCCATTTCAGGGAATTTTGGGATTAAGGTACAGCTCACTCCCACTGGTCTAAAACAGCGCTGCCTCTGCAGCACGGGTCCTGCCACTTCCCTTGCACTGGCTCTAGTCGCTGGCTGGGAGGACACTGATCCAACTGAGTCTTCGTCTCATGAAAAGCAAACAAGCCATTACCATCGACTGTACGATCGCTATAGCCGCTGAAAAAGTTGGAAACAGGCAGCCAAGAGGAAAATGGAGGACTGCCCCTGTCAGGGACTTAAGCCAATTGTGAAATCCTGACTCCAAACACTTAAAAAATAGCAAGAGTGCTAAAATTTATCTTTTGGCAAGAATTAGGTCAGCTTGAAGGCAATTCTAAGAACAAAACAGCCCTTCTGAGTACTTCAGGAACAAGGTAGCAAAACTACAGAAATCAGACCTAATTAGACAAGGGGAAAGGCTGGGGACAAAAAGCCAAAACAGGGAGTACACATGAAAATGCACATAAACTAATGACACAAGCAATCCATCTGGGGAGGACTGCTGAAGCATAAATACAGGCTGTACTTCCATGTGTAAACAGAAGATATGTATATTTAAATGTGCTAATTTGCACTAATAAGAACATAATAACATATAGCAGAGAAATATTATGCATAACTAGGAATGTATTTTAGAAAAAGCATATAGTGAGTAGGATATCAAAGGATCAGTGAAATCAAGTGACGAATGATCTCATCTCTAGGCTCAGTGTATAGTGTTATCTGGGCGTTATCATTCAACGACACAGTAGGCATCCTCCTTGGGTAACAAGGGCTATCCAGAACACGATTTAAGAGCCTTGCCTAAAGCAAGTTTCAACACACATCCAAAACCATTGTATCGAATGCAAGTCCTCATACACCAGTTCCTAAAACAGGACTTAAGTAGACACAACAGCCCCAGCTGGAAGGAGAACATCACCCCCGTGTAACAGTCTTCTGGGAGGTGTCGATTTAGCCTCAGATAAGAGGTAACACAGATAACAAAAACAAGGAGGCTGATCAACAACAGCTATCTCAGATCATCTACCCCCGATGTATTATCCTACATGACAACACAAAATACTTTTCCGTAACCACCAGTTGTAAGCAAGCACCAAAAAAGGGGGTTGAAAAGGGACACAGTAGTTCTTTTTATAGAGGTACAGTCTATTACCCAACCAAAATACACAGAAGATGCAATATCAGAAAGGGCTTCTGCCAACCTTGACACAGACCTTCCCCTTGACCAGGGAGCAGGTTAAGAATGGCTGATGAGGCAGAGCACCGCAGCCAAGCTGCGCTAGCCCAAGAAGGTGGGCTAGCAATGGGCTCCCCCCAGCAAGGTAAGCCAAGCAGAAACCTGATGGAGAATTTTCCATCAGGCCTCGCAGCAAACAGGGACTCAGCAGAGCGAGACTCATGCAGCGCAAAACTCTGCCAAACCATAGAGAAAGGAGAGAAAACAGATTGCTCTACTAAGGATAAACGACTTGGGGGAGAAAAGTGGTGACAGTCCACGTCCTATTGCAGAAGAGCTTCAAAAAGCAGACGGGGCTGGTGATGAGCTGGGTCTGTGTAACCACAAAGCAAAAAAAACTGAAGCAGAGAGACTGCTGGCATGGGACACCTGCTTTGAGACCATGTCAGTGAAGCAGCCCAAGACAGCAGGGTTTGTTTCAAAACTCGGCAATCTGTGTTACACTTCCCTTGATCGTTACTTTGTACTCAATTTGAAATATTTTAATTGCCTTTTTAACAAAACCATCCTCAATTACAAGTGCTTGCTCATGCAGGAAGCTGCCACACCTTGGCAGTTTGATGGTTCACTCAGATCCACAGGCCTTTTACTTTCTTAACGGCATCTGAATTTCTAACACAAAGTGGATGCCCTTAAGATCCAGGTATGTGACTTGAAGCCTCAGCCCAGGCAGTGCAGCAGAGGACTGGGCTGTGCAGAGGCGGCCAGGTGGCTTTCTGAGGCCAATTAAAGGATATAATCAATGTTGTGTTTTGCAACAGCTTAACCACAGCTTTTTTTTAAGCATGTTTCTGCATTAGCCTGTTAGAAAGCCACAGACAGATGAAGCCTCACCTGCCGTACATTAGGGCACCTCAAACATGGTATGAGTCTCTGCATGCAGCTGTCCCTGGTGTCGCCGGCAGTGGCGTGCCAGCTTGGCCAGGACGTCCCTGCATCCACCCAGCCGACAGCTCCTCCCTTCCACCGGATCCTGGGCAACCAATGGGGGGATTTCTGTGATTTCTTCCACACTTTGAAGCTGAAGCTGGAAATAGGGTTTGAATCAGAGGGTACTGACAGCACCCTGAACTGCTGGGCTGTACGCAAGAGTTCGGCGCAGCCTGGGGTGCCGCATCACGTGGACACTGTCATCTCTCCCAGGCGCACACTTGCTGCCATCTCCCAGTTCGGTGAGAATGAACACACACAAAAAATGTGATCTGGCTATTTGTTTAGTGTCATTTGATAATAACATTAATTATTTCAACTCTGAGTTAATGAGCAGCAGAGTAAACAGCCAGAGGCACCAATTCAGGCTATCGGTTCATCTCAGCCGGTCATTTATTAATCTTAAAGGAATGTCTCGGGCATTAAACGAATATTACTAAATCTGTTGGTTTGTTGGTTTTTTTTTTTTAAAGCAGTGCTCTATCTAAAAGCAAGGAACAACTGTATGAATATTAAGGCACACTAAAGCTTGATGAAGCTCCACTTTTTGATGCAGTATTAGCAGTGAACACAAGGGCAATGTTTCTATTTTTTCCAGCTAAGTCTTGTCCTCGCAAGCAGTGACTCTGCATTTTTAGCTCGCAGGGCACGAATCCAAGTGTGATCTCATGCAACTGTCAAACCTCTTCTAACAGTAAAAAGGCCTGTGCCAAGAACAGGTAGAAAAATCATAAATAGCTCTCTCAGGAGTCAGTTATACAAGCAAAATATTTCCAGAAAGTGCTTTTCCTACTTGAAGTTCTCAATGCATAGAGACAGTTCAATGAGCATCTGGTCTTTTCTTTAATCTGTCACCTGAAAACACTTGTTCATTTTACCGCTATGTATGAAGCATACAGCCAGTTGCTGGTGCAACCAGGACAAGCCACATACATTCAGCTTCAGGGATGAGTAAGGTACGACGCCCATCACTAACTGTATAAGCAATCATGTGTCTAATCAATATTTTTAGTCTGTTTTTTTTTTTTGAAACACTCTTCTTTGGATCTTGCCTGTGCTGGTTTTACACCAAAAACACTTGTGTTCGTTTCAGCACAGGTGCTTTTGGAGTAGGTGGTTTGAAGGGGGAACTGAAGCAGGTCCAGCGCTCTGCAAGGGCGAGGGGGGGGAGAAGGGGAGCGCAGAGCCTGGCCCAGCCTCTGCAGCCCCCGTCTCGCCTTGTTCAGCCCCGACACAATGAAGAAAAACCTCTATTTAGTCAGGCCATTCCCCTGCTTACTCCTGCTCTCATGGAAGGTGGGAAGAGCTTTGTTTACATTGAAACTGGCTTTCTGAAGGAAAACTTGTTTTCCACAATGCATTTGTCCTGCTGATTGCAAGTATCAGACAACAAAATCTAGCTACTCATGTGCACTACAAATGTCCCCGCTACTACCCCAGTAGCACGCTTACTACAGAGCCATGAGGGTTTTTCACTTCCATGTCAGGGACGGGGTGGTTTGTTTTAGCACATAGCCCTGCAGCCACCACGGCAATGGACCCTGGCAGGAGCTGGCCCACCAACTGCCACCTCGTCACCACCACGCTACCAGGGACGTGGTACTTGAGCGCCTACTTAAGTACTTGCCTGAATTAAGGCTCAGGCTGCTACAAAATCTCAGAAGAACAGAAAACTGTTTGAGAGGAGGGATGTGAACACAGAGAGGTCATTTTTCTGAATATGGACTGACTGGTTGGAAGACAAAGGCTCATTTCACCCTGACACACCCGTATGAGAGCAGCTGCAAAGCCTGGAGATCTCCAGCCTGAGGTCATCCATATGCAACGAGGGATCTTTCATGTTGTGTGAAGCACACCAGAAACCCTGAACACCTGACACAGTGATAGATATGATGCAGTTTTAGGGCCAGCGTTGAGAAGATCACATGGAAATACAAAGGTTACCTGCGCAAATTTAAAAGCACTCCTTTCCCAAGAACATTACCTGTGACTTTCAAATACAATTTAGACACATAGGTACAAGGAAACTGCTCAGGCCCTGCACCAAAGCATAACTCTACCGTAGGTGAGATACGTGCTACTTTCGATGCCCCTCAGAGGAAGAAATGAAAGCCTAATGGCATTAACATCATGTTACCGACACTCTTTCAGGCTTTATGAAGATATAAAGAAATACTTTTACTTACCTTATTTTCCTGCCTTAATGTTTGGGGTGGAATAACTATGTCCTGCTACAACCCACACTACCACTAAAATAAGTTTTGCCAGTTTATACAAAGACAGACAAACCGCAGTCCTAATAAAACACTGTAAAAATGGAGCAACACTAAGCTACACGTGGAAAGCTTTGAGACAGTGACGCTGGAGGTATTCGGTATGTTATCATGTCAAAAAATATACACAGCCACAGCAAAACAGCTATCAAGAAACCCTGGGAGTTTTTTAGGTTTAATTTATGATATTTAGTCTAAAATACACCTTGTTACTTCGGGAGTCATTAGGGTATAACTACAGAGGTAACTAATAGCTAGACAGGCTTGAAGAGAAAAGATGGGAAGCTTCTTGCTTGGATTTTAACTCCACAAGCAGAAATATCATCACTCAATTACTACAGAAATATTTTAGTTATCTTCCTAGACTTTTTAGCTCACCAGTATGGTCCCCGAAAGGACACCTCTCAAACGCATCTCCGAAGCCGTGGGTGCACCAGAGAGTAGCCTGGGAAGCAGATGGCATTAAGTGCTGCTCCTCCAAGTCCCAGGACCTACAGGACTAAACTCACTTTGTCTCCTTATGCACCACTGTGGAGAAGTCAGTGAAGGTGCTTCCCTGGGGACAGTGAAAGATTTGCTGAGTAAACTCTGAACCAAATAGGCAAGGTAACAAGAGGAGTCTGAATTCCTGTCTTTATCTGGGATACCTCCTTTCCTATAGGCACATCTCCACTGCAGTAAAGACATGAGTAGAAATCACTGCAGCAAATTATTTTTTTGTTCTTTCATTTGTTGTTTTGGATCAGACAGTAGAAGCAGAAATAAACCAATCGTTTCAGGAGATGGGCAGCTCTAGACACTTCCTTGGGGGCAGAAAAGGGCTGGGCATGGCTTTCTCCATGAACTTTGGCAAAAATGAGTCCGATATTCCTCAAATGAAGTCTGCTGAAAGCCATACAGCAAGGACCCTACAGAGCAATTTCAGACTGGCAGATCAAGTTAAAGAAAATATCTTTGCTCTGCTGAAGCTTTTACAGAAATTAGCCTTGAAATAACTTACAGGCCTGGTCCTGATTTTTTTGTATAATTTCATGTAATGCTGAGTTCCTGGTGAGGTCTTCAGCATGTTATGGAATTGTTTACTCCAATGAGAGAGGATAATGGCTAGCAGCGCATGAAAAGGTGCTTGCCCCTTGGACTTCTGAGCTGCATGTTCTGCAGATTTAAAGTAAATACTGTCTATGGCTTCCATTATCAGTCATCATGACAAAATTCACTGCAAGAATTTTTATTTTATTTTGGGGGGTTTTTTGTTTGTTTGTTTCACTGACTATGGATGAGACAGATTTTGTTTTTCAGGAAAACCAAGTTGCTTGAATATCACATCCACTAACAAACAAAATAAAAATAGAAGCGTTAGCCTAGAAAAACAAAGGCTGAAAGGGATATAGGACTGATCTCTAAATAAATCAGGAGAGTAAACATCACAAAAACAACTAAAGATCTGTTTGGTACAAGAATAACAGGTGCAAGTTTGCCATAAATAATCTAGAACTGTGAAATAGCTTCTAGACCCTTAGTTCTCAGCTGATCAAAAGAGGCTCCCTGTAGGAGTAGTTGCAAGGGCAAAGCTTGACCAGCTTCTTGTAAAAGTCATACATTATCTTCAGAAAATAACTTCAGTGAGCATGTGCATAACTATCCATAGGTCCCCTTGTTCACAGACACCAGAAAACAGTCCAATTCACACACTTGTTAATAGGCAATTTCCAACACTGTACCAAACAGGGCTGTTATCCAAATTAATATAACCTATGATGCAGTGTAACAACTAGCAATAATGCTTGTCATATTGAACTCAAAGCTAATGTAAATACAATACAAAAGATAATGCTTCATTAAATCTGAGCCTCGTTTTGTTGAAGCTATTATAAATGTCTGCAGACACTGCCATAAGTGGATCCACCTGGAAGTTTAAGACACTAAAAAAATAAAAGCTTAAAAGTGAGAAAATAATATTTTTTTTACAAAATCACTTTACATTAACAATTCTGGTTTGATCTCTGCCGCTTTTTCGATAGCCCACTGGTGGAAAACACCTACGGCGGAAGCACAGGGGTTCTTGGCCAAACCCTGTTTCCTGCAGCACACTCCACAGGTAGAAGCAGGAGTCAAGACAGGGCTGAGAAAAGACACTTATAAAACTTATCCTGCTGACGGCATGCTAGCTGAAAGGTTTACCACATACAGAAATCTCCCGTTTTACAAACCCACTTGTGTTGCTTGAGTAGCCCTGGGCAGCCACACCACTGATGAAGATTTGGCCTGGGGCAAGCAAAATGTAAGATCATCAGTGAACAGGTATACATGGAATTACTGAACTCTATGTTGATATACAGGCACTTTATTGCTGGAACACACTAATCATTCTGCATCTACAATTCTAAAAAAAAAAGTATGTATCTTACTTCAGTTTGATGTGTTACTTAAGTCTTTTTAAGGGAGAAAGGGCAATAGCTATTGGTCTAATTTAAATAGTTATATTCCATCCAGTTGAAATGCATTACTGTATTCAAACTGAAACCTCGCCAGCATATTTTATGAAATAGACCAAGGAAACGTTAGTGGCAGCAAGCGGTCTCATTCAGAAAACTATTTCTACAGCTTTGCAAGTGCCCCACAACCCTGACAATGTGCTGGGCTGTTTGCTTACCAGTGACCGACAAGGAAGGGTGTCCCTCACTGCCACGGCAGCCCCATCTCCTGCAGCTTCTGGGCTTTTTCTATAGGTCTCTAAGGCAAAATGCAACTTAGCTCATGAGATCCAAAAAACTGTAAAGATTGTATTTACTGCTCATGTTCAGTGGTTCCGAATTCAGAAAACTAAACAGAAAGGTATCGAGCAAGAGGGTTCGAGCTATGCAAAAGCATGGCATTACTGCAGAAATTACAAGAGTGGGTAACACTGCATAAGTGGATGCATGAAAAAGAAGCAAGATTTGCTTCTCAAATTTAGCTCTTGCAACAGTGTTTTGTCCCTCAATTTGCTTTAAGTAAGACTGGCTCCAACAGGAAACTAGGAGCCTCTCGAGAGACACCAAACTAGAATAAGGAGTCACAACATATAAAACAGGAGAGCCAAATTGAGGCGGCCAGCTTCGCTTCTGCTCTTGCATACCTATATAATTTCTTAATTCTAAACGTTTTAGACAACATGGAGGTTGTTTTATTAAAAGCCACATACACTGGCTGTCCTCACATACATATGCACAAAGGTAATCAAACTCCTAACAGCAGTGACAAAGCTTGCCAAGTTATGTTCAGACTTTGGAAACCATCCACGGAGTCTTAACTGGAAGGCTTGTGTGCGGAAAGAGGCAGAGCAGCACCCCACAATGCAGATGAATGATATTACTGTAGTCAGTTGTGTCCCAAGGGATATCACAGTCTGCTGCACAACACGAACAGGCTGTGAAAGTCTTCACCCATTCCTGTACTTACCAAATATACTCATGAACTGTTAGGTAACATTAATGAAACGTCTTTAAAGAAGAAAATAGTGAGGAAAAGTGTCCAAGCATCTTTAATGGTGGTTGTGGTAGACAGATTTATATTCTTTTATTATGTTTTGTCAGGTTGTTGGTTTTTTTTAAACCAGAAAGATCACATTTAAGAAAAACAGAACTAAGGCTTTGTCTACATCAGAGATTTGCCCTGAAGCAGCAAAATCCACCCCACTGAAGTTAGAAATGGCACCTTTAGACTGCATTTCATGCACAGACCATTCCCAAATGGACTCACTGCCCAAACCAGTATCAGACATTCATTCTGTGCATGCTCTGGTATGCAGTTAAGTCCCAGTATATCCTTAATTACAACATGGTGAAGCCAAAAATCCTGTAAGACTTGGCGGTAATAGCACATGTCTAATACCTGACACCTCTAGACCTTTCCAGAGATGTCACAAAGTAAAACGCAATATATAGATGGCAAAGAGTACAGATAAATCCAATCTCCACCAGGAAGTCAGTTCAGTTCACTAAGCTGACAGGAGGAAAATAAGAGCGAGATAACCCATTTTAGACACTTGAAGGGTATGAGCTGACTCACTGAGGGATCAGATAAGCACGAAAGCCACCACAAAGAGACTGCGGAGCACACGGCTGCAAGTAGAAAACAGGAGGGAAAAGCAGAGCAATCCCTTTTGGCAGCAGCGCATGGTTAGATCAGACCTCCCTGCGCCAGAAACATGGACGCACACAACGCAGATCACAAGGCACACCACATTTTCACCTGGTTTCAGTTTGTGGTCCGCTGAACAGAGATAGCCTCCAAGCCCCTCCTTTGACCTTGGCTGCATTCAGCCCCAAGCAGTGTCTGTTAAAGCCATTATTTTTAAGTGCTGGAGCAGAATCCTGCCTCAAATCAAGTTAAACAAACACTGATGCCAGTTCCCCATGTGTCAGAGGCATACACACCCCAACACAGCAGTACCAATGGTTTCCACTGGCGTCCGTCCCCAGTGTGGTGAAGGCCCCAGGAGAGGAGTACGTGGTGCCCTTAGACAGCAGCACTTTCTTTAGGGACAGAGAAAGTACCCCTCTCTCCCCAGAAAGGCTGCAGAAGCCCAAACAGCTCAAGTTGCTGATGCACTGACTCAGATAAACTCCCCTATATTTAAAAAAATGCTTTATGCTGACAAAGGGATGGACAAATTTCCCCCAGCCTACAGTACTCTTCACTGTTACTCGTTACCCTGAGGTGGAAACATTTGGTTGATCCCTCAACACCAACAGCCTGTTTGGTAGCATCTGTTACATAGTTGCTACTACCATTTTCCCAGTTTTTGCTTTCCAATAAAAATACTGCTGTGCCAGCAGTGCTGCTTGGAGGAACCTCCATCTGCGTGATCTGATCAGAGCAAAGCACACATTGACCCCAGGATACCACGTTTCAGAGTCCACTGCAGGAACTCCTGCAGCACGAAGGCGTGATCCAATTCACTTGTTAACCAAGAGGTAATGGGTCATTATTCAGCCGCAGCACATTGAGAAGACACAGAGACATGAAGTTCTGTATGTTGCAGCTGGGATTTTGGAAGTCTGGCCTTCACCACACTGGGATCCAGAGAGTGGCATGTGCGTAAGATGTATTAATAGAGCCCAAAAAGAGAGGAAGGATAAAACACCCTCCTTTCCTACCCCAGCCTAAAACTATAGCTCTTTTCTCCTCAGTTTATCAGCTCAGAGTAGGTGACAGCCACATAAAGACACTTCAGGAGAAGCTATATATAGGGTGAAGTGAACTTTTCCCCAGGAAGCTCTAGATCTAGGTCATCTTGCTGCTTCTGGGAGGTAGGAAAAAACAGGTTACTCACTGAACAAGAATACAGTTTATAGAGGAAAACAAAGATTACTTGGAGCATGAAATTTTGTGTGGATAGTATTTTTTCTTTCCTGAAGGATTTTTAAAAATAAAACTAATTAGTCATTAAACATTGTGTCTCTGAATACCTGACTCCATCTACTGTAAATCAAGAAAGCCATTATATTTACAAAAGGAATGGGCATTGTTTGGTAAACTTATTTACAGTAGTTCAGCCACACAGTAAAATAAGTACAACTTAAATTCTTAGAAATTCCAGAAAGTTTGTCTGAATTTTACTTAATGTAAAATCCCTCCTTGCACTTCATTTTTGGTTCTTATAGATGACTGGCTGGAAGCATTATATACAACCCAGCAGAGCTCCAGGTGAGTTATCATCTTAATCCATGGGAGTGAATTCAGTACCATACTACCACTTCCAGCGGAGGGCAGGGTGGGAAAGCCACTGAGCATCCCACTCAGGGTTGGGCTAAAGGCCATCATCTATCTCAGTCCAGCTGCTGGACGGTACCTGGCCATCACAGCCACTGCAGCATCACGTGGATGCCATTAGCTAAAGAGGTGTGCTATCGGGGCAGGCAGAGGAGTTTTCTGGGCCCAGGACAGACCTTGGAGTAACACTACCTACGCAGTGCTTCTTACTAGTTTCCAATTTGCAGATCCCTAAAAATTGTCAAGTAGAGGTGTGGACCTGTATTCTCAGTTTAGTGACTACAGATGGGACTTTATTAGCTCTTGTGAGCACTGTAAAAAACAGCCCATAGAGTCTCAGAGACCCAGGAACTAAGAGGTGAAAAAGCACTAACCTAGGAAAGAATTAACAGTTATTTTAAATTAAGTATTTTTGCTTGAATTTTAAAAGTGATATTGTTTCCTTCCAAGAAGGGCAATATACTTTCAAGGATGCCACTCTCCATGGGACAATCTGCAACTGCCTCAAGGTCTCCAAATATATAGATGTAACATTATAGAACTCTGTGAAATAGACACTAAAGCAATTACTTAAGTCATATTTCATAAGCTAAATTGAAGATATATGGATGCAACTGCAATACAAATCATAATACCAAAACAGAAAACAACCAAGAGAAATCCCAAAAGATCAGAAACTGGCAATGGCAATTAAGCAAGTACTATTATAAAGCATAAAATAAAGTCTACAGGTGTTAAAATACTAATTTCAGTGTCTTCAGCAAACTAATGCTCTAAATTCAGATTTAGTGATCTGACCCTTTTATATAGTTTCTACTGAATACATCAGTTAACGGCTTTCTGTTAAGCAACAGTACAGACCAAACCAGTTTAGTACGTCTGTAGTCAAGCAATGCTTGCACCTGTTTGCTCAAAACCTGAGAGCAACTACTTCTCTTTATGAACTTTAAATAAAATTAATTTATTCAGGCAAAATAAATACCGGTCTTAATCTATACTGCAAAATTATACTACGTCTGAATTACAGATTTCGACAACCGTGTTAATAAAATGTTGTGATTAATGTTCAGTGCACAGAACAAACTCTGTATCTGGGTTTAATTACAATGATGAATAAAAGTCAGACACAGGCATCGTCCCACAGTAGTCATGCATTATACTGTCCCATAGATACTGAAATAATGGAATCTGATGCACTTTAATCTCTTATCTAAGTCTCCCGCAGCTCTGAAACAGAAAGGGCAAGAGCACCCAGCCTCATCCAGTTCTGCAATATTCGCACACTGAGTCATGAGAGATTTGTACCCCCCACTACCAAGATGCATCTTACAGGAATAAATAAAGTCAGATAAATATTGCTCCATTTCCTTCTGGCTACAGCTTGTATACAAATCACCAGGAGAGCCATACAGACTGACAGTGGTGAGGACTATAGGGAAAACTTACAGCCCCTACAGAACTACTGTCCAAGTATATACAGCTATGTTAGATACACTTCTGGGTTATATTCTAGTCTGACTTTTTTTTTTTAAAGCAGTTTTGCCATGACAAAGATTAGAAACTGGCAGTATCTGGTAAATTTAATGGTTTTAATCGTGGGTGCAGGATAGCAGATTCCTTACTTTTGTCCAAACCAGCACTGAATGATTTTTTGCTTACCACTGGATATTCACACGGCTTCATTAAATTTTATTAGTCATAAACCAGGCGTTTCCTTGATGCTTCTAGGACCTCTCTTAGCAATCCAAACTCTAATGGCATGTGGGCTAGCTACAATCCCAAGCTCTAGAAAACTCAGCATTGTCAGCCAGCTGAGATTTGTCTTTGACTGAGGAGGAGGTTGTCCCTGCATGGGCATTTGGCCTTGGAGTTCAGTGAAGTACATACAAGAACTGCTTCTGAACCATGCCTCTAGAAATAAAAATTGCTCCAAGCAGGGAAAAAGCAGACGAGAGGACACAGAAGCCTCTCCAGTGTCCAAAAAATATGATCAAGGGAAACAGGTTTCAGTATTGCCTGGATAATAGTCTGCACATTCATCGCTGCATGCTGGGGCTAAGGGAGAAACTGAATTTCCTGAGTCACAGTTTCTCTCAGTCCTCCCACAGTTTCAGTCCTCCCCCAGGCACCTCAGGTCTACATCATCCCTAAACTAAACCAGTGGCTAAAAACAGAGGCAGGATGAGAATGCTCAAAAATCAGACTAGCCTTTGATACGATGGTATGCACGCGTGCACGTGTGCAAAGCAGAGAGCATGCATAAGCATTCTGCTGGATCAGCAGAAATGCCCGATGTAATAAACCAGCTGGTTGTGATTTGGCTGACGCAACTGCAGTTGAAAGGACGGTTCTTTTATCTCCTCCTTCAGTTGCTGTACGCATCTGCTGTTTGTCCGTGTCACTGCGCGTGGATCATGGCCCAGCAGCTTTTATGCCACCGGCATTCTGACTTTCTTCTTCACTGATGAGAAACAGAGCGGCCAGCAGATTTCTATGGAGGACTGGTAAATAAAACAACCACTCTCAATAACTGTTTGGTCTCTTGGAAATTGTTTCATTAGTTCATAGGAAAGTCACGGTTGATTAGCATTAGTCCATTCCACAGATCATTATCTCTTCAAAACATAAAACTAGTTTATCTTCCATGGTTCTGAAACCAAAGTCCAGATGATCAGCAGCTGTTGCTGGCTGTACACAGAAATGAACCAGTGGTACATACGGGAAACATAAGAGTTTCCTAAACACACGGTGGTCCTAGATTTTGGGGAGGGCGGTATTGCTTGTTTGGCTTGGCTTGCCTGAAAGAATGTACGATCTCCCAGCATAATGAAGATTCATCATCCTGATTAGGCCAGATTTCTTATTACCATCTCCACGGCCTCTTCATTCCTACTAATTGAGCATCTGGAACGCAGGCTGCCAAATAAATGCTGAACTATCAGATTCCAAAACAGATTTTAAGAGACTTATCTACTGCCTTAAACAGATCTTCTGATAAAAGCTCCCTCTCTACAGCAGCAGGTTTGTCATAAATTCCTGCAGAGGTGCATTTTATAATGAAGGAATATTATTTTATTAAAATCAAATTATCATGGAACACTTTACTAACAGGAATTAAATTACTAAGCATGCCTGCACTGAAGATAAACTTTATTACTCCTTTACTCCTCATTTTACAGTGAGGAAACTAAAGCACAGACCAGTTAAGTGATTTGCTAAAAGTTACAAACGAAACAGAAGACTGAACTAAGAATAATGAATGCTTATGCTAGGGCTGCTAGAGTGATTTTTTGGTAGATTTTGGGGTTTTTGTTTAGGTTTGAGGGTGGGGGGTTTTTTGGTTGAAGTCTACAGCGTAGCTTTATCCAGCAAGAAGCTACACATCAACTCTAGGTCTGTGGGGACAGGTTGCTGCTGCAGCTGCCCCCCAAGAGGCTGGCAGAACGACAAGAAAGATAACATCTACAAAAACACATCCTACCTTCAGGAAGCAAGACACATCTTCACTTCTGAGACCTTCACAATGTCAGGGCAAATTTTTCTTGCGGTCTAAATCAAGACTGAAGCTTGCTTTGCCTTTTAGAGTCAGAATGGTAACTCTTCAGCTTTTTTCCCTGGAGAGGTTTTATTCTAACTCAGCCATGACATCCCTAAAAACCTGCTCATTTTGTAATTCTTTGGTCTCTTAGAAACTGTTTCATTAGCTCATAGAAAAGTCATGGCTGATTTGCTTTAGTCTATTCCACAAACCATTACCTCTTCAAAATATAAATACGTTTCTCTTTGTGTGTCTATGAGGAGGCAATAACAAGGACAAGCACAAAGACTGGAAGACACAAGTCTGTCACAAGCAAGTGGTGTTATTTTTAGTTTCTTGACCTTACAATCTGCAATCAGTTTGACTACAACCATTACCAGGGTCTGTAGAAGTCTTCATTAAACTGAGCTTCTTTCCTTTGTTTAAATGATGAACAGCGACATGGGCAGACAGGGAGGGACCTTGTATAGCATCTTGATCCAACTTAAGACATTTGTTGCAGAAGTCCATGTAAAACAGTAAGCAATCCTCTGTCAAATATGATTATAAACATATCCTATTATTTTCAAAATTCCTCTTGGAAAACCTTCTGGCCAAAATGGCTAGGAACAGATCTTTACCGATTGCTAACTTAACAACACTAAGTTTAGAAATTGGGTCTAATTTTCATAATAGAAAGATGATAACATAGAGAACTTGAACATCAGCATACACTTCCCATTTCCTCTAGCCATGTCTACTGCATATTTATAACCAATTGGAGTTAAAAATCTATTTTAAGCAGGCAAAGAATTACAATATTCAGCCAATATTCATTAAAATATTCATTAAAACCAGTTTATGAATAGGTATTTTCAAGATTAAAGTTACCTAACTCTGTGATACCATCTGGTATCCTTTATTTTCAGGTTTGCCTTCCTTCCTCTCTTCTCCCTCTGCCCCCCCAGCTTTTTTCACTAGCAAAATGGAAGATGGCACCAATCAGCCAGCCTGGCAGGCTATGCTGAAACCAGTATGCATTAAGACAGGAAATACAGGTGCACAGTTTTTTCTAACTGTTATCTAGAAAGGAAGTTAGACTTAACACCCTCAGGAAACTTTCTGTCCAGGACGCATTACCAGCAACAAAATTCTCTGGACAACTTGCTAAGTTCTTCAGACATGGATGGAGTAAGAAGTGTCATGGCATATTGTTCACTAACCAAATAACCTTGGATGCTATTACAATGAAGTTCATAATACATATAATTCATTACTATCTGAATAAGTGAACTGTATATCCCTATACAGACATTTAAAAAAAAAAAAAGGTTTATTATTGCTTTGCACGTACAAATAATTTACCAGAACATCACCATAAGACATGGAGGGCTTACAGATTTTCTAAATGCAGCGGTCTAAATTGTATTGCAACAATTTATCAGGAGTGACTTTAGCACTTAATGCTTGGTCTTTTACAATTAGAGATATTATTCCAGAATATTATTATAGCACTTGTTCATTTCTGAGAACCAGTTATATAAGGTAGCTTAAGCAACCATTTTCTTGAAAAGAAGTAAACGCAAAACATCACTGGCTTACTCTACCATTTCTCATCCATGCAGCAAACACTCAACTTCAGCTCCTCCTTCACTTTGTCTCCTCACTGAAGCTGATCCCCATGGAGGGCACTGCTGCCAGAAGGCACCAGCCAGCAGCACACCAACAGAGAGACACTCTTCTCTGAAGCCCTTTGAAGTTTCCACTGGAATGAGGAATTGTGGACTGGAGCGGTATTTCAGTTCACATCCACAAATGCAACTGTAATTCATACACGTCATCAGCGAGATGTGAAGGACAAGCAGAGAAAAGGGCAAGACCTGCATATGCAATTTTTAAATATACTCCTTTCTCTTACATGAAAGTAAACTTACTAGTTGGTTTGCTTTTTTCATGGCTAGCTTTCTGTATGTAATTTTTTCCCATCACATCTTTCCTCCTCTTACACCATTCTAACATATGCCAACAGTTCTAGCTTTGCACGACCACTCAATGTCAAATTATTACACATTATACTACCGTAGTCTTCCTTCTTGTACAATACACGCAATCACAGATGATAAATCATCTCATTTGTAGCCCAAGAGAATTTTGTATGGATGTTTCTATAATGGGTGCAACTTCTATATCAGAATTAATTTGGTTTGCAACTTTTAATGATATTAATTACCATGGCTTGGAGAAGACAGCATTGGAACACCAAGGTAATATATTACTTAAGTCATGATGAGAGCATACTAAAAGCTTTGTTTCTCTGTTGAGCAAAATACATCCAACACACGCATCCACGGGGGCAAGTTTCACACAGAAATGCAGTAGACTATTTAAAGAAAATTTTCTGACTGTTCAAACTGGGGACTTCTTCAGCGCCTTGGATAAGCAACACTCCAGGACTTCATCTATTGCACTGCGCTCAGCCTGAGAGGATCCCGGAGAGTGACTTACTAAGGACCTAGGGCACCATCATCACAGGCTGCTGTGCCACCTCCCTGAACTGGGGACGGCTGGCACAAAGCACAGCAAGACAGATGGATGGGGATGAGGGTACAATGCATACAGGTGACGCTCAGTTAACAGAGGCGGCCCAAGGACACCATTGCAGCAACCTCAGTTTAAGAGAAGCCATGAGACCCCCAAACTGTGCTTTCAAAACCTGCTGTCCCCAACAGCTTTTGGAAGATTATGGGAGCACAACATTGGGTTAAGCTCATGTTTGTGATCTCTTGTCTCATTTTGTGGCTACTGCCTAATCAAAGGAGTATCCAGGTCAAAAGGTTTTAAATTAATCCCTCAAAAAAAAAAAAATCCACTGGATCCACTGAAACATTTTATCTGGGCCTGTAAGGTAACACAGGGTTGTACTGAGTACCGGAACACACTTGGGATCTTTTCAGATAAAGGGGTAAAATATTTTATTAGTCTATCTGCCACATCAACATTTCAAACGTGCTTTTATGAGTTCAGTATCAATACCAAGAATTTGCGCTTATTTCTCATGCTTTTAGCTTATTAAAAAAAGATGTATACCACTTGCTAAATTAAGACGACTGTAGTGTATTTTGTCCACAGTAGCACTTTTTAGAAACTTAGGGAGAAAAGATGTAAAATACTCTGTACTTTACTGTGTAAAATTCCAGAGTTTAATAAACTGGCCTATTATTTCCTGCAACTATTGAAGAACTATTTAAGAACAGAAATATGAAACAAGGATTAAGAAAGGGGCACATCTGTTGTGCAAAATAAAGTCTTTGAGAAGAACTACTAGAAGTAAGAGAAACTGGAAAATACAGTAAACTTGTATGGAAAAACAGCAGAAGGCATATTGCCAACAGATGGTGAAGAAGTCATACACAGAAAAGGAAAACAAACTTGAAAGCATACTCAATTTTGAGGACTTGAGAAAAAACAAAACCAAAGCTAACTCTTTCCTAATCACAGATTCACTGGTTAAAAATGGAGTTGCATGTGTTTAGCACTCAGAAACACAGTTGTAATTTCTGGGTTCTAAAATGGAGGCATCCAAAATTAGCATCTGTCTGTGAAAGTGTTGGTCCACTCTTGAAATTACTTCCTTTCCCCCCACACACACAAACACACTCCTTTTTTTGGTGTGTTTTAATTATTTCCCATGTTAGCCGTTAAGCTTGACGCCCTGGAAAATGGCTGATGTTTTAATGGACCACGTTCTCATTAACTCAGATACCTGTTTAGAAAGATGCTTCCTCTCAGAAGCCTTTCTGCTGTAGCTTGTAACACATACTGCCACAGAAACTGAGAGCAGACAGGTAGATGCAGAGCCTCTGAATGGAAGTTATATTCCCCGCTACTCCACGTGTCCACACTGCCAATCAAATTTTCAATCTCACTTTTGGAGGCAGGAATTTCACACAGTTGGTTCAATCACACTCACTGCTAAAAGAAATTTGACATGCAATACTGAAGTAACTATTGGGGGCACATTTTACAGTTAGAAACAAATAACTAAATCAAAATCATGGTTTAACAAGATCCCCATATGGATGCCCATAGCACAATCCTGTCCGAACATGAAAAAGTGTTTTAAACGTCAAAATAATACAGAAGTTAGTTACAAGAGACATAGAAGTAATTTTCTACAACTGTGTATCTTCACTCAACACGCTTCCTTCCCCTAGCTTGCATACCTTGCAAGATCTATTCAGGAAGTTGACACATCATTGCTGCAAACCCAAGAGAAGCAAACATACCAGATTTTATTCTCTTCTAAGATATGTCCATTTTACAGCTGAAATTTCAGTAGTTAGATTTTAAATTGTTCATCTCCTAGTTTCTTGCACACACTGCTAGTTGCCACAAGCTAGCTTTCAAACTCATTTTATCCTCTTCCTTGCTTTCCTTCCTCAGGTCTAAATATTCTCATATAGACTCTAATTCTGGTTAAGATACTGTGAAAGTAGTAATTATCACACACAAGGACAGAACTCCTGAATTCCCATTTGTAACACTGAATCCAAGCTGCCACCTGAAAGTTGAAATGAGTGACCTATGGCTAGCACAACCGCAATAACGGAGCATAAAGAATTCTTCACCTTAGAGTCTGTCTTGTGCATCTTCTAAACGCAAAACAATTCAGAATTATAAATCCCTTCAACCTCAAAGTGCATGAAATGCTGCACAATATTGTAGGTAAGGTCTTTTTAAAAAAAAAAAAAAAAAAAAATCACAAAACATTGTGGTTCAAAATCTGTGGAAAGGGTAGCTTTGAATTTTGACTATACGAGACACAAAATGCTACCTTAAGGTGAAGCTTTAGGAACTGCCAGGATCAGTGGAGGGGCTTTCAGGACAGCCAGCAACATTCGAGACAGCCAGACGCCTATGGGCACATCACCCGATGCTATACAGCTTTCTTCAAGCAAGGGAAGTTTTGCTATGAATACACTTACTGAAAACCAGACATCTGTAAGTCTGTCATTTATTTCACTGTCTACTGTCTTCCCAGTCAACCATCCACACTTGTGAGCAAGAAATTCTTCATCAAGAAAAAATTTAATGGAGGGGGAAGCAGTGACAGAGAGAGAGTACTTATCTACACTGAAATCCACAGGAGAAGGCCTGCACAACGAGTATACTTGATTCATGACTCTTGCAAAAGCTAACAGGTTGTTTTCAAAGGGGAAAAAAAGCCTCCACAAGTCTTCCTAGAATCACAGATGTAAATGCAACAAATAGCACGAACAGCCAAACTTTATATGTTGATTTGACAAAAATACAATGCATTCCTAAACCACATGGACAATTCAGGTTTAATTTAGAACAACACGACCTTTAAAAAAAACTTAATCTGCCACCAAGCACTTTCTATTTATTGGGACTTCAGCAGACATAGTTTCGAAGTCAGAAAAAAAAAATCCCCACATCAGGAAATTTATTCTAATATTAAGCTTTTGCACCCAAACAAAACAAACAGCTACACACTGCCAAGCAATACCAGCGCTGCTTCACATATGGGGCTTCTCTTCAACACTTAAGGGGCTTCCTAACAGGGCTGTAATTCTTGAACTTGTCAAAGCATTTGTAGATTACACGGCTGCCCGGTTAAATACTTCCTGCAATTTTGTTAATTATACCTCAAGGTCTGCAACTACCGACTCCCATCTTAGCAAACAGAGAGCTCTCAAGTCACCCCCCAGAATTTGTGTCTCAACTGTCATTTATACAGATTTCTCTGGAATATATCCAATTATCTCAGATACAAAAATACTTTTAAAACTTGGATAAAACGTGCAGTTATACCACTGGGATTTTTTTTTTTCTTTATTTTTTAGTGGTGTACAACCGTTCACTGTAGGTGGCTTGTTTAGGGCAATATACATTTCTATACATGGGGATGGAGATGACAAGAGGCAGACAAGTGCAACCCCAAGTTCAGCTTCCCCTTTCCACGGAAACCCCTCCGAGAAGCGGCCAAGAGCAGGGCTTTCACATTCACGCCATCACCACTCCACATCAACGTTACTCTCCGCCGTGAGGAAAGCGATAAAGAAAATACCCGGCCTTCTCCCCCTCCCCCCCCCATTCGTCATCAAGATGTAAATTAACTGATTCTCTCTGAGACATTAAAAAAAAAAAAAGGAACAATGGGAAAACAATTCCCTGCTGGTGCCCCACACGACCGAGGGAAACAGGATCTACTGCGCTGGGAGAGTTACTTACTGGGGATCAGACGCTGCTAAAAATACGGGAGCGAAGCCCGAGCGACGGTGAATGCGCCCGGACAAAGCCCGGGCAGTGCACGCGCCCGCGGTCCCCGTCCCGGAGCGTCACCCGAGCAGCGCAACACCAGACGGTGATGTCACCGCAGGAGGCAACAAAGGACGCGGCACCGGCCGGACGGCCAGCGCCTGCCCCCCTCCACCTCCTCCGGGACCCCGCGGCCGCCCCCCGCCCGGCAGCATGACCGACTCCCCCCCCCCCCCCGCCCCCAGCCGGGCCCGGCCCGCCCGACGCTCCCCGCCGGCGGCCGCCGCCGGAACCTCGCCTCCCGTCTGCCGAGAGGCCCGGGCTGTGAGACTGGAAGAGACAAAGCGGCTTCCCCCCCCGCCGGTACCCGTGAGCGGAAAGGGAGCGGTTCGGGCAGCCGCCCAGCGCAGGAGAGGCGGCGGGGGGGAGTCAGCGGCGGCCCCCGGCCCGGCCCTCAGGGCGAGCGGCCTGGCGGCTGCCCCGCGCCGCGGCCCCCGCGGCCCTCTCCTCACCCTCTTCCCCAGGGCCCCGCCGCCTCCCGCTGCCCGCTCCGCTCCCTCCGTCCCCCTCCAGCCTCCGCTCTCCGCCGCGGCGCTCCCCGCCCCCTCCCCTACCTGATATGGCGGCGGCGGCTCCTGATCCGGCTCAGCCCCGTCCCCGTAGCTGGCTCTGTCCGACTGGGACTCGTGAAGCAGCGAGATGTCATCCGAGGTGGGGGACTTGAGGCAGTTCCCCATCTTCCCCCCGGGGAGCGGGGCTCCCCCTCCGCCGCCTCCTCCTCCTCCTCAGGGACGGACCGCCAGCCCCCGCCGGCGGCGGCTCCGCGCCCTCAGCCTCCCCGCCGCAGCGCGCAGCCCACAGCCGCCCCGCCGGGGAGGCTCATGCCAGCCCCGGCCCTAAGCGGCTTAACAGCAGCCCACAGCCGCTTCCTGCTTCGCTCCGCAGCCGCCCCGACCCGACCCCCGAGCTGGGGGGGGGCGGCAGGACTGGCCTCCCACCCCCCGCGGGGCGGCGTGGGGCAGCGGGCTCCGGTGGGGTCCGCCCGCCCCGCGGCAGCCCGGCGCTGTTCTGCTTCCTGGTCACCAGCTCCCTGCGCACTGGGCTTTGTCGCACAGGCCGCCCTGGCTCCTCCTCTCACTCCTCCCCGCCGGGCCAGGTTAGCAGCCGCAAGGCCCCGCTCCGGCGCGCCCGGCCCCGCGGCGGGGGGAGCCCTGCCCGCCCCCGGCGGGACGACGCGAAGCGGGGCAGGGGGAGGCCCGTCCGGCTGCCGCCGCCCGCGGGGCGGTGGGCTCCCCCCGGCCCCCAAAATGGTGGGTGCCGCTTTGCTCCACCCCCGGAGTGCTTTGTGTTTGTTTGTTTTCCGGGCAGGGCGGCGCGGCCGCGGCGGACAGGCCGCCCCGCTCCGGCGGAGGGGCGGGCGGGCGGCGGGGCCCGGCCGGCGGCTGCGGGGCTCCGGCCCCTCGCGGCGGCTGCAGGCTCCCCCGCCCCGCCCCGCCCCGGCTGGCGGTGGTTTGTGTCAGGCCAAGGATGCTTCCTCGGCGTGTGGGTCACCCCCGGGTTGTTTCTCGGGAAGGAAGGGGGTTCCTCTGGCGCTTATCGCTGGCTTTACTCGAGCGGGCAGGGGGCGTAGTCGTAGGGGCAGGGCAGTGAACCCCGAATGTGGAGCAAAAAAGGCAACAGGCGCTTCTTGTATCACTTTTATGTTTCTGAAGGTAGCCGTTCAGGCTTTGTATATGATAAGCAGATACCAAGATAAACCATGTCTTTAGCTCCATTTCTTTCTTCATAAAAAAATTATTCAGGCTTGGATGTAAGTATAGATAAGTATAGATAATGCAAATTTCAAGAGAGCGAATGCCGTCTTTCACCGCGTTAGCGTGCTAGCTGCACAGAGGGGAACGACACTCACTGTTTTTCCTTCACAGGACGATCCCTTAAGTGTTCTTTCCAGCTTTGTCATCTGGGACGGTTCCTCAAAATCCCTCCCTGGCTTTCAGATTCAGACCATGGAATATGTTTAAAAATATGGTTTTGTTACAGTATTTTTTAAAGTGAAGCAAATTTGGTGCAGATGAGAACAGCTAGAAAGTACAGTTTGTAAGGCAGCACAGCATGGCCAGTGTTTACCACAGGCTTCTCTGCTGATCCATGTCAGTCCTGGTTTGCAGTAGAGCTTCCATCTTAGGTCAAAGTGTCTACAAACCAGTTGTCCACAGTGACGTATTTGGCTCTACAACCTTTACTTAAGCATTTGAGAGGTCCTGTGGTGGACCTCTGGGACCTGGGAACAGACTTTTTGCTGATTATCCATGCGAGTTCTTTCTTGAAGATTGTGTTTTATTGCTGTTTAGGAATTTTGTTTCGCTGCTTATCAATGGATAACCTAAACAGCCCCAGTGTAAAATCTGTACCAATAGGAAAGTTATTACTGGCATTTATGGAGTTCAAACACAGTTTTAGGCTTCTCTAAGAAACTGAGAATAAAAATGGTGCACAAATTGTGAGCATTGCTCGTGATGGAGAGGCTTTGCAATGGGCTGCTGTAAATAATAATGACTGCTATAGATGACTTGGTCATTTGGGTGTTTATCCTATGAGTATGTTGACTTGGTTTAATAGGAGAATTAGGCAAGCGATCGTTGGAGAGGATCCAGGAACCGCTGCCTCACCCGGTCATGATTTCAAGGTTAAGGCAATGTCAGAGCTGTCTGCTGTGAGAACCTGCTGGTGAGGCTCCAGCTCTGTTACTGGTATTTTCAGTTGGGCAGTGGCAACATTGGGAACAAGATTACTGGCAACTAGAAAGACTTCCTTATTCAGCTGTCATTTCATGGTTTATTCTCTCTGTGGAGCTTCAGCCTGTGTCATTGGTGTAGCTCAGCGTAGGCCACAGGCGTGTGCCACAGTGTGCTTTGCAGTCCTGGTCCTGTACAGCGTGGAGGTCCTGTGGGAGCAGGTGGTGCCTCCCTGCTGGCTGGCATGCCAAGATTTCCTTTCTTTGGAAACCAGCGTGCAAATGTGGGCCTCTGGTCTCATCCTGATATGCAGTCAGGACACATCTGGGGCATACTCAGGGGTCCCGCAATATAGATGTGGCCTTTACTTACCTTAAGTCAGATCTCCCAAAGCAATAACTGCTAAGACCAGTTAAAACTTTCCCATTAGTAGGTACAGGATGCTCCAAATCTGGGCTACGTTTGAAGGATGGAGACTTGTCAAATGCCAGAAGAGATCTACTTTTCGTGGGGGACTCACAAAGACCAAAGAGGAAGCAGCAGTTCACATTTGGCTTTGCAACATGACAGACTGCATCTGTGAGAACTCTGAAGGAGGAAGAGCTGTTACCAGTCATTACTGGCTTCTTCAAAGTAGGGATGGTTTAAGCCACTTGTTTACTAGGCCATTCACTCCTGTTATGTCAGGTAGGTCATTAATAACGGCTTTGCACCACCAGCTCAAAAGTTGTACAGTGGTCCAGGAGATGGAGAATGGAAAAATTCTTGTGTTCACAAATGCACAAATGTTGTCTTTTAATATCCCTGCGTATGCTGTGATGTGACACTGAGGCTACTCCTTTTGCTACCATGTTTCTTTGGGGGACAAGAAAGCAGTCGAGGAGCTTTTCAAGTTGAGGTTGCTTGTCCTTATTGCTCAGTAACTAGTTGATGGGAGTCTTTTTTCTAGAGAACACGTGAAGTGTTTTCACTGTTTCTCAGTATTAAGTTACAGAAAATTGAACAGACCTGGCAGGCTTCACTGTACCTACTCTCCACAGACAATATTTTTAAGTACAGAGGCTGCTTAGAAGGGTCTGCTTTTGTGGAAACAGACACAGAGGTGATCCTTGCACATGCAGAATGGTAGAGGTGACTGTGGACCAAATAGACTATTAGACCAAAACAAAACAGGCCCCTGTTTGTGAGCTGTTCATGCTGCAGGAGATCCTTGTTCCATATAGACTTGGAGGCTCACAAATAGGTTTTATATGGTCCTTTTTTCTAGAGGATGTGATTTACAAGGACAGTTTCCCAGTTCCAGCAGAACCGTAGGACAATTCAACCGATGGCTTTAGTTCTCTCTGTTTTTTATTTCCCCCGCTTAATTTGGGGAACAGATAATTATCAGACTGGGTTTTCTAGAGCCTTAAAATGATCCTACAGATGGAAGAAAGAGCCATGTAGTGGTTTAGGACTGCATAGATACTACTGGTAGAAAAGATGAATGCAGATAGAAAAATTTGTATTGGACTAATATCAATACAGAACTGGCAACCTAAGTCCATGAAAGTTTTTCTTACCTGTAAACATTTAAACAATTGGCTATAATCTGTTGTCAGAATGGAAATGGGGTAGTCTGAAATTTTCCAGTGTACAGGATTATGTTCCAGTAAGTCTTGATATGACAATGTCGTATACAGGTCTGTTCTGACCATTTTTTGGCAGCTAGTGTCTTCTAAGTGAAATATATTTTTAAAAACAAAATGGAAATTCATGAAAAATGTTTTTCAAGGATGCAAACGATTGAATGTTTATCTTTTATTTTGGAGGGTTTTGATATGAGAGGAGACAAGTTACATAATGCTGTATTCTTAAGGCTCATATGAGCTAGTCAGAGATGATGAGCTATCTTACTGAAAAATCCCTTTCTTTTAGAGTTAAAAATCTAAAAACCACTGAGGACGTGAAAAGTCTTTCTTCTTAATAGTTTCTCTGCAAAATTGACATCATAAATTGCCTAATTTATAGATAAAAGACCCTTTGGTGACTTCATTTTACACGATCCATGGTCATGTTATTGTTGGACAAGATTTTGGGTATGTTTAATGTGTCATGCTCAACGAAAGTTTTTGAAAGACCTTTTCTGTCCTCAGCATGGAAAAGTGTTTTCACTTCATTTTCTTCCATCACGCTTATTTTCCCAGCACTTATCATCTCTCATTATGTCTTATCTTTCTTCTGGATAAGATTGTTTTCTCAATTCATACACAGAAGCCCAGTTAACTTCTGAGTGCAATCTTTCCAAGCCATGGTACCCATAGGTTCAGAGATAGCACTGTTTGTTCGGGTAATGTTGGTGAATAAGACGCATTATGATTTTAAAACCTTTTTCTGGAAAAAAAGGCATTTTATACCTCTGGAGAATGGAAGTAAATTACATTCTTCTATTATATATGTGAATCTGATTATGGGAATGACTGAGTTAGTTTATCTGGTCATAAAGAACATAGCATCTGCTAAGATGCACATGATTATTTTTAGTTTTGTTGATTTTAGCTGAACTGTAGACATTTCTCAGTACATATTACAATTGTATATTGTTTTCCGAAAGAGAGTGAATGCAGCACTAGAAAGCAATTATGGAACTAACATATTTCCCTGAAATGCACTTTGTGATGCAGCATTTTGCTCATGTTTCTAAAAATTACTTAAACTTCTGCTTAAATTATCCTGCTATCACAAATACCACTTACATCAATTTAGCCTGAGGATACCATCTTGGTAAGGATATGTTTTCCATTATTGGCATAAATAAGTTGCGTTTCATAATAACTGTTTTCCCCAGATCCAAAGTGTTTTATCACCAAGGAGTGTAATGCCTAACTACTCCATGCACTGGGGCGTGTACATTGTGTGTCACAAAGAAAAAAAAGGATATGTATTTTGGCATTAAAAAAACCCAAACAACAAAGCAGACAGTCATCATACAAAAGTAACCTCTTCAAACAAACCCTCTGTCACCCAGCTTTATGGTGAATTTTGTGTAGGAGTCAATTTTCCTTTTTCTCAGTGTACCACAGATTACCACAGTCTCAACTTCAAGAATGATCAGAGACCTAGAAAACATGATCTAAGAGGAAAGACTGAAAGAATTGGGGTTGTTTAGTCTAAAGAAAATGAAAGTGTTGGGAAAAGTGGTAATGATCTTCAAAAATGTAGAAAGTTTTTCTCCAGAGAGAAGGAACACATTTTTCTTCATGTTCAGTGGGTCTAGGGCAAGAGGTGATGGACTTGGAGTAGGAGATTTAAGGTAGACATCAGGAAATTATTTCAAACTGCAAGACTAGTTTAGCACTGGAATTGATTAGCTGGGAATCTTGCTTACTGAAGGCTTTGAAAGGCAGATTAGGTCAAATGTCTCGGGAATGGTTTTAGTTGCAGTAGGTCATATACAGATAACCCCAAAAGGTACCAGACTGGTTTATATTGTTTCATTTCTCTCGGGTGATTTACAACAGAGGCATTACTGCTGTGTTATTTTAATTCTCACTCTTCCTTATATCCTTAGAAAATGCCAGTAAGAAAACATGGCAGTAGGTAAAAGACTGGGTAAGTGGAATGGGTGGTGAAGTTCCCAATAGCAGAATATTAAGGAATCACAGTTACTGCAGGATAACTGTTGCATTTGAGCAGGAGTGTGACTTGCTGACACGTCCCCCTGACAGGCTTTGGCACACTTGAGTACTGGGCTGGCATTCAACAAGTAGTGGGTATTCAATACACAGAAATCTATGTTTTAACTAATCTTTTAAATTTTGATTTAATTTAAATAAATTTTAATTTAATTTTCAATTTTAATTGAAGGGTTGGTCTTTCTTCACTTTCTGCTGTGTGTAAATACTTCTTGAATTTGCAAGGAGTGAGCTCTATCCAGAGTTCACCAGTGGCCAGTTTGTTAGTCATCAGGTACCGTCACTGCGGGTTCAGGGATATTCTGCCCAAGGTGTGGGGAAAAGATAGATATTTGGAGTAGCAGGTCCAGAAGCCAAAATTACCTCAACTAATGAGGGGTATGAAGTTGAACATGATATTATTTCATCTGAATTTTTTATCTTGGAGGCTTTTTATTCCTCACAAAGCCTTCAGTTCACTGCGACAGTGAGGTAGTATCTGAAATGCTTGTTCCTCTTTGACATGGAATTAGGGCATTTATCATTTGTCCAAGTTGAATATGCTTTCTGCTGCACAACTTAAAACACCTCTTGTTCACCTTCTCCTAAGTCCTGTTTTTCTGATTTTCACCATTTTTCCTGTAGCCTAAAATCTCGTTTTCTTCCTGTAGGTAGCTATAGGTCTTCTGCAATAACAGAGTGATAAAATGGCACATGGAAAGATTAATGAGGACCTACGGAGTGTGACCCTCTGACATACAACTCTGTCCCAGTCCAAGATCACCTATGTCTTTGTCATTCCTTGACAGAAAACTGTTGAAACTGTTTCTGGATACTGAGTGACGTCTGTAGGTACTGTGTTCTAATCCCTTGCAATTTCAAAATTTTTCCTAATATCTAAGATTGCTAGAAGTGAAACTCTTTATTACATGTCCTGTCTGCATTGTTGTAGTGATTTTAGACATCTGAAGACTGTTATGCTGCTTTGTTTCAGTCTTTCCTTATGGTTCATGATCTGTAAATCCCACATACTTTTCACTGTCCTGCAGGCTCTTTCTCTGGTCCACTTTTTCAGTAAGTGTGGCATCCAAAGCTGGACAGAGTACTCCAGTTAAAACCTTAGTGTTGAGTAAAGAGAATATTATTTAGTATATGCAAAAATGCCATTTATCAAACTTAGTGTGCTTCCTTTTTCATAATACAACATCACTGACTTCAGTTTGTAGCACACTGTCACTCCCTATCCTTCTCCATGTAATTCCTCCCTACTCAGATTTTCTTATTTTATACTTCTCCAGATGATTATTCTGAAGGGTACTATTTGCACTTCCTGTTGAGACTCTGGTCTGTGACGGCTTAGCTAGCTGAATTGCAGAAGACAAGTTACTGGAGACTGAACAGAAAGAACGTGAGGAGGAATCACTGAAGATTTTGTGAAAAAAGTATTAGGTGATTGTGAATGACTGCCTCTGGCACTGGGGAGGAGTTAGTCTTTGGGAAGTTAACTTTACCACCTGGCCAGAAGTGTTTCGTCGTCTTAAGATTCAGTTTTACTTTTTGAATAGTCCATGTGTGTGCACCCTCCTCTTGGAGGGAGAGCAGGCTGGAAATTTGTACCAGTATTTGCTTTTGCATGCTCAAACACTTCTGTTGTCTGGTGGAATACTGTGCTTCCTGCAAAAAATTCTAGAAAACAACTACATCATGCAGAAAACAGGAATGATCGTAAATTAAGTCTTCCTGATTTCTGTAGTGCTATGAGAAGGGATACAAGAAGGTAGTTGTACAATCCCAGTTAGTCTGTCCTGGTTTTGGTTGTGTGGAGATTCCTATAAGACATGAAAATCTGGATTGTTTAAGCTTACTTATATGACAAAAGAGGAAGGAGGCCTTTTTTTTTAGCAGAACAAATCATACTATTTAAACAAACACTTCCCAGACACTGAAACAAGACAGCTAAAGGTACTGTAAGTCTATTCCTATTTTTTCTTAAGATGTTTCAAAATTTTTTGTCTAAGAATAAATTATTTTTCTTTTAATTCATTTTGAAGTGCATGCCTACAGTTAGTTTTTGTAACAGCGAACTTTTCCCTTTTCAGTTAAGTTTATAGGAATTACAGACTCTGTGGAGCTACTTTCCCAACCTTTTTTTGGAGGTGTTATCATCTTAGCAGGAACATCCTAACAGTGGATTTGCAGGCTGCTTTAGAAATTCATACATTAGGCTACATATTGACTTAGGAAATGTCTCAAAACAGCATACACTTCATTTGGTGTTTTGGACTGCGTACTTTTCCACAAAAGCTCATGTAGAAGTAGATGACCTTACAGAATCTCTGCAAGACGCAGGATGATTGCAATGGTGCGTATTGCCTCTGACTCATAAGCTGTACACCAGCACAGTGCAAGGGTTAAGGACAAGGTAAAATCACTTGCTGCTGTTTTGATTTCCTGAAGCACTGTTGTTTTCACGCAAGAAATGGGGAGTGGGGTTCCTTATGCGAGGACTGTTCCTGTGCCAGAACTTGAAAGTTTGGGCTAAAAGTGTTCCTGTCAACTGTGATGCCATTCATAGCTTTTGCATCAGAATCTTAAATTTGGATACAAAGATCTCCGTTGTAGAAGCCCCATCTTGTGGACAACCAATCAATGACTACTTCAGCACAACAGATTTGAAATACTTAGAAAATCTGAAGATATTTTGGTAATCTTTGCA
Organism: Ciconia boyciana; assembly: GCF_034638445.1. Taxonomy (NCBI): domain Eukaryota; kingdom Metazoa; phylum Chordata; class Aves; order Ciconiiformes; family Ciconiidae; genus Ciconia; species Ciconia boyciana. The sequence continues at coordinate 7,964,925 of NC_132940.1, forward strand.
ATAAACTGGAAGTCTTCATATTGCTGGACAGTATGGAAACTTCATTCATGTGTAGAAATTGAAATATGCTTTTTGAAGACTATTTCCACAGGTAAGAAACAGTGAATTACAGAGAGGTCATAAACAAGCATGTTGTCCCCAGAACACTGTTTTAAGTCTGAATCTGCTAAAACACTAACAAGCCTGAATCCTGCCTTGAATTCCCAGAGTTTCCTGTAGCATTTGTATAGTATAAATGAGTCTTTAGGTGGCAAAATCATATAAGGGCAGAAGGACATTCTTTGAAAAAAATTTTAAGACAGAAAGAATAGCAAAGTATGCATGAAAACTGAGTCTGGAAACTTTGGGAATATCCTTAAGGAGATACTTGGTTTCAGCACAAAGTGATGGAAAAGCGCAAGCAACTCCAGACTCAATGAGCCAACGTACTTGGTAGGAAGAGTGTTAGGAAGGTAGAGAGAGCATGAAAACAAGCCTGTGAGAAAGGCTATTTTCAGATTTCAGTATGACATTAGTAGAATATATTATATAGAATAATACATACAATTATTATATAGAATAATACATACATATAATTAGAATATCTTTTTGTCACTTTGACGAAATTGGGTTGCTATATGATAGTTTTCTGTTTCTTCTATATGAGGAAATCAGGAAACTATACAATAGTTTTCCATTTAATAATAAAGGCTATAATAAAGTAGCCAGAAAGTGTAGCGACATCTAGGGAAAGATTGGCAGAAGTGCCTCCATGCTAAAACATCTGTAGCTCCATTTTTTACTTCTTGGGTTGGCATTTGACAGTTATACTCCATGCAAAAAGATTAATGTCTTGAGCAACATAACTGCTTGAGAAACAAACGTAATGAATATGAGAATATGATCTTTATTTTAAGGTTTTAGAATGATGCCAGTAGGAGTTTTGAGTGGCAATAGTAGAAAAGAGCTGCTCTTCACTGAATTTGCGGGTTAGGTCTGTGTGAATTTTAAGCAGGAGGTGGGTATGTGCTTAAATCCAATCTACTCTTCAAAAGACATCCTACATCTCTAACTGAAAATGTAACCACTTTTTTTTTCTGTGAAGGTAGTGTACCCAGGGAAAGTTTGGTCACAGTGGCTTGCTTGGAAGGGATGAGAAGAGTAAAGAGGAATATGGCATGTGAATAGGGTGCCATACCAGCCCCTTTGTTGGGAGGAGAACAGAGGTTGCTATTCCTACAAGTGGATGTCTGACTAAGCACAGTGATTAAAAAAGAGACAAAAGTTCATGATCTGGACATCACAAAGCCAGGAAGGAATTTCCTAGTTCGTATCAAGAGGAGTCTGGATGAAGTCTTCACTTTAAAGACATATCAGGTACAATATATTATAATACTTAAAATTACCTGTAAAAGTGGGTGTACATCTGCCACTTTACAGTTTAGTTTAAAATAACTGTTTACTTCATACTGAATCTAAAGACTTAGATTTTCATCCTTCGGTAGTCTGGGAATTTCATAAACACAACTCTTTTGTAGCATATATAGATCTAAAAAAGTCACCGTTCTTAATAAACTAACAGATAAAACTATAAATGCACATTACCAGCATATTATTAAAAAATTCACAGAAATGCCTGTGGATGCTTGGGAGTTCCTAACTGTCTGCTTTTGTTTCTCATAGCAATCCAAAGCCTCTTTTGAAATAGAATTCTATGTTTTTGGTGAAGGGCATCTTTGAGGAATTGTCTGAGGCAGGGGAAAAGCTTTGAGAAAAATGCATATTCTCAATTTTGTTCTCAAAGTCTGTTCCTTAAGGGAGAGAATCTTAAGCCTGTAGCAATATACAGGACTAAAATTTTTACCTGAAAGCAAATTCTGCTGGAACCAGCATGCACAATAAAAATAAAAATCTTTCTTAGTGTGAAATGAAGCCATGAAAGGAGCTTTGTGGTTCCTTTATGTGGAAGGTGTTTCTTCCTCAAGAGACAGGGAACAGCATATGCTAGTTCACCCTTCAAGGGAAGTGGGAACAGCTACTTATAATTCCCTGCGCTTAAATAATTAAGCATGAACAATTCAACAAGAGGAGTACAGACAGATATTATTAGTATGGTGTGAAATCTAGAGAAGTAGCTGTAGCCTTGGAAAAGAAAATGAATATGTAAAGCTTGTACTAAAAGGGTATTGGAAAGCAAGAATTTATTCCAGAAGTGTCCAAGAGGGAATAATGATTGCTCAGAATCCCTGCTCCACCAAGTGAATTCATTGTAGTGCAGAGAAAGGACAACCCCTGGTATAAAGGACAGACTATTTCCTTATTCTGAGCAGAAAGCTCTAGAAAAAGCCCGTGTTGGTAAAAGCAGAAGTCTCTGGAGGAGTATAAGACAAGGGCAAGCATTCAGTGATACTTTTCATATTAGATTGTATTAGAAATTATAGTTGCTTGTATTTGCCCGTATGAGAAGGAAGGAAAATGATGACATCAATACGCTGAAGAGTGACCTGTTCTACATTCCTCTGCTGATATGTAGGGGTATCATAAACAGAGGTATCATAAACAGAAGTATCATACTTCTGCAGGGTATCATAAACAGAGGCTTAGTTGCTAAAAGTTGCAGAGGAATATGAATCTCTTGTACTAATAGATGTTATCAAGAAAATACAGCAGGACTGGAAACTCAGAGTTTAAGTGTGAACTTGCAGTAATCCACTGGCAGGAGAGTTGTGTAGGCGTGTAAAATTGATTTGAAAGGGAATGAAGAGGTGTGACTTTTTAAAGATAAAAAATTAGTGCACAAGTAGGTCATGTTAGAAAAGAAAGTAAGTCTTCACCTTATCTCTTTATTATGCACATTTTGGTAAATGTTTTCTTTGGTTGCCTCTAGCCTTTCTATTATTTTAAATCTTTGTATATTCAGTTTTTATTGATATCAGAATTTTAAGAGATGTAATAATACTGATATATGAAGTGATTTAACATTAAAAAAGATTGAAGGATTTTCAATGGCCATTTGAAAACAAGGCTTGATGTATTACGTTACTACAAAATTAAATATATGCAGTTGAACTCTGAGCATTTGTGTTTGTAATATATGAAAGTGCTCTCTTAAATTTGTGTCTCCATAATGACATTTGAATTCCAACTTTGGTATGTAATTTTAGCATAGTACTTTATGTTTGATTTTCAGCAGTGGTAGGTTTTTGCAGCTAGGTGGCTTACACTTTGAGCAGATTCTTCTTTTTGATCAAAAGGAGGAAAGCTTTTGATCTACCTCTTTATAAACTCACCAGAGCCAATCCTTCATACCAAAGTTTTATTGACCAGACAGTGTTTTGTCTTTGCAATTAACTTCTTCAAGGATACAGTGCTGTATATTAAAGAACAGTATCGATGTTACTGTAGTATTTTACCAGAATAGTTATTAAAGTATACAGTTAGTTACTTACATTTTCATGTCTGTGGTATCAGCCTGTTCCACTACTCTGCACCTGTACTGTCTCTGCCTTGTGTCCCTTCCGCTGCCAGACCTGTCCCTTTCTCCAGAGCTGTGGTGGTGCCACATTGCCATAACCCCACTACAGCTTGCATTAGTCACCACCATAGGATCCACTTCCCCAGAGATGGATCCTGGTCCCTGTGCATAAAAAAATCAGCAAGGTAAGGAGAAGGAAAGGCCCCTGCCATCACCAAAGACAACTTGAAACTCTTCCAAGTCTCATCCAAAATAATTCTACAGTTCCTTATGGTAAGACACTTTTTCTGGTATTGATGTTGTGAACGTTTTAAAATGGCATCAGCCATTAATTACGATCACAACTTTTAATTCTGGGTTTCTGTTTCAAATCTTCCCCAGTTCAATCAGAACCAAAAGTTAATGCCCGTTGGCTAATTTCCAGTGCATGCCTCCACAGAACAACTGTTGCCTTTAACTGGTGGAGAGATCAAGGCTTGAACTGACAAAACACATCTGTATCTTGGAAAACAAATTAATGTTTATGTTTTAATTTATAAGTTCCTGGCTCTTTTATGGTTCCTGTTTTTCAAGTAATGTCTCTTTGGATCCCTAGCTGATGGAGAGTCAAAATGGCAAAGGCCCATGAGAGAATTATCACAATACAACATCTGGTCTGCATTGGAAAAAGCTGAGAAAGGTATTCAACATCTCTGAGACCAAAAGGCATAGACTGACTTTGAAAGTCAGTCTATGAAAAATCATGCAGGTTGTGGCCACCTGGGCCAATCTAATGTTGTTTTGGGAAGAGCTACTCTGCTTCCTAGCATCTGAATTTTAATCTCACTTCAGCACGGATATGTGAGAACTGGGAGTGGTATGAAAGGTGTTTGCTTTTCATAATGTTAATATGAAGCCCAGCATTGTCCTAATTATATTGTGGGGTTTTTCCAGTCTCCCAATTTTCTTTTGAGCATGTAGCTGAAGAGTCAAAAGGCTTTCCCAGGGCTTTTGGCATACCTTTGTAGGAAGAAGGGTGGAAAGGACTTTGTGTATTTTTGGAAGACTATTTTGCATCCTGCTTTAAACTCTTCCAGAAGGTAAGAGGACATTAGCTACACTGTGTATTGGCTTCTGTACTGGTATGTCACTAACGGCAAAGAGTTTTGCTTTGCCTAATTGTTCCTGTGTTCTGCAGCCACAGACTATGAGAAATGCAAAGAAATCGTGGACCAGCCCAGGCAGTAACGGTACCACTGGATTCAGAGGGAACAAACTCCTTCCACCACATGAAACTTTGGTCCTTTAAGTCATCGTAGCTCTTGCAGAACAGAAACAATTTGACATGTATAACAAGAAACACTGCAAGTTGTTTGCCAAACAAAGACATATACTGCAGATGGAAGAACTGATGAAAATTGTTTATAGTTGAGGAACTAAATGTAGATTTTTCAAGAACAAGGTTGCTCTCTTCCTTGCCAAGACAAACAAATCTGGTAGAACATCTCATTGCTTTAGGCTGCCTGAGGACCCACTGGAAAGTCTATGGACCTTTCTCCACAGAAAATTTGTGTGTTGTCAATACATAAGTGTATTGTCCACAGTTGCACTGTGGCAGCTGCAGAGGAAGTGGAAGGTTCTCAGGAATACATGAGGGAGAACTGGATTTTTGGCTCCTGAAACAGTATGGAGTGCTTTTGGAAACTGTGGAACTTGAGCCGGATGTTACTGCTACAAAAGGTTATCTGTGAGTTAAACATAATGGTAATTAATCTGTTATCTTTCGATCTCAACACTAACAACATGATGAAATTGAGAATTCATATTCTTTAGAATTGCAGTCTTCCAAGATGCCTTCATTCCTACAAAGATACCCGGATTTGCACAGTTAGAGGTTCTCAGTGTTAACCTTTAGAAATACACTGCACAGATGTTTTTACAAGGCAGTATATAGTCATCCCAAACAACTATTTTTAATGGCCCAATTATTTAGGAAAAGCATGTAACAAGAGCATAAATACAATCCCTCATACTGACATAAAACATGGATTATCAGAATAATATAGTTTGTACTACCCTGGTATATAGTAGGCCCTGGAAATATAAAACTAACCATGTCCTTAAAATTCTGTTATATCTGTAAACATATATATTGGAAAAGAGTGCCAGAAGCATTTTGGTCTGCATTAGGAAAAGCATTGCCAGCATGTGATTATTCCCCTTTACTAAGCGCTGGTGAGACCACAGTGGGAGTACTGTGCCCAGTTCTGGGCTCCCCATGACAGGAAGGACATGGACATGCTGGAGCGAGTGCAGGGAAGGGCCATGGAGATGATTTAAGAGACTGGAGATCTGTTATATGGTTGCCCAAAGAGGTTGTGGAGTTGGCATCCTTGAAGATACGCAAAACCCAACCAGGCAAGGTCCTGGGCAGCCTGCTCCAGGTGATTCTGCTTTGAGCTGGGGGTTGAACTGGATGATCTCCAGAGGTGCTTCCAACCTCAGTGGTGCTGTGAATATTTGAAGCAGCTTGCTTATGTCTTGTCAGCATTTTAGCTGGAACTTGACTGTGTAGGAATCCTAAAGAAAGCAAAGACTGTGACCCTAGAAATACATCCAGATGGCTGAGGCCCAGAAAAGGCATAAAGGGAGCTGCTAAGTATTTTGAATATCTCATCAGAGTGATATTTGACTTACAAATATAGAAGTGGCTTGGGTCTTACTATCAATGACACTGAATACCCATAATGATCTCTCACTTCAGCTGGACTGCAGATGGTAGTGGCCTCTCTCTATCTGAACACCTACTGTAGTTTAATCTTGCTCTGGAAAATCTCACCATATACTTTACTCTAGAAATGAATATTTGGTGCTTTATAATGCAGGATTCATTTGTTGGATTGTTAAATGCTTTATTTCCTTACTAGTACTGATTTTAACAAATCGCAATGAATTTTGACGTACTACTTCAGTAACAGGCACATACAATGCCTCAGGAAGTTGAGAATATCATAATTTGAGCAAGGTAAAATCAAAATATGTAATTACATTGCATATTCTATGGCAATTCATACAGTTAGCTTGTAACTATTCTTTTAGCACCCTCAGAATAAGAACAAAGCTGAAATTAAAAAATGGCTTGCATTTCTTAATAGACACAAGATTTATATGGAAAGGTAGAAATAATGTGGTTTTTTAGATCAGCTGAATAGTGATAGGAAGACTTACCTGTGGTTTTCCATCATGAAAATGCTGAGGAACTAACTTGCAGTGTTAAGAATTCCTGGATCCTCCTTCTTTAGAAAACTCTTTGTCTTTCATATTACCTCTAAGAAAGAAGGAAGGCACTCTGGAAAACAAGAAATTGAGGACATTACACAAGGATTATAAAGCACTTGATTTTACTTTTTTTTGCACTTCAGCAAATGAAACAATAAGTAACGATAAGATAATAAGTTTATTATCAGTATATGGAGTCGTGTTGCATCTTATAGACTAAGACATAAATGTATAAATAACACCCACGCTAATTATCAGAAGACATCATATTTTGCTATGGATGAACCCATCCTGAAGCCACAAAATTACATCTTCAGAATAAATAACATATGAAGGTCAAATAAACTTAGTCATAAGTTCCCATCTTCTGCCACCACTTTCCCCTGACTTACTGCTTTCACAGCATATCTCCTCTGACTGTAATAGTCTTTGCGTGGGGTGGGTTTTTTGGTGGGGAGAGTGTTATTTTAAATTTACACCTCTAGCAGCAGTTCCTACTTCTACTGTTTTCCTTTTATAAATTTATAGCCTATTATATCTGTCCAAACCTGATATAGCTCCAAGTCACCCATTTCTCAGTAATACAGGAAATTAAATCTAATGTCTAATAAGCGTAGAGGTTTATGCAACCTTAATTCACTGAAAAAAAGTATTAAATAACTTAATATTATTACCTTGTCTTTTGATAGCTGGAGAGTTGTGTGCTTTGTTTTTCTGTAGACCAAATAGGTTCTGCATTTGGACTAGAGGAGACTGGGTTTATCCATCCCTTTCTGCAAACTTTCTGAATGTCACCTCAATATTCTTCTCTTGTTGAAGGACCCCCTGAAATTTTCATGCCTAGGGTTTGATGCCCATCTCCACTTCTCCCTGTGGTAGGAACCCCCTTTGTTCCCCGAAGCAAGGGCTGTGTACCCCGTAGTCTTACCCCAGGGGTGCTGGCTGCTTTCTCACTCATTTTCTCCCTCCTAGGATTTTCTCCAGCCTGACCAGATTTCTGCCTGTTCCACCCAATTTTCTGTTAATACCCACTGTGGTTCTGTGTTGGTGGGTACAGCATTTAAAAATGCAGAAATCTGACTTTAAGCCGTACAGATTAGCACCATAATTTCAGGGGCTTGTCTCCTGCATGTATCAGTTTAATAAGTGGATTTATACTGAATAATTTTAAACTGTTAGAGCCCTCTGAAACTGTTTCTGTCTAGCTTCTGTAATACGTAAAGTCATATAAGGTCACCAATGCTGTGGAAATTGCTTTTGCGGTTGATATGCTAATTCAGCAAGAAATCAGTTCTTCCAGAAACCCAAAGAAAATTATTTTAATATAGTGCCATGCTACTTCGTTGACTTTAAGGAAAGAGATAATTAAAACATTCAAGGGAGTTCCAAGTCTCTGGAGAAAATACCATTATGGAAATATAAGGTTATTTTTACCACACAGCTTATTAGCTTCTTTTCTAGAAGCAAATCAACTGAATCTGATGGACACAAAATATTTTCACCTGCTCAGGAAGATGAGAAATAAGATATTTTTATAAACTGAGTTCAAGATAAGAATAGACTTGGCACAGTCTCTTCTGTGTCACTCACCCCAGGTTTACGGTAACCGCTGCTGCAATTTTCTGGATGAAAACTTCCGTCCAAATACATCCAGGGCCATTAATAAGGCTGCACTAGTGCAACTGGTTGCAATGGGGAACAGAATTACATTGATGGTGCCTAAGGAAAAGGAGAATCTCTGCACTCAGTATGAATAAGGGGTAGCAAATGCCTTATTTTTTCAGAAACAAATAATTAAGTTAAATTGGAAATAATCTTAATAGTCAATCTCTAAGAATAATCACTAAGAATTTAGAAGCACTATATTTATTCGAAACAGTGCACTTATATTAGGGAATTACTGAGCACAAAAAGTAAAATAACTGTAATGTTTACTGTATGAAGATACTAAAGGAAAACAATTTTACCAGCATAAACTGCTTCATCTTTTTGAAGATGAATAAACATGATGAAGAAGAATAAACAAAATGTTGTTTATTGAAGAATAAAATAAAATTGAGTTTCTAAGAGACAATTCTAAAAAGATCTATATTGTAAAAATTGCATTGTCATTGTCATATTTAAAAGATATTTTAATTTTATGAGATATTAAAGCAAAAAAATGACATTTTACTCTATGTTCTTTCATAAAACAGATACAGTACTGCTATCCCCAAAGGAAAGACACCAGTTCCAACAAGAGTAGTGCCTGTTCTAGAATGAAGGATAAATGGTTCAAAATATCTATGTAAACAAGAAAGTTAAAAAGCTTAATGTGAAAATAACATTGTATGTAACAGCCTCCTCTGTGTTCAGACTATTCTGTTTCAGATGGCCCAGGAACGCAAACAGGTATGACATCGTATCATTTTATGTCATTAATGGAAGTGTTTCCTTTAAAAAGTACCTTGTTATTTTCTGCTCAAACTTTCTTTCATTAATTCCAAAGTTCTTTTGGCCCAACCATCTCTGTGTACGTTTAGCTATGTTAGCTAAAGATGGTTTTCTAGTGTTTTCTGATATATATTGTTTGGTATAAAGTCTATTTAATTGCATTACGTGACATTTTAATAAACTAACTTTCTAAAAATCTATATTGATGTATATTCTGATCTTTCCTGATAATCTGTTTCAGGGTGACTTTATTGTGGAACGGACTGCCTCGGAGATTGCTTTAGCTATTTTAGCTCCATTCCTGTAATCCCCTCCAGTCTTCATTTTTCAGCTGGTAACTTCTTCAACAAGGAACATTATTATAAAAAGTGGTTATTTAACAAAGAGTAAATTTTACTCTGAATTTCATTGTCATCTAGGTTTATTTCTTGGTGCAATACCTGTAAATCAGATTATTTTCAGCTAACAGAGTCTTCAGAGGCCATGACAATGCCTTAACTGTACTCCTCGTCCCTCTTCTTCTGAGATTATGCAGCAGTGAGTGGCAGCAATTATTATTTACCTCCTTTACTAAAGATACCTAACTGTAAGAATAGAGAAGGATGTAGGTTGTGGAATCCATGTAAGTAATGTGTCACCAAAACCCAGTAAGCCACAGCTCCTGAGTAAGATCTGTAAACTCCACGGGAGATGCGTTTGCTTCCCTGGCTGACAGTACTCAGTATATCATTTTAGCTAGTCTGAGATTTTCTGTGCTTGGTTTCTTCCCAGAGTGGTTTGGTTTTCTCAAATGCTAGACCACTTCTTCTAAGAGTTACCTTAGATGTCAAGCAAGCATCCCCCTAAAGGTTTGTTAACTACCTGTATTTATTAATTTCATTCAATTTAGTGAACTCTGATGTTTCCTGAAACGCTCCATTTCAGTTGGAAATGGCACGAGGGCAGTGGGTAGTTGTGGAGCAGCCTCTGAGGCTGCCAGGCAAAAACTTGATTTACTGGTTATTCCTATCACTATAATGATTAATTGGGAAGAGTTTGTGAATGCACAAAAATCCAGAAGAAGTGAGAAGAAAGAAACTTGTGCAAACTTCTTTTAAAAAGAGATACTGTCTAAAAAAGAAAATAAAAATTAACTGAGACAGCTACTTAAAATAAGTTTTCTCAGCTGAAGGCTGCTGAGTTTCCATGCCTTGCTTTAATAGTTACGTATTTGTCAAAGAGTTAAACTAGAAATGGAAATGCTCCTGTGGGTGAACTTTCATGTACTACTAAGGAGAGTTTGGGGAGGGGCTGTGGTATAGTCAGTATTAGTTGAAGGGCCTGCAGTGTTTGGGCTGCAGAGGCCATAGTTGAAGAGACATGAAATGAGGGGTCTGTGCCCCGATACCATGCCAGAGACACAGAAGCTGTTCATGCCCAGCAGGGTTTATACATGTGAGATCCCCAGGCAGAGTTCAGCACAGTCCGTTGACAGTCCAAGAGGGGAGGAACGTGGTCCAAATCTTCATCTTCTCCTCCACCTTCACTTTATGCTAGTGTAAATGGCAAGTTGTATGCAGTTCCTTTTTGAAGAGATAGAAATAGAAAATGCAATTCAATGTTTAATATTGTGCTTCCTGAGCTTACTCAGATGGGCACACACAGGATGGATATATGCTGCACACAACCTGGAGATCTCCTTCTGTTTAAAATTCTGGCTCCTCTGTGCTTTACTGATTTGCCCGTATAGCAGACAGAGTACTCATAACAGTAACACCCTGTTATCTCAACTGTGAAAAGTTGTTCTGGGAATCTAATGGCCAACAGAGTAGAATTTAAATGTATTTTTTGTTTTGTTTTGTTTTTCAGCAAGCATTTAAAAGATCCACCAGTTCACCTCTGTCAGATTATTTTTCTTGTGGCGTAACTTGGACGCTAATCTCACTGTTGAGTTTAGTGGAGTTTATGGAATAGGACCTAAGGTTCTCTCCACGTGTTCAGTATTATGGTTCTGATTTTGCAAGTCTTGTTGCTTGGGATACTTGCACAAGTCGTGTCTGTTTGCACAGCAACAACAGAACTGGGGTTCAGATGCTGCTAGTTAATCAATCAAGAAGGAATAAAAATAGTTTTGAAGGCCACCACTCTTCTCGGCTGATGCTCAGGAGAGTTGGTAAAAACTGCAAAGACAACTGAGTACACTGAAGACAATATTTATGATACATTTTATTTCATAAGTGGATTTTTAGGAGTCAGTTTTTAAATTCAGTTATTTTACTCTGCTTTAGCAAATCATGTGTGAATATAGTTGTTGTTTTTCCAAAATGCCTGCTCTGTTTTGGTTGCTTTTTTGCCGCTAGTCAACTTTTCATTCCATGTAGTAATGTCCACAAGGTGGTGCCACAGCTAAAAAGTTAGCAATAAGACAAATATAATTTGATAATTCTACCTGCTTTTTGTAACTGACTAAAGTATCTGCATCATAAGAGAATTAATAATTATTTTAGAAGCATAATATCACCTGCATGTCTAATGACATCACAGGTTTGCAAGCTTTTTTTCAAATCCCTCATGTAAGCAGAGCTGGGTCTGTCTGCTGTCTGAGTGGGAGCAACACCCACACACCGGTGACAGTCCAAAATCGTGTACAGAAATGAAGAGATAGCTCAGGGTTAAGTAGACAGGCTGATGAAGAATGAAGAACTGGATCCATAGAGACTAAGACCAGCTGAGCTGTGTATGTCCTAGCAGAGTTACCAGCGCAAACACCATGCCCCACGGATGTGTCTTCTCATGTAGAGCACGAGGAGATGTATATCTAGATTGCTTCAGCTGTACCACAGGAGTCAGCCTGAATCTGGACAAGCAGAATAGTTCATCCTCAGCTTCAGCTAAGTCAGCTTCCATGCAGTCACCGTAGTGTGCCTATGGCTCATCGTAGCCTAATTTTCAGAGTTTTTTCTACAGCCAGGGATAGCCAGGCTCCCCATTACCCTGTCATATGCTAATATACAGTTGACTGTTAATTCCAAAGGGGTATGAAGTGCTTACAGAGGAACCTGGTATGAGGGCAGCTGGATTAGTATATACAGGTAAAATTTATTAGTAGTCTTTTTTCTTCAGTCATGGTTAGAAAGGCAGCCATCCCAAACTGTGTTAAGTACAGGTGATCAAGTTTCTGAGCATCTTTCTAGACAAGATCAGACTAGAGAAAGTAAAAGGCAATAACAGGGAATGTAAAATGAGTACATGTATGAACCACCCAGTACAGAAAAGACAATAAAGCTTACAGGAAAAAGTTATTTGTGTGGATCTGAATGGCTACACTGTCTTATAGCAGACTTGCATGTCCCAGAAGAGCTGAAGGGCACAGGGGCTTAGCCATTCCTCTCGGCACGTGTGTGTTCAGTTCTTCAGCTACCCTTGGCCACGTGGCCATGGTCACTTCTTGCACCCCTGCCCTGCTCCCCTCAATGACCTCTGCAATGCAGGTATGCATGCTAAGATAACAAATATTCTCTATGAGCTTCTGAAATGGGTAGATTTAAGTTTGAGTCATTTATTCGTCACATTAGTTTGTACCAAAAGCAGCAAGAAAAAGGGATAATTTAAAATACCTTTCAAGCAAGCACTGCATCAATTGTTGCTTCCTGCTAGAATCTCTTTTTGGTATGGTAGACCTGTATCAGACAGAGAAAAATAACAGGTTTTGCATAATATATTTTCTCTAAATTGCTATATTATTATTTTAAAACATACTAAAATTCTGGTGGCTTGTAAGAGACTCAGTGGAAGTTACATATGCCCATGAAAGATGGTCTGTCCCCCAGCTATAAAGCGGAATGAGAATTAGAGGCTTATTGAGTCCAATTCTAAAAGTTGTCAAATAACACAACTGCCACCTCTGGGGTTTTCTTAAGTGGTTTACAGTATTTTAAAACTTTGTATTGGTTTTAACATCTGTTTGGAAAAGTCAGAATCAGAGAACTAACTAAAAGTACAAAGTCACTGAACAGGTCAACTTGATTTAATTTCTGAGTCAGTCAGTCCAGTTAGTTAGTTTGGACTAACTGAATCACGACAGTGACATTCAGTCAGAGTATTCCTGTAAGATTATTCTGAGTGTATGGCTGCAGTGTGTGTTGCAATTAAAATGACGTATTTCTGTTTTAGTTTGGACTTTGCTTTTTCTCCAATTTCATAAAATTATTTTCAAAAATGTTTATTTTTCAGATAGCTTACATAGAGAAGAAATTATGCTCTATTCTAAAGGGAATCGCAGAGCATCTGAGATCATACGTTTAAGTCTCCACTGTATGTAAAACCCAGGTATGCATTATTTTAGTAATTTAACAACTGAATTGAAATCCTGAACATTTGCCCTTGCAAAGTTTGCAATGATTTTACGTTCTTGTTGGAAATCCCGTAAGTATTTTTAAAACATCAAAACTCTTTTTCCTCTAAGTCTGGTTTTCTAGTTTCCCATTTAGGTAATCATGAACAAAACATGCTTTAGCTCTATGTCTATACCTAAATCTATATTGAGATCCCATTAAATATTAGAAGGAGGTAACTTCCAGTATTCTAAGTTAGGAGTCAGTCTGAGCGTGGCTCAGAAATCATCCTGCGGATGCAGAGTGTTAACCGGAAACAATTTAGAATGGCAGTGGTATCCTGCAGGATGTGTGCAACTTGTTCGGCTATGTGTTGATTTACACAGGACTACATTATAGATTATACATTCTGGTAATTGTGGTATTGTTATTGCTAAGCTATATCTAAGCACAGGAAATACATACAGAAGTGATAACATCCACTCCTGTTTAAAAAGCAATATTTTATTCTTGTCGAAAAACTCATACATAATATGGCATTTGCAAGAGAAAATAGACAATTTCCTAATTAGGACTTAGCAAGGCTTTTAGGAAAAAAGCTGATTCATTCTGGGAGGCCCATAACCAGCATTTAAAAATAAATGCACATAAACTTTTATTCTTAATCACTTTAATTTTTTTTTTTTCAGTATGGACCCTAATCTAAGATCAGGAAGGAGACAGTACATTTCCATCTGAAAACACAAGAAAATCAAAATAAATTTTCAGTGTGTCACCAAAACCACAGTGCTAGGTTTCTGTTAAGGAGAATGAGTAATACCATTCTAGCTATGTAGAATGCTGTAAGTGGGTAATAATTCCATCTAACTGATAGGGCACATTATGTATTCTGCAAGAAAATTATCCCATCTAAAATCTTGCCCTATTTCTTCAGCTCAATAAGGAAGCCTACCCACCATACCCATTTACCTGAAGTCTCTCTATGCCTGCTTGTCTAACATTAGGATTCAGGAACAGGCCTGTTCTCCATCCAACATCCCCAGCCCCGTCCTGCAATTCAGGAACAGTCTGGCTCCAACCCTGACTTGAAAAGAGGCATCCGTTCCTGCTGCTGCTCCGGGGATGTGGGATTTGAGTTCATCCTCAGCTCTGCAGCTGGAGATAGCGTACGTTGAGGTCCCTCTCAGAGCCTCTCTCACCATTTCTCTTTAACAATGTAGCCTTCAGACCTATCTATGCACTTACAAAAATTACTGATCAAGTCAGGTCTCCCAGGTTCCCTCCTGGAAGGCGGTATGGATCTGTCCAGAAAAGGGAGGGAATATCTGTCAGATTTTGTATGCCAACCTCTTATCCACAGACAACACTAAATGACAAAACATAGTTAACCTATTATGCATGCTATGCCTATTTCTTACTTTGTTTCACCAGGGAAAATAGGTTAAAATTGGTATCAAGTTTCCCTCTTGTTCCTCCCAACAATAGAAAATTACCAGGGAAGAGAAAATAAGACAAAGATTTAACTTTATGGAATAATTAGAGGAGAGCATATGATGTTCTTTCAAAAGGCCTTCCAGCTAAACAGGCTTTTTTAAAAATATTATGAAACATTCTTGCCTGTATTAATACATGAGAAAAGTAACAGCAGAACCGTGAAACAAATTAATACATCAAAAAAAAAATAAACCCCTGGGCCATAGCTAAATCTATATCCATACTGCAGCATGATGTCAATTGTATTGCGGGGTAAAATCAGAGTTAGAGTTGATGCTATTTGATACTTTTCCTGTTCATAATCCTGGAGCTTGTAATACTGTTGCAGATCAATAATACCATGCTATACTGTGTAAATTGATTTGTTGAAATGATAGTTGTGAGTGAGGTTCTAAACAGACACTGCAACACATAATAAAGGATTGACCTACTAACGGATCTAATGGTGATGTGATAAACACATACACAAAATAGCCCAAAGCCTAATGACTTGCTTCACAATTGCATTAAAAGCTTTTTATTGTTTTCTATCTATATTATTTAACATTAAGAATGCATTTGTCTTTATGAATTTATAAATGCTACTGGTCTGAAATTTTTGTGCTGACAGTCAAACTAACACTGAACAGAACTTTAGTTTTGTCAGCTCTCATATGAGCAAAATCTTGAAATAATAAGGTGGCTGATGCCTCTAAGTTAATATTAATATGCCTTTGCCTTGGGGGGGGGGGGGGGAGGCTCATTATAATATTCTTTTGGAAGTGTCACCTGCTTAGGTAAGCTTTGATTTACAAGGTAATATGAAGATACATTTAATTTTAGATATCATCTTCAGTATTCTTCCTGAGTAGGAATCTCTGTCCCTAGTTTAAACTTGTAATATCCTGTTTAACAAAGGAGCAGCTTCAATAGTACTTAGAGTACTTAATGTTATGCAAGTTTTCAAAGTTTGTTGCTGGGGTCAGGGCTTTAAAAGCAAAGGTCAGGTAAAGGTGCCTTCTTGGAACACACTAGGATATGAGCCCCTATGTTTATTTTTTCTTCATAAGTCTACTTATTAAATAGACCAATAATTAACTTTACCTTGCATGTAATTAAATATATTTGTATTTGCATGAGTCATGGGAAAGGAACAAATATATGTATTCTGTTGAACAGCACACCTAACACGACTGTAGCGTGTGTGAATCTTTCTGCAATACATTCAGATGTTGGCTTTCATTAAGCAGTAAGAGATGTTGTCCGCAAAAGTATCTCACGACTTCGAAAAGAGATTCTAATGTCTGTCTATTTCACATGCAAAATACATTTCATCACTCTTTTACATGACATCAAAATCATTGTGTCCTTCCTTAATCATGACTATGGAGGATCAATTACAATGGAAATGAAGGTACTCTGCGTGCCATACGATTTGTAATTAGCTTGACATATCCAGAGGAAATCTGTAAGTTACTTTAGTCTCTTCATTTTGCCTTGTCTCAAATCTGTCTGATTTTGTTTGAGTTTATAAGAGCAACTTGTCACTGAATTTTTAGTGGAAATGTGTATTTTTCAATTGAAGTGCTCTAACAAGTCCTCGTCATTAAAATCCCCTGAGTTCTGTCACTTGCAGGGAACCGTGCGGAGCCCCAGAACCCTTGTGACTGTTGGATAACTCAGAAGCTTCCTCATCTTGCTTGAGCAGTATGACATAACTCCAAAACACCTGAGAGGTCTTTAGGGCTTAAATATTTGGTTTAAATATCTAAAAGATACGAGTTTCTTAAGCATTAGAAGACACAGAGTTTAAAGATCAGATTGAGCCATGCCTCTTGCATTTACTTCTTTAATAAAGCTGTCAGGGTGCTGACCAGCTAGCCTGCCAGATGCGCTCTTCCGTATTTTGGGTAAGTAATCACTTGGGCCTGGGATCTACTGTACAAGTTATGTCTGAACCCATTTGCAGTTATTTTAGGTGACACAATAAAGTGGTCAGCATGAACTGAGAAGACTTTGTCTAGCACTTTGTCAGCGTGCCAGAAAAAATTCTTTGGGATTCTGAGTCTAAGGTTTAATTTCAATTCATTGTCAGGATGCTGAATATTATTTATTCCACACTAGGGCTCATTTTAATCCAAAACACTGTCAGCTAGCATCAATGCAGGCAAAATGATATTTCTTCCTACACAGAAGCCCATCTAGATATAAACCAGTTTTCTCTCCTGTCTCTGAATTTGGTCTGCAAGGACAACAGGAACAGAGACTGCAGCTGGTCTGGGATTCCCTTTCACTTGATCGTGTGTCAGCAGCCTGATCTAATTAGGCAAGTCTATTTTTCCACAAAATAAAATTGTTATAGACAACAATATGACAAACTGAAAACTTCTCAAAGTTGTTCAATTATATCTAGTTTTGAAAAGGAGCTGTATCAAGCAGATGCTCAGCGAGGCAATGAAGCCCAGTGGGCAGAGTGCTGGACGGGGATTGAGAAATCTGGGTTCTTTTCCAAACTCTCCTGATTTTTGAATGACCTTGAGCTGCCACTTCTCTGTGCTTCAGTTTCACTCTCTGTATGAGGAGGATAATAATCCTCCATAATGATTTTAGATTTACTGAAGAAAGGATCTGTATCAACACTAGGCATTTCTTGCCTTAGCCTGAGCTAGATGCAGCTGTGGTTAAAGTTGGCCAGGATTTGGTCAATACCTCGTGTATTCCAGAAAGTCTGGGAAACTTTGATTGTTAGACTCCTTGCTTTCTGTTGTCTCTCCAAACATATTTCCATGCAAAAGGTCTTTCTTATCTTTCAGACCATTACAAAATATCTCCAGAACATTTCACATTATTTAGTTGCCACATTAATGCTCACAGTTCTTACTAACATTACTGGGAATTGTGATTGCCAAGTGCCTCTCAAGATCATACAAATGATAACTTCACATAGATAATGTATCTTTGACCAAAAAAAGTGTTTTGCAATGTTATACTTAGCGTATCTGGGGAAAATTTGTATCAGTTAGTTTATGTTATATATCAATTGGACTTTTAGCTTGAGTTTAAAACACTCTGATTTAAATGAAAAAAAAAATTATTATATCTTGATTTTACACATTTTGTATTGATATACAACTACAAACTCTGTGCACAAAAAGAACAGTCTACTTTCAAAACTGTTGAATGCTTTGACCTCAAGGGCATAGAAACTGTTGACTCATTGTTTTTACTGCATATAATATTAGTCCTTTGTCACATCCAGGGAATGACATCATCTTCTTCATTGTTAGCAGCAGGTTTGAATAATAGAAAAAGTGCAGCATTAGTTGTCTGCTGTATTTGCTCTTAATAAATGAATGGATATCTGGTATCAAGATTCAGATTAGGATTTTTCAGTAACATTTAGAACAAGTTTGTGCCCAGTCCCCACAAGGACGTTTCCTCCTGCCCACCGTCTGCAGGGCAGGCAAGCTGGCAGGGAGCACCGAGCCTGCAGAGTGAACGTCACTGATGGTACTGGCTTCTCAAAAGCGATAAGGGGAGACGGGAAAGGAAGAGACTAGGCACAGAATGAAACACATCTTTTCTTCAAGGTCAGTTTAATAAAAGGGATCCCTGAACTTCTGGGAATCATAGTTCTCTGGAATCTGAAATTATGAAAGGTAATTCTCTGAAAATAAGTCATCTCTAGGAAATGCTAACAAAATGGGAACCGATTATCTTCAAAATACACCAGCATAAGTATTTTATCCATTCCAAATTTGTATTCATGGCTATCAGTCTTCTACTCCCTACAACTAAAATGTCTGTGTCCTATTCTCAAAGAGTAATTCCCTATTAGAAGTATTTGTTTATGCCTGCCTTCTTCATGGAAGAAGGATACATCGTTATAGGTAGTATTCATGCTAGTGGAAGTCTTCTTTGGGGTGATATGCCCCCTTCTTCTATAGGATTCTGCAGAATTCTTTCATGGCAAGGAAAATTTTAAGTGTTGCTTCCTGAACAATGAATATTCCCAGTGGAACAGAGTTTACTCAGGGAGAGATTCCTTGAGAGTCTGATAAAGTGCCAAATCCTAATCTGTTTCCATTATCCACTGCCTTTAAGTCTTCCCAGAAAAATGTGATGTATTTAACTATAAAATTATACCTTTGTGGTCCCAAAAAGATTTTATGCCAAATGTAAGTTCCTGTGTTCCATCAAACCGGACTTTGAAAAGCTGAAATCCATACAGCTGTGAGAGAAGAACCGAGGCAGCAGGCTGGGAAAGTTGGAGGCAATGGGTTAAGGATCCAGTATTGCTTAATCGCAGAGGCCCACGATTGGCTCCATACCAAGAGTGGACTCAGACAAGGGGTACACACATGGAAATACTTGCTAGAATGCCAGAGGTAAAAAAAAAAAACAAAACAAAACCAACAACAACAAAAAAAACCCCCATGCTGTAAAAGATTGAATTCAGACCCACTGTCATGGAAGCAACAAGGACCTAACATAATGGCCTTTTTGCAACAGACTTATCTGTACTCATGCAGGTAGAGACAGCTGCCTTGCAAGTAGATGGCTGAGGTTTAAGCAGGTGCATCTACCCCAATTCCTATCCCAAACTTATCTTCCAAATTTTGGACTCTCTGTTATGAAAAGTACAAAATATTTACTCTTCTTTTTGCTTTTTTATTTATGTTTCATATGCTCTTGCAATATGACACCTGACTTCTTTTCTCAGTCTTCTGTTCCAGTCTGCAGTTCCTCTTCAGTCAACATTTCCAAAAGATCTCAAGTGGCATGAATTTTGGTGAGGCTAAATCACTTGATTTTCCCTTACCCTATTTAGAAGAAGCTTGACTTGGACAAAAGCAATAATGCCAGCCATTTCCCTTCATCCCTTTAAAATTACTGGCCACCTCTAAAGAACTTGGTCTTTCTTTTATGTCGCTTTCTGACAACTCGCCTGAGTTAAACAAGTTGCTGTGGCCAAATTAAATGCTTGGGAAATAGACTATACGATTAATTTGCAATAGTAACTTGTCTCAGCATCATTTATCTTCCTCTGAAGGGGAGTGCTGGCTCAAGCAAAAGAAAAGATTAACATCATAAAAATATAGTATATATATATTGAAAGTATAGTATATATAAGTGCTACAGGGTCATCTCTGCCTTTCTGAAAAGTGGATGAAAATGTGGTGTGGCAGAGCTTTGCTTTGGTTTTCATAGGTGATACCAAATTTGCCCCATTTATGAATATAATAATAGGACTTGTTAATTTAGACACGTCAGCAGCTTTAAGGAAGAGAATAAAGGTATGTGAACAAAAGGAAAGTTGCAAGCAAAATAACAGCAAATTTTGGAAAAAGAAGGAAATACTTCTTCTGTGAATATGCAAATAAGGTTTCCCATGTTTGTTTAGGGACAGAAAAGACTTGAGGTTTTAAATTCAGCCAAAATAGAAGCTTTCATTTACAACGACATTTGAAATGTTGACCTTGAATATCAAACTCGGTGGCAGCAACTCTCATTTTAGAAGTAAGTGAATATATCCTATAAAACTCAGAAATACTCACAAATGACTGAGTGAAGCATAGCTTACAGAAAAGTTAGATGTAACAGGAGTCTGTCATTCTCTATTTGCTTTAAAATGTCCTTTCCTCAAAATGGACCAGGTCTGATTTAAGGAATTTTTCCTTTTGTGAAAATAGTCATAAAATATGGAAGAAAATACAGAATGTTATTTGCTTCAGTTCATGTAAACTAATCAGGCTGAATGATGAGAGAGCCTTCCTGTAATTCGAAGCACTACTGAGTACTATGCATGAAACAGTGTTCCTCCCCTTGTAAACAACTCGAGCTTTGCACATGTATCGGTGTAGAAAAACAAGTATTGACTTATTCACAAATTACTTTCTAGGCACTGGATTCCCAGAAATGTATTTGTATAATAGAAGCAAATGAATTTGTTGATAATTTAATCAGTTTTTGTTTCATTTTATGACCTTAAAGACACCTTGATCTTAAAAAAAATATGTTCGTCATTTTGAAAAGCAGAACTTTTATCTCAACTCTGATGCTCACTTCCTTACTTCTATTTCCAATATAGATTTTTAACGTGGATTCAGTATGCCCTATTTCATTTTCTTTCAGACTGCCAATTAAGGTGTTTCCTAATATTTTATCAAACAAACACATTCTCTACAAAAGGCTAACCTGTTCTCCTGCTTTTATTATTTATGTATCTTTCCAAAATGAAGCACTTTGAATGGGGTACCTTTTTTTCATGTCCAGTATGGATTTTTTAATTCTGTCATTCTGCAGGACAGTAAGGAGAGAAAATAAATCAGATGTTTTATCAGATTGTGCCTTGATCAGATTTTTCTGTGTTCTCAAAGAGAACAGTGTGG
Organism: Ciconia boyciana; assembly: GCF_034638445.1. Classification (NCBI taxonomy): domain Eukaryota; kingdom Metazoa; phylum Chordata; class Aves; order Ciconiiformes; family Ciconiidae; genus Ciconia; species Ciconia boyciana. The sequence continues at coordinate 7,986,248 of NC_132940.1, forward strand.
AGCAAGTAAAGTTCCTGCATTTTTAGCTTTGAAAATCTTTTAAAGACCCAACACTAAGAGTGGAGTTCTACTCATCTTAAAAAAAGACTCATATTGCTCTACCATGGTCATACCTGACCATTTAGGATCTCCTGGTATTTAATCTCCATTACATGAATTGGGAAAAACTTATCAGTAAGAGCCAAAATACAGGCAGAATTTTGCCCACCATAATACATCCTATCACTGTCCATCACTGACATGAGTGGGTGATGAAAACTGTCTGTAACTGTGCTTCTGGGTTCATCTTGATATGTGGCAACCTAGGAAATACTGACACTGTGTGTTAGTTAGGTATTAACCATGGTGGGAGAGATGTGTGAGCTTTCACACTAAGGAATTTTGCTGTCTTTGAGGTATAAATTGAAATTAATAATGTTAGTGATAAGTTCATGGTGGCCATGGAAGTCTAAAGGTTGTTGTAGGGCTTGTGTCTTTTAATAGGCAAGTTAGAAAAGGTAGACAAGCTTTTGGGCAGACAAGAAAGTAATGTTGCCTTCCTTGTATGATACTTTTGCTGTAGGCAAAGCATGTTGCAGATTTGTTCTGAACATTAAGTAATCCAAGAAAACAACAGGGCTGTGAAAATCAAAAAGTTAGGCTTTAACTCTTTTCCATCTCCTTTCTTACCTTCTCAAATTATACTGCAAAGATCCAGAGGCTAGACCTCTGGGAAAGCTCCTCAATCTCTGGGGAAAAGTCTGAGGAAGATGTTCTTCAAAATAATTTACCATTTAGCTTCCTCAGTATGGTAGAAGCTAGATACAGCTCTTCTAGCTCCTCTCAGTCCTCCAGGGATGCCTCTCATTTATAAAAGGCACCTAATAACAAGTAAACCTTTTTGAAACATTTGAAAGACTTCCCAGTGCTTCAAGGTAGCTAGTATTCTCATTATTTAAGGTATGTTCCCAACCTGATTTCTCTCTTTTGGTGCCTCCAGTGCAAAATTATTACATTGTCAGAAACAAATCAAGTCTAACTTGTGGGGAAAAAAAATTTGATTCCATCGTGTGTTTCATATTGTACCATTATGAAAATGGTATCTTAAATTCGAATACTTCAATTGTACCATTAGATGGTGTCATTATGTGGCTTGCTAATTGATAGGTTATTCAAATGAACATTATAATTTTAGACTTCTTAGAAGCATCCGTATGAAGAATTTCCAAACTACAGAGAAGTGAACTGGGTGTTAGGAAGGAAAAACATTGACTGAGAATATTTCCTAATGCATGTCACTGAAAAATCGTTACATAACTGCTGTGTGCATTCCAGGACTTGGTGCAGTCTATTTTTAATACCTGGTATGAAAGAACTTCCTGCTACTTTTTCTCTTTGAAGGCTGCTTTGTGGTTCATTAGATCATGTTTTCAGGCCAATTTTTCTGCTATCCTCAAACCTCATTTTTCCTGCTAAAAAAAAGGTGAAACTGTATCAAATGGAAGAAGGTGCTGAGCATAAAATATCATTAAGAGTAAGGTACGTTATGCAAATGTTGCAGTGGTCCCAGAACTAAGCATTGCTAACTCAGGCTTAATATTAAACCTGAAAAGAAATCTGAACATGTTAAACACATGCACTTCTAAGAAAAGCAAAAAGACCTTTTATGCCAAGCAACAGCACCTAGCAGGAATTTTCAGATTTGTGTTTATTAAGCCATATTTTTTAAATTAAGTTAGAGAAGTTTTAATTTCGGACTATTCTCCATACAGTGTTATCACAGGTCACCATTTTGACCACAATTTATATAATCATGATTATTAAGATAAAGCATTTTGCTTAAATGTAACCAAACATCTTCAAACATAGGCTATGCAAGATATTTCAGAATATTTTAACTGCACAGAAAGTTTACAGCATTAGTGTAATTTTGCTGTTAAAATCCTGGAGAAACAGAGACCGATAGAAATGAAATGGCCAGAGGGACCACCATTTTCACCTCGTCTGACTTCCTGCAAAACAAAGGCCACAGGACTTCCTGAATTAATTTCTTTTCAAGCTAGAACATATCTTTTAGGCAAACGTGCAGTCAAATGACAGCAAATCTATTAGATCTGCTAAAAGAATTTAAAAGTATTAATTTTATAGTTAAAAAAATAATGAATGCACTTGCAAATTAACAGGCAGTTCATTGTGTATTAGAAGGGACTTCTGTCACTCTCTTATTTCCATCCATAGCAGAGAAATGGAATGACAATTTTAAATGCAAAATAGCATTCAGTGGTAATTGCTGTAACCGTTGCCACGAACCTGCTCTTGAAATCTCTAGCAAGGAGGCAGCGGAGCGTTTAAGTCAGATGACTGAAACAGGTAATACCCTCAACTGTCCAACCTGCCGCTCTGATGTACGTCACCATTGCCACAAAAGGGAGGTTTCAACATATAGAGCAGCTCCTGAACTGCCTTAGGTTTCACCTTGGTGCATGAAGGCAAACGGTCAGCTCTGGGAGACGTGGAGCACCTTTAGGGACCGATAGGTTATTCTTTCCCTGGGGCTTGTAATGGTAAGCTGCACCAACGAGAGCGTGGGGATGAGGGTACCTGCTTTACTCCACAGGTTTAATCCATTGGCACATGTGGAGCAGAGCCAGGGTATTTAAGAACCCCAGAGGTAACAAAATATTTGGACTTCCCTTACTGGTGCCTTGATGTCCTCCCACCAGAAGCAATTCTTTTCCCGCCCTTCCCTCTGCTGTCTCCATAATGTCTCATCTCCACCGAATACTTTTTGGTCATTGATTTCTGCACTTCTGAAGATCTTTCAAGTTGGTTTTGTTGCCAAAGAAACTGCTCCAGCCCTCAGTCCCAGTGGTCCCAGTGTCAATCCCAGCACACGCCTCCCTCTCCCTCTTCACGTCAGAGCACTCTGGATCATAACGTTTATTTTTAGAGGAAACTTCTTCACCCAAAAATGTGAAATCTGAATTCTACTTATTTCAACAAAGTTGTTATTAAAAAATTCATTACAGGTCACTTAAAAATCTTCCACATTTAGGCCAAAGTCATGGAACTGCTCTGCTTAATCTTGTCCAGTGCTTCATAATAACATCTTGTTTTCAGTTGCTTGTAACCATTTAGGATGGTATTTTCCAAGCCAAGCATCTGCCCCAGGTTTAATTTTTGGCAGTTTCCAGCTAAACCACTGTAGTGATTTTCAAGAACAAGGTTACAAAAATATTTTGCCCATATTAAAAAATAATAATCCAATTGCTTCATTCAGAAGTGTCGGTATCCCAATTTCTCTACAGAAGGCATCTGAAATGGAACACCGTCACCGGTCTAGTTTCATCCATGTACCTTTTGAGCAGCAACCTGGCATTTGGCAGCGCAATTGCTGTGGTTTCACAGATGTGCATCCAAATGTAACAAAGTTATAGGACTCCATAAAATCTCAGTTTGCATGTGATCGGTTAAGAATTGTTAGCTTTTGGCAGCTAGATTTTCCGACGATCAGCCCGTTCTGCGTTCAGTGGCTGTATGGCGTGCAGGCACCATGTGCAGCTTTTTCGCAGAGCAACCGAGTACGCGCTTTGCCCGAGGCAGTGGGGACCGAGCAGCGCTTCTCTGCAATTTCTCCTCCTGCGTGCCTAAGAGATTACTGTCAGTGAGATCTGGGTACCCCTCCTATGTGCAGCATCTCCCTTTCTTCTGTTGCTGCTGAGCAGTGAGAAAAGGAGGACGGGTCACAAAGATGAAGGAGTTTGGGAGGAGGCCTGTAACCGGCAGAGCATGGGAGGGAGCAGAAGGCGAGAGGCAGAAGGAGGAGATGAAGGCAGTGGATGCCAGGGAGACAACTATTATTGACCAGTGCTAGGACTTCTCCTAGGACAACTAGGACATCAGGGACAGAAATCAGTTGTGGAAACAGTTCTTCATGACTAGGAAAAAAAAAGATTATACATATATACATAATGAGATTCTGCTAGGCAATGGGGAAAGGATATGCTATATTAGGTAAGGAGGTTAATAAGCATAATGGAGATAAAGATAAGATGCCGGGGGAAATAATTAAGAAAAAATAAGAGGGTGGATGTGCAGATGAAGGAACGGAAACTAGGAGATGAAAATAGAGTGTGAAGAGTGCAAGAAGGCAGGAGCCAGGGAATGGGGGAATGGATAACCAAAGCGTGGAAGAGCAAGAGCTGGGGTTAACTGAAAACAGCACAGAGGAGGAAGAGAAGGCAGGAGCCAGGCAGAAGGAAGATCAGTTAAGAGCATCAAGGGAGAGAAGGAGTGTGAGTGCAGACTGAACTCTAAGAATAGCTGATTTTTTGAGTCAGACATCAATGCAAATTGTGATTTAGCTGTAATGGTATAAGAATAGGAATTGGGTACTGCTAGCATCTGTAGCCACACTTTTTTTCTTGTTAGAGAGCTGCTTTATCAAATATTCTGGATCTCTTGAGCCAGAGCTCCAGAGTTAAGGTGACTGCATGTCACTATCTGTTTACTTTTCAGACTTCCTCTGACTTTATTAACAAACATTTGAAGTGCCTGAAGTGCAATATGCTTTTTTTTAACCACAGTAAAAAACATTTCTGCAAAATACATTTGAAAATATTTTAAGTAATTTTAAAATTATAGGTAGGGCTGCCAGCAATGCCTCTCACTGGCAGAGCAAAGCAAGGCCCTGCTCTTAGCTCGATGGCCTTTCACTGGGGGTGTTTGTCATCTAAGAGGGCTTGCACCATCCCCACACTCACTAGGCACGCTTCATCACAGGGATGAGCAGCACTGCCTTTGCAAGTTTTTCTCCCACCAGCTAGGAACACCACCACCTGGAGACATGGGACGAGAGAGGTGGAGAGGGCTGGGTGTGCTGGGTGGCCTCTGCATGCCCACGGGCAGAGCAGAAGTAGAGGTCACTCGAGCAGGACCCAGGGAGTGCAGCAGCTGGAGGTGGAGAGGGAAGGGAGGTGTCCTGCCCTGTGGTACTGCTAGAGCTGCAGAGACACCAGAGTTACACTCTTCCAGGGGTAAAGTAGGGGGAAACAGTGATATTTGCCTCTAACATGATGATTCAGCTTGCAAGCTGGGATTTCTTTAACATAAATGGCAAACGCTCCCCCACAAGCAGCACGTTTGGTCTGTCATGTTCTCTGTCAGCTGGAAGGCAAGCTTTGCAGAGCTGAGCTGCTTTACTTTCCTTTTGAGAATGAAAGTAGCACTGCTGTCAGAAGATTAAGTTGTTGGTATGTATCAGGTGATACGAAAAATTACTCTGAAACTACAAATGGTCTGACATACATTTATTTTTATATACTTGGGAGTGGTAAGTGTTGATTTTCTCTCTATTTGTCTGTTTGTCATACTGATAGATTAAAAACACAAATTACACTCCTAGTAACTCCTAGGGGTAAGGCTGTTGTTACTACTTGGTTCCTCCTACAGATTAAACAGAGCTAAGAGTTGATACATTGACCTATTGCTTCTTGAAGCAGATCTCTGCTCAAATTCTGACCTACGTCCCAGCAAAAAATGCATTCAATCTTTTCTTAATTTGCAATAGATACTTGTGTACATTACAAAACCATCTCGCAATTTGGCAAATTAAGTTGTCTGTGGTTAGCTCTGGAATTGCAGAGATATTGCAGTGCACTGCAGCATTGCATAACGAGCTTCCCCAGACTTTGCCTTACTCGAGTGAGTAACGGGAATCCTTATCTCTAGCGAGCATCAGATTCATCCCTTTTTTGAGAAAAGAATTAGTATCAAATATACGATGGGCATGTTATGCCTTGTGGCTGCAATGTTTTTTCAATTAACTTCTCTGAATATACCACAATGAAAAGTGTCAGCTTTTTGCCTCAGAGGCCTATAATTAGATTAAATGAATACAGTTAATTATCTACTACCTTCTTTACACAAAACAATATGTTTCTATAAATTAAAATGCTCGTACAGGAAGGAAATTGTTCCTCACTCCAATGTCTGCATACGGTGCTGGATTGTGAATACTGTGAATATATCATAGTGTAGCACAGCTTTTTGTCTGCAGCCCTTATTTTACAGGAGCTAAAATAACATCCGAAAAACCCACAGACACCACACTATTTAGAGCATATATGTTGGTGCAAGGAGGTGATATTATTAAGAGTTACAGTGCTCATGAAACAAATACACTTTTCTCTTTCATAGATGTTCTCTATAAAATTCCCTTAGAGAGATTAAATACAGCTTGCTTTGTGTACCTACAGTCCCACCCTCAAGGACTATGGTATGTCCAGATATAAAGCTGCTTTTTCTAGCAGAGTGTACTTCTCCTTTCAGAAAATTTAAATAAATCCGTTTTGTAGGAAGTCTTTACAATCAACAGCTCGGTTTCCAGGCCTGTTGGTATTCTAGCTAGTGTGGACTGAAAATCTTCTCTGTTTTCCAGCGTTACTAAATATAAGCAAAGTTCATGACCGATCAATACGCTCCCATCCTCGCATGCCTGATTTAGAAGTGCAGATATTCAAATGGTGGTACATCACCTCCTCGGTGGGAACATATCTGAAGCAGAAAGCACTCTTTTTGATTTGACAAAGTGTATCCAAATGTCCCTATTTCCATCAGAATAGATGTTAATAACTTCAGGCCTAAACATGCGATCCTCCTCACCAGAAAATTACGATTAACTTCAGCAGAAGCCCTTATTCCGGCCTGCAGTATACTCTGCATATAAATGCAGCGTGTACCCAGGATTGGTCTTGTGTTTCATTAGGGTCAAACCCTGAAAAGCTTTTGAATACTCAGTGTTCCTACGGGACATCGCATTTTGTTGTGGTTTGTGCTGTGTGAGTATCTTTTCCTTTAAACGTTCATTAGCTCCGTGTATAAAAGTGTTCGTTAAAATATCACTGTGTTGATAATAATCTTAATATTGAGGAGTGAAGAGAGCTGTGTTGCCATCTAAATGCTGCCCAGTTTCCTGCTCTCAGGGTGTAATGGGAGAAGAGAAAGACCATCCTGATAGGCACTATCTGCTGAAGGAAAACTTTCACCAGGAGCTGTGAATTGACTTTAACCTTTTAGTGGCTGCACTGTGAGGCAAAATGTTTCATGCTTCCTACACAGAATGAAGCTTTTTTTTATTTAAAATACTGATAATACCAGTGGCCCTCCTAATTACTTCTACAAATATCAGAAAGCAGTTACAGAGGAACAAAGAAATGCAACTGGAAACATGGTTCAGTGGTCTTGTACTTCCCTGAAAAGCTGATTATACTTTTGGCTGATTCAGTTTCTTTCAGAGGGAATTTACCCTTTTTGGCAGTTTGAGTTTCAGCAGTGCTGATTGGACTAACGGCAGAAAATGCATCTTGGGCTGAGGAAATTAACCCAGGGTCCTGCGTGCATCAAACTGCATTTTGCCAGCGAGCCCTAGATTTTGTCCTTTAGCCCCTCGGTGTCCCTTGTTTTGCAGGATTCAGAAGCCATTTTAACACTGGTTTGAGCATAGAGACATTTCATTTATGCTTTCGCAGGTGCCTTGCCTAATTCCCTGCTTTCCCTGGATGACTTATCTTTTAGGATAAGGACTAATGAAAGGTCAAGGTTATTCTAAAGTATCCGACACACGAGAGTTCTCTTCCTCGTAGTTCCCTAAGATTAACTTTGTGCGATTATAACTGATACCGTGCTGAAAGGCAATTCAAAAGTCCTGGGAAAAAGTACCGAATGACAAGCAGTAACCTTTAGCACTGTAAAATGTCCCTGGTCATTTGTACTTAGTGCTTCTTCAACATGCAAGAAGCCATCTTACCACCCAGTGCCATGGCAGAAGTTAATTTTTTTCCAGGGGTGCTCCGTAGATTAGGTCTGCAGAGCAAGGCTTGGCACATCTGGCTATCAGAAATGTGCCGTGCAGTTTCCATCCGAAGATAATCTCCTTGCCTCTGTCACACAGAATCCAAGAAGTGTGGATTTCTCCCCCCCCCCCCTTCGCCTGTCTGTCATTTTCAAATGTAACAAAAGGTCATAAAAAGCTCTGGCTGGGAGATACACCTTGCTTCCCATTTTCTGAGGAAACCTGGAGACAAAACCTGCTTCTTTTTGTCTTCTGCGTGGGCTGCGCTGGGAGAAGATGCTTCTGCATCCCTGAAATCGCGGGGGGGGGGGGGGCGGAGAGCCCCGAGCAGCAGCGGGAGCTCCGCCGCCGCAGCCCGGGCAGCGGGCAGCAGCCACAAATATGTGTCATCAACATCCCCCCGGCAGATGCGGGTCCCTTTTCTGTACTCACTGCGGCTGAGGGGCTGCGGAGGCATCAGGGTTAGGCTGAGGAGGCTCCGGTCCCGACCGCGGGGAGAGGGAGGGAGGAAAGGGAGGGAAAAAGCAAAAAAAAAAAAAAAAAAAAAAGAAGGAGGAAAAAAAAAAGGGCGCAGCGCAAGTTGCGAAGAAACGCGGCGGCGGAGGCGAGGAGGGAAGGCGGCGGGGCTGAGCGGGGCGCCCGCGGAGCCGCGGCCGGGCGCGGAGCGCTGCGCGGGCCGGCGGCCGCCCCCGGGGCCGCTGGCGGCGGGGGGCCGAGGCGAAGCGGCGGCAGAGCCCGCGGAGGAAACTAAATAAATAAAATCAGACTGTTATTTAAGGCGCGTAAATTTAAAAATATTTGGACAGGAAGAGAAAGGGGAGAGGAACCGTAGAAGACAACCTAACGGTTTCGGAGCCGGGCCCCCCCCCCCCGCCCGGCGGCCCCGCTCCCGGGCGCTCCCCGGGGGCCGCCCGACCTGCCCCGCATCTCCGCCGGCCCCGACCCTCCCTCCTCCCCGGGGATCCCGGCAGAGCCCTCCGGGAGCACCGACATTTTGAATGCATGTCTTGCGGGGCAGGCTTTTCTCGGGCTCGGTGAGAGATCTTTCTTTCTTTCTTTGTTTCTTTCTTCTCTCGTTCCTTCTTTCGCCCTTTTTTCCCCTCTCCCCCGCCCCTCCGCCATGCACAGGAGAGCAGCCCTCACAAATAAATGCAGACGCTTTCCTCCCCTCGCATTTTCGAGGGAATTTCAGCGCTTTAGTAAGCAGATAATAACGTACGGCTGCTTCTGGCTGCCCAGTGAATTGCCAGGTACATTTGTGGAAGAGACCCCTTTCTTTCTTTCAAAAGCTAAAAAGTGGTGGGTTTCTACTCTTTTAACTCTTTCCTCACGTGGACAATGCAATGGCATTTCCTACGAAGCTAATTTCTTATCCCACCGCGGAATAAAACATTGATTTCATTCCTCTCCCCACACAGAAAACTGGAAAGAAAGTCTTTTCGTGTACTCCAACGTGCAGTCATTTACTGAGCTGAATTCACCTTCAAATACCTTATAATTTACGCTGCCCCGGGTCAGTGCCCGGCCAGCTTTATGCGCCTGCCTTAGCCGTGCTCCTCTCCCCCTCTCTCCCCCCGGATTCACACACCGGCTCTTTCACCCTCGGACGGTCCTGCTGCCACAGACGAAGCCCTGTTCGTTCCCTGCAGGATCCCCTTAGGATCTGCCCCTTTTCCAGAGGAATTCAGCAGCCTCCGAGGCTGGTTTAGAAGCAAAGGTCAAGTGCAGCAGCTTCGCTCATCCGTGGGACGGAAAGGGGAGTGGGCTCTTGCCCCACGGCTGTATTCCCGCGCAGCCCGGGCGCTGTGAATCCTGGTGCAGCTACATTTTATACCCTATTGCTTCACATTTTTCTGTGCTTGCTCTATTTGTTTCTGTTTGTACATCTCATCCCGATACTGTATTGCTTACTGCCTATTCCCGGGCTGCTGCAGGGCAATCTCTGCTCCTGCCTGGGAAGCTTACTTTTTCAGTTGGTTTATGTCTCAATAAAAGCTCTCAGAAATATTTCGTTCCGTCTCGCACGCTGCAGTTTTGCGTCTCCGGGTCGACCTTACTGTCGACATTTTCACAAATATGCCAAGTATCAAACTGGACTTTCTGATGTTGCCGGGCTGGTAGGGAAAAATCACGCAAGTAAATTTCTGAAACCACACCCGATGTTAGAATCCTTTTTCGCTAGAAAGGTGCCCTGTTAATGAGATTTGCTTTATCTTATTTGCTCCTCGCTCACCAGATGTGAAACCTTCTGCAGGACAGCAGGCTGCCAGCACAGCCCAGCCCAGCACCGAGGCACGTTTTGTCACCTGCAAACCCCGAGGTGCACCTAACCCACCAGCCGATTTATTTCTTTGCTTTCCCCGAGGCTTTTTGTAGTAACTATTAACTTCCTGGGGCAACAGAGAGTAATTTTCGCTCTCAAAGTATCTAACTAGAAATTTCCATTTCTAATATTGTTTCCGCTAAATGGGGGGGTTTACAGAGAAAATGCAGCAGTAAAAGCAAAGAAAACGCACTTTTAAACGAGACTTAACATCGCCCCTGACTCAGCCGCTAATGCTGTAGGCACGGCCGTGGGGTACCACGTCCTGGCTTTAAACTGAACTTCTGGCATGCAATGAAAGCCGCTATTTCTGACTAGGCGCGGTGTTTTCCTCGGAAAAGCAGTTGTTTCATTAACCCGCTACTTAAACTTCGGCTTAGCGTAAATTAAATGCTGATGGAGCTCACCACGGGTCTGGGATGATTTTTTTTTTTCGTAGCATAGGTGAAAAATAAGTGAGAAAGATGGAGATTACCTTTCGGTGTTCACCTCTGCCGTAGCAGCGAAGGGGAGAAATCCTGGTGGTGGGGCGGATTTCTGCTTTATAAGAAGAGTGCAGGGCACTAGCTGTGGAGAAGGAAAAAGCTTGGAGCATCCTCTGGGACACGAGGAAAGGGAGACGGATAGCAACAGGGAGGGGTTTGGGTCCTTCACCTCGGGGACCTGCGGATCGCGTTGCTCGGATTTAAGATTTCAGATGGTTTTAGCGCTCTTTGTACCCGGCATTTTCTGGGTTTTCTCCCCAGTCGTGCGCCCTACGCGCCGTGCTGCTCGGCTTAATGGTCCCTAGATCCCTTGGGAACAAAAAACGGTAACAAAAACGCGCAAAGCTTCGTATTCCACAGAGGTTTTTAATCAGAAAACACAGCAGTGTGACAGAGCGTATAGTGACCGTGACAGACAGTTTCAGCAAAGTACTTTTTACTTGAAAACGGTAGTAACTGATTTTGTGGGGCTATTTTTTTTTTTAAGAGTTACAGTCTAAACTAATTTACACCCCCTCCTCTTTTAAGTGCTACTTTAAGTCCTATTCATTTTGCATTGATTTAAAACCTTCTATTTTGCGCAATTAAAATTCGGACTAGTCAAAATAAAGCACTTTAAACTGCCCATCTGTCCAACAACTAGCTCCTGTACCAATGTTAAAAGTTTCATACTAAACTCTTTCCGATACGGTGCTGAGCATCGTTAGCTCCTGTTGTAGCTGGAGAGGTAAATGAGTTTGAGTCTGGTGAATACTCTCAGCTGTATTGCAATGGAAAATTTGCAATGGTTACGTTGTGTTTTAGGTGCGAGCAATAACATAACTTCCCGAATATCAAACGTGCTTCTTCCTAAATGTCACTGTATGCAAATATTCCTGTTTTGTGAGATGCATCTATCATTAAAATAGTTTATTTCCAGGCAAAACAGAATAGTTGGTGGAAAGCAAATATTTCCTAAAGAGCACCTAAACTGCACTCAGCTTATGAAGCGACCAGAAACCTTGTACTGCAGCCTTCGTGTCCTCTTGCCTCTGACAATGCTTCTCTGCTGCTTGTTTTGAAACTAGAAAAAAAGTCTTGTTCAGAGCACAGTAAACACAAACTACTAAACTGAGCTGTTTAAAACCTCTGGCAATCAAAAAAACACCACTTATACTGTTTCTGGTAACTAAATTCAAAACCAGCTTGGTGAAAGTTTAAATACACAAAGGGGAAAAGCGTCCTCTACATTTAGAAAGTAAGTGACCTACTTCTACAAGCTCTTGTTAGTGTCAAAATGCAGCTATGTCCCAAAGCCTCTAAGCGCCATCCTCTGTCCTCAGGCCAAGCAGCCTTTGACTTCCAGCTCTGCCTGAGCAGAGAGTTGCAGGTTACCCCTGAAAAGGCTGTTTTAATCCAAAACCGGACTTCAAACTCTTAAGCCTGACCAAAGGGTGGGGAAAGGCGAGGGGGGTTGCGTTGGGAGGTGGGAGAAATCACCCCTTTTCTTTCCTTTTCTTTTCCTAAAAGTCCAGCAACGTTAAGCGTGTGAATATGTAGCTCTCGTATTAATTACTTAATATGAATGACCTAAAATAAATGGTAAAACTTGATACCGGCAAACTAGGTATGAGCGACCAACATATACATGGCTGGGTCTGTGCGCGTACATGGCAGGTGTAAGAAATTGCTGGGAGCGTGGATTTAAAACATTTCCATTATCTAAAAACCCACCTCTAGAATTTCTTGAGACTTATGCTATCAGCTGTTCAAAAAAAAAAAAAAAAAAACCAGAAGCAAAGTTGCAACAAATGTTATTAAAAAAGAAAGGGGGGGGGGGGAAACAAACCCAAACCAAAAAGAAGGCTGCAAGCCTTAATGTCCGAGCTGGATTTAATTCATGGCTGCCGGGAAGGAGCTGCTGTCCTCCAAGAGCTTCACCACGGCGGATCTCTTGTAGAGCTTGGCCAGGTCGTAGGCGGTGGCCCCCCGCTTGTTCCGGTGGCCCACCTTGCACTCCGCGCAGCCCAGCAGGAAGGCCACCACCCCCACGTGCCCCTCCCGGGCGGCCAAGTGCAAGGGCAGGTTGCCCTCGTTATCCTCAATGTTAACATCAGCCTTAAACTCCAGCAGAGTCTGCAAAGTGTCCAGAAAACCCTCTCTGGCTACATCATGAATGACAGCGAAGCCAGTACTGTCTTTCAGATTGGGGTTTGCACCGTTCATTAGCAACCTCCTGGCGATTTCGGGGTTCCCGAGTTTCATTACCTGTGAAAGAAAAAGAAGAGGTGAATACCGGGGGGGGTGTTGCTCCAGCACGGGGTTTAGCTCCTCAGTTCCTATCTCTGGGTTTTGTCACGGCTCAATCCTCATTTACAACAGAGAGAAGAGCCCCACCGTAAAACTAATGACAGACCAGAACACCGATTTTTGATGTATTTTTTAACTAAACCCGGTGAAATGGTGAGAGATATTATCATGTCGGTGGTAGCAGCTTTCTGCCCCGGAGAGATTAATGTCTGAAACAGGCGGTGTAGAATGGGCATATAATCACCTTTTCTTTTTTTTTAACGTGGGTTATCTGTTTCTTCACATACGAAAATTAAGTATGGTTGGGTTTTGTTCGCCTAAGTATTGAGACACCTTTGCATTACTGTTTAATCTCGTTAAACATCAAATATAGGGTCTCTGAGGAACAGATATTTTACCTCAGCAACAGCAAATGTAGGATGTGTTTTTATAAGCTTTCAGGTGTTTACATTGTCTGTGCATTATCATAAAACAAATATTTGGACTGTACCATAGCTCTGTCTGCTAAGAAAAATAAATGCTAGAGGAAATTTTTCTCCCCAGTATTTGTGTTGCATTATGTCACCCAAAAAGGAGAAGTTAAAAGGAATGTTTCAAAGTTCCAGAAGTTTTCTTCTAAAACCAGTATATTATATTGTGCTTTCATAATTTCACTAGAAGTAAACTGTGGCTATATTCTGTTGTTAAAAACATCCCCTTTTTTAAAAAACAACAACAACAATAATTGGATTTTCTGACTGCTTCTCTCAGGAAAAAAAAAGCTTCTTTAAATTTTCTCGATTGCATCATAATACTGTCATAATTAGAACGCAAATCTCTCTTATTTGGGACTTAACAGCTTGCACCGATTTCCCCCAAATTCCTCATTTTTTGTTTTCTCAGAGACTTTCAAAAAATGAACACGGTAATGTATAATCCCCAGCCTATAGGCAATATTTTCCTGTCCTTGTAATTAGTCTCATTGTAAGTGTCAAATTCGAAAAAAAAAAAATTTTTACATTTTCTTAGAAACGTCCACATTTGAAAATCTGGGTAAAAAAATTTATCTGCATAAATGAGCATTACAGTGCATTACATTTAGCATAAGGTACAATTTCTACAAGGGATTTGCTGAAAAACTCTCCTGGTGAAAAATGTATGTCAGGCTTTTTAAGAAAAGCAAGCTATAATAAATATAATTACTGCAGCGTTTGGACTGTAAAGCAGCCCAGTATATTATATCTACAGACAAGAGCAAAAGTGCAGATAAGACAGGCTGGGATTCAGGGAAAGAGATTCCTTGGTGCCCCAAGGCTTCCAGCTCCGTATGTGCCACTTCTTTCACTTCTGACTAGAGATGGAAGCGATGTAAAAGAAAACAAGGGCATTGTGATCTCTCTTTCTTTAGTCAAATCTGGACATTTTGGTCTCTTTTTGAGAGGCCAGGCTGTATTATTTGTGAATTCAAAACATGTATTTTGTTTGAGTGGGAGTTTTCTGTGTTCAGGCTAGGGGACTGAAGGCTTCAGTTAAAGATGGGGGGGGAGAAAAACCATCGAAAAGGTGATGCTCTTGGGACGTGGGCTACAACTGTACAGCAAATGTGCTTTATTTTGCAAAGTTTCACTTGGGGGGAGAGAGGCAAAGAAGGAGAAAGCATTAACTGAATAAGTCTGATGAAGTGCATAAGGGCAGGACATGTATTTGAGGCCTGCATAGGTACACTTCATCAGAAATAAAAAGTACAGAGCAAGACAAGCTGAGCAGCTGTTTAATCAAACATAAACGCAGAAGAAAAATATAAATTCATCGGTATTAATATAGGAGCATTCTCTCCGTTTTAATTGAGAGAGAGGTTATGGAGAGATTAGCTCAGTTTTGGAGAGTGCACTGACAGAGAGCTCTTTCGAGCATGGCCACGCACCCACAGCACATTTCGGGATGATACATATTGAAAATAAGTCGACAGATTCTCTTGTTTTGATTTTTGTTGTGGTTCATTAACTCAGTTACGATTAGGCAGCGATAAGAAGCATTGTTAGGACACGGATGCGTGTTTAATATAGCTGGGTGCTATGTCATTGTGTAAAATATTCCTTCACTCAGGATACGGCCAGTTAGCTGCTTTTAGGGAAAAAATACATTGCTGTAGGACAAATCGGTTTTCAGCCCTCATCCCGAGGATAAACCAGCTAGCTAAATGTTTCCTGCTTTCTGAAAGAAGTTAGTTTGTGCAAGTTTTTAATTTAAATCCTTTCGCTCTCTTAAAAGTTGCTGCAAGTGCCTGCGCTGCCATGCGATGCCCTATTTAGGTGCTAACAGGACAGAGAGGAGCTCACAGATCTCCAGCTTCAGCGAAATTGTCAAAAAAGGGTCATTCCTGCTTTTTTAGCAAGAGGTGCTTATTTTCCAGCTCCAACATTTTGATGTTAAGCCAAAAAAGCTGTAAATATCTCGAGCACATTCGCAAGCTATATGCTGTTTAAAAACCCAATTTCAGAAGCGATTATCACGGTTTCGGGGGAGGGGGGGAGAGGAGTTAGCAAACGATTTTTCCAATGTGTGAAATTAAAAAGACCTATAGCTCCACTTCCACGTTTCATGACTTATAGCTTAAGTACAAATAACCACACATTTTTTTCTCCGGGTTTCTAAATCACTTCTTTCACTATTTGGTGGGTATTCTAGCCTTTTCGCCGTCATTATCTGATATTACTAAAAGCAAAATCTTTCACCAGCTCCAACAGTTCGCAGTTGGACGAGTTCCAGCTCCTGCCTGCACAGCCACACACTTAAAAATTAGGACATAGCACCCTATACGATCAGAAAGGAAATAACTGGAACCAGTGCCCTGCCAGCCGATCTAAAAAAGCAAATTTTCAAGCCTTAATTATGAATGAAAAGGCAAGTGATTCAGCTGGAACCCTAGCTCGAAGGGCTAACTCTTAATGTACATCGAAGGTCCTCGGTTCTGAGCAGCATGCTTCCCAATGAGAAAGGTCATTCCTCACAAACAGCGTATAAAGGCAAAGTACCGTCTACAGCAGATCCCAGAACCGAGACAAGGCACGCTTTGAAAGCATATTGCAGGAAAAAAAAAAGGAGGAGAAAAAGATAAATCCCAAGCTTCAGAGAACAGCACATTTGTGTTTACAGACCTGCTATGAAACCCTGCTCACCTAAGCTGATTTCTTTTCATCTCAGCTCTTTCATTCCTTGCCTCCTCCCCACGAAGTTACAAAATATTAGCAAACTCGCAGCCCGTCTGACATTGAGGGTGATTCCCCGATTGAAAGAATGGTTTTGACCACTTTTATTTCAAGTACGTCATTTTAGGGAGTTGGAGCCACTAAAGTTATAAAATATGGCATCCAACGAGTTTGAAAAAGCACTCGAATTTCATCCACCAGCCTGTTTAAAACGTTGTCTTTTTTGGAAACCCGGGTCACGTAGGTACCAGTGATGAAATATTTTCTCCCTCTCTGGATACCAACCTGCAGCGCAGTCCTCCCAAATCCATTTTGTGCATTGACGTTTACATTCTTTTGCAACAAATTAGTAAGTTGCACTAGGTCCCCCTTGGCAGCCGCGGACGCCAGCTCGTTCCCAGAAGGCTCGGCCATTCTTTAGGGTGACTGACGATCGGAAAAAAGATGAGATTTTTTTTTTTTTTTTTTTTTAACCAGGCATGGCATCGGAGACTGACAGAAGGATTGGGATGGTTAATCTTCTGGAGTAGACCTTGTAGTAAATACTCGTAAAAAACCTCCTTGCCAAGAGCCCGCCCCTAACTCACACGTGATTATTCAGCAAAACTGCAGCTCCACTTGAAAGAAGATTTCTTTGCTTCCACATATAGAGTAACTCCTATTAAAGACTCTGGCCACTTTCGGGGGGGAACAGATTAGCAGCTATGCAACATATTATATATGTTACAGGTAACATATGTACACGTACACCGGAGACTCACTCAGACCTGAGATCTTGGAAGAAGAAGACAACCCACCCTGTTCACAGTCGGGATCTGAGACTTTAGCAGCAACAGCTCCGAGGAAAAGTCTTCTCTAGCAGTGTGCATCCGCTCCCGCTCGGGATCCCCCCTTTCAGCCCACACCGCCGCCTCTAGTCCGGGCCGAGCAGGGCCGAGAAGGACGAGCCGCGCCCGCCCCGGGCAGGGCGCGGCGGCAGCGGCCGCCCGGCCGCCGGCCTCGCTCCCTCGGCGCTCTCGCTCCCCGCAGCAGCAGCTTCACTCCCGCCGCCCCGCGCAGCCTCCGCGCAGCGGGCGGGCGCGATCCCGGCCGGCGGCCGCCCCCGGCGGCGGCGGCTCCGGAGCATCCAGGAGGGCGGCGGGTCGGCGGGCGGCGGCGGCGGCGGCGGCGGCGGCGGCGGGGGGGCTGCCGCGTACCGCCGCCCGCGCTCAGGGCGCGGGGGAGCCGCGGAGCGGGGCCGTCGCCGCCGCCCGCCGGGGCCCCGCCGCCGCTGCCCGCGCTCCGCCGGGCGCTCCCCGGCGACGGCCGCGCCTCTCGCCCCGGCCGGGGAGCGGCGGGCGAGCGGCGGGCGGGGGCAGGGGCTGCGCTGGTGCCCGCCGCTGCCCCGGCCCGGCCGTGCTCGGCAGCCTCCCGGCGCGCAGTGACAGCCGCCGCTCGCCTCCTCTCGGCTCCGCGAATAAAGCTGCACTTGCCGGTCCGCGGTCGCTGCCTCCGCCCGCGGCTTTGCGCTCCCCCTTTTTTAAGCACAAACAATCGCTACTTCTGTTTCCTACGGACGCGAAGCCGGTTTCTCTTTTTTTTTCTTTCCCCCTTTTTTTTTTTTAACCTCATCAGCTTTTTTTGAAAAGAAAAAAAATTTGAGCGCTTTTTGAGTTGAAACACCCGCCCACATTTTAACGGCAGAGATTTAAGGAGGCGCGGCGGAGTTGCGGCGCGGCCGGGCAGGAAGGCCTGCGGCGGCGCGCACCCGCCCCTCGCCCGGCCCCGGCCCCGGCCCCGGCCCCGGCCCCGGCCCCGGCCCCGGCCCCGGCCCCGGCCCCGCGGCGCGGCGCCTTGTGTCGTTCCCCTCGCCCTGCGGCCCGGGCACGGCACTGCCCCGCCGCAGCCGTAACAGTCAGGGTGCTTTTAGGAGGAGCGCTGCTGAGGCCTAGGGGGGGGAAACCGGGGGGGAAAAATGAAAGGAAAAGGAGGTTGTAGCACCGGGAGCGGCCGCGCCCCGCGGGAGGACCGGGGATCGGGGCAGCTCGGGGGGCGGCAGGGCGGCCTCTCGCCGCGGCTCTGCCCGGCGCTTCCCCCCCGGCGGTCTCCACCTGCCCGCGGGGGGAGCGGACGCGGCCCCGGCCCCGGCCCCGGCCCCGGCCCCGGTCCCGCCGCCCTCGCTCGGCACCCCGCGGGGCAGCGGCTCCGGGGCCGGGGTGCACCCCGGCAGCGACGCGGGCTCCTCTCCCTAAGGACAAGGTCAAGGATGAAGGGTCAATGTCAAGTTGTCTTAACGGTGGAAGGCGGCGGGCCACGGCAGCACTCCTTGCTTTCCGCGTTTCGGGTGTCCTTGATTGATTCGAAAGTGCCATTTTGAGGGGGAAACGCACCCAGCCACCGAGAAGACGTGAGGGCTTCGCTTTTCCTTCAAAGGGCGAAGAAGTGACGACGGTACCGTGCGGAGATTTCATTGCCATTCTGCCTAGCAGCACTGCATGTCTTAAACCGGCTTTAATGGCCGGATTGCTTTAAGTTTCAGGGACCCTCGGGAGGCTGAATTCTGCCAAAGCGAACCCAGCGAGAGGTAAGATGCAATGTCATGGCTCCCTGATAAGCACACGTAACGTATCGGTCGCAGAGGCAATCCGCTCGCCCGTTTTCTGCGTGGACGCCACGAGAAAGTTAATTTGAATGTAAACACGCGTGAGGCAGCTCGGGGAGGTGCGTGAGCGAGGGAACCTGTCTGGCAGCGAGGTCAGGGCCGCCAGCGCTGCCCTGCGCGGGAAGCGCGGCCGGCGGCAGCCGGGCTGGGGCAGGGGGTGGCCGGGGCCTGACTTGCAGCCACCGCCGCGGAGGGAGAACCAGTTTTACAGGGATGAACCTGCAACCCGGGCAGCTGCAGGAAGGCGGTGTGGCTGCTGCGTCTGGCGCTCCCTTCAGCTTCGGTTGCTTCGCAATTACATTTTCCTGCACTGATTCTCCCACCCACGCCTGTTTGTGAGAATACAAAGGTGACGGGGAATGAACCGCCTGCACAGGGGGCAGGGAAGGCAGCTATCCTCAAGTTATCAGCTGACCCCCACTCGCACTCCCACCTTTAGTGGAAAAAACCCGCGCATTTTTAAGGGCCTCATTGCGATAATTCTCGGCCAGAAGTAATAGTGCTAACAGTTTTGTGAACAAAAATACGAATGCTAATTTCCCTCAAAGCTAACTCTAGAAATGTACGTATATAAATAACATCCACGTATTCAAATATAGTTGCTTTTCTGCATAAGGAAGGAATTTATATGCAAAACTTCGAATATTCAGTCAGACAGCTTATAAATTACTTATTTGATGACTACTCAGTGCCTAAAATCCACAGGCTTTGGTGGTGTTACTTGTTGCTAACTTACTGCAGAAGTAGACCTGCAAGTCTTACAACAGTCCCCCAGCATTTTTTTTGTTTTACAGTTCAGAATAACCCCCCCATCTTCTGTTAATCATGCCACATAACAGAAATAATTAAGTAAAGCGTAGCCGGGGTGCTGCAGGCCTCCAGCAAGTAAAGCTGCCCAGCCAGAAAGTGCCGTCAAACCTCCTTCACCGTGCGGGTCTGTCAGAAATCTTTACAGAAAGCAGCACGTTAATCCTAATAATTTCCTCTCAAGCATGATAAAGATACTCCTCCTAAACCAGAAAGATTTGCCGTGATCGGCTCCAAAATCAGCAGCCAAAACACCTTCTGGAGGGAGATATTATCGCCGGGCATTGCAAGGAGTAAAGTAAGCGAATGTCCCCCCGGCTCTCGAATTCGTCTGGCACTCGTTGGACGAAAAAAGCCACCTCGAGTGGGTGGGGGTGAGGGGCCGTGGGGAGGAGGACAGAGACTTTCGCTGTGACTTGAATGTGAACTTCCTGCCCTGTGGGGCATGTGCAGCCTTTCACCTTTTCTTCACGTTCTGGATCAAATCCTTCCTGTTTTGATCTAATATAGATATCATTATTTTAAAGATGACTGTAATAGACGTGAACACCGTGTAACTAATCTTGACAACATACCTATAGCTTCAGTTCGTGCCAGGAACTAATTGGCTTTAATCCAATTGCTAAAACTTGCTTTTCAGCCTTTATTATAGTTACTCTCTAGTAATGTGTGGGTGGATTTGTTTGTAATTTAGCATAGGCTGTCCCTGGCATTGCACCATACCTCGTACCTAGTACAGAACTGTCTGTAACATCAACCTGGAAAGAAAAGGGCAGGTGTGAGGGCAATTCCTTCGCCATCCCTCTGCTCGGTGGTGGGGAGCTCGGGTTTTTCAGCCAACGTCAGCGGGCAATAAAAACCTCTTGGTGAACCCTGCCAACATAAACTAGAGCAGGAACACGATAAAATAGAATATTCAACTTCCCTGACACTCTGGCTTTGCATCGTTAAGTGGCGTTTTACTGCGGCCTCAGCCCCCCTGGAAACCCTGAACGACCCCGCCGCTGCCAGCCGCCCTGAAGCCCACGCTCCCCAGTCGCACCCGCCAACAGGCTTTAAACAATTCCCTGGAGTATTTTTATTGGGAACCCTCCTGAACGTACAGTTTAACTTCCTCTATGCCCCTGTCCGCCGGCAGCGGCTGTGCCCTCTCCCTCCCCACCGACGGACCCGGCCGCGGCGGGCGGTCGCGCCGTGCCCCCCCGCTCCCCGCAGCTCTCCCCGGTGCCAGCCCGGCTGCTGCGACAGGCAGCAGGGAGCTCGGAGTCTGAGAAACTCGTCTGTAACCCTCACGGACGGAAGAGAAAAACAATAAAGAACTGTTTTTCCTAAAACCGGCAAAATAACTTGACTCAAAGATAACCACCACGTAGCTTTATTAGCTTTCGCTAATAAGAAAGGCGCTCGATCTATTTGTGTATATACCTTGGGTAGCTGCGACACCCGTACAAAGAGCTGAGCAAAACATGTTGGACTAATTAGCAAATTGGTGTCCAAATGCGTCTTTGTGTTTAACGCCAGCGACAAGGGGGTCGGTGAACGGCATCAGGTGGTAGGAGGCAGACTTAAAAAGCATTAAGTACAGCTAGGTTTGCATTACTTAAAAACCCCCCGATTTATCTGTGGTGTATAATGCAATTGCATCTTACAGTGCCGGAGTGCTAAGCCTGAGCGAGGGCCGCTGTGCAGATCACGGTCTGTCGGCTCAGAAACCTGTGGAAAATGCTCTTCCTTCAAAAGAAGAACGAAGACGGGGAAAATCACCGTTTTACCGAGCCCCCCGGCCGGTGCGAGCCCCCTGCGCCGGGGAGGTTGGGCTCACTCAGCGAGCACGAAGTTAGGGGTTGTCAGAGCAGACGCAAACCGCGCTGGGGACTGAGCCGCTGCATTCACCGATGCCACGGCGATCCCGCCCGCTCCTCTGTCACGGGGGCGCGGATGGCTGCCCCGCTCCCGCACGGGGAGGCAGAGCCGCCCTCCGGCCGGCGGCCGCAGCGGCCCTTGTGTCCCCCGCGCCCGGCCCCGGATGGCGGGCCCGGCCCGGGCTCGCTGCAGACAGGGCCCCGCCGCCCCGTTAGGCCGCAGCCGGCGGCGGAGCCCAGCCGGGCCACCGCGCGCCGCCGTCGGGCCCGGGGAGCCGCCGCCTGCCGCCAACCGCCGGCGACGGCGCGTCAGCCCCCGGGGCAGCGCTGCGCCCGGCCGAGCCAGGGGCCGGAGCTGTCCCGCCCGCTCGGAGGAGCCGCTCCCCCGCTCTGAGGCCGGGCCGGGGCCGCAGCCGTTGCTCCCCGGAAGCTGAGGCGGTCCGTCCCCTCAGGGAAGGCCTACGCGCGGGCCGCGGGCTCCCTCAGCCGCTCGTCCGGACCGGCCGCCCGTGGCCCCGCGACCCGGCGCGGGCACCTTCCGCCGGGCACCGGCGCAGGCTCTTCACGCACCCCCTCCCCTCCCCTCCCCTCCCCTCCCTTCCCGCCGGGGCCGGGGCCGGGGCCAGGCTCGGGCTCGGGGCCGGTACGGTGGCCGTGGCGGGGGCGCAGCGGCCGCGGTCACCGCGGGCTGCCGGAAAGGCGCGGCCCCACCCCCCTCCCCGGCTTCGCGAGCGCTTGACAGGAGAGTGGTCACGTGCCGGCCGCAAAGCGCCTCTTTGCGACCTCAATGACAGGCAAAATGTGCGACAGGCGCTGTGGAGGCAGGGAGGGAGCGGCGCTGCCTCCTCCTCCTCCCCGGGCCAGCAGCTGAGGCAGCGCTGCCCGCTCCCGGCCCGCTCCCGGCCCCCTGCCCGCCTCTCTCCTCCCTCCGCCGCCCGTCGCCGCTGCGTCCCGGCCGCCGCGGAGCTGCCAGGCGGGGCAGCCCGGGGGCGCCGCGGGAGCCTGAGAGGAGCCCGGCGCCTCGATGAGCTCCTAGCTCCCACCCTGCCCCGTCCTCGCCGGCAGCAGCTCCAGGTGCGCGGGTCAGAGCAGAGCCGGGGACGCAGCTGGCTGCAATGGCGTCCAACATGGACCGAGAAATGATATTGGCTGATTTCCAGGTAAATTTCAAGCCACCGCCGCCACACAACCGTGGCCTCTCGCTGCTTTTCTCTTTCTCCTCGTTGCTGTGCTGCTTGTTCTTTGTGGGAAGGTCCAGGGCGGTGGGTGTGAAGCCCACTCTCCAAAGCCTCCGCTCTTTCTTTCTTTCTTTTTTTTTTTGGTCAGAAATGGGGAACATGTGCCCTCTTCTGTCAAGGTGCATGAACAAAATGTCTTCTTTGACTTAGAGAGTTTCAGTTTTTAATAATAACAAAAACAGCTTTTTCATCCACTTTTTGCTTGTTCCAACCCTCTACAACCACCCAGGCCCTGGGACAGCTGTGAGCCAGCTCTCTTGGAAGAGGCAAATGCCAGGGAGGATACAAAACTCATCACTCCTCATGATTTGTCACAGTGTTTGTAATGAATCACTTACTGGTACTACAGATTAACGCTGAACAGAGGTGTTTCCATTATAGCATCAACACTAACTTCATGATTACCTCAGCTTGTGACTGTTGTAATGACAGTAAAACTCTTCACACCCCATTCCAAACAACAACATGTTTGTGTAGGAAGGAGGAATATGCCCTTAAAAGTTGTTTGTTACCTTCCCTCCTCCCTACAAAAGGGTTATAATTTAACTTCAAACTCTTAAATCTTATTCCTAGAATAAAGTCTTTCTCTAAATAAAGGTGATGTGTTCGGGAACCTGGTTAATCTGTTCAGTATATTGCTTCTCAATATTGCTAGTTCTTCTATTGTTTTTCTAAGAGCAAGTAAACAAACAAGTGGAATATACCTGCATTTGAAATAGTGGGGAGAGCCAAAAGCAGCTTGGCCCAAATATAATATATCAGATTATATTTGAATATATCTTTTTAATATTTGCTTTTCAGTTGATGTTTTTTTTAAACTTTGTCCGTTTGCAGTGGTTGTTCTTTCATGGATAGGCTCCTGGATATTCTTGGATCAAGTTGTAAAACTGCTGTCTGTATGTCCAACGTCTTAAAAGACTGTTTTTCAGCTGTTATCAGTGAAACTATTCCACTTAGTTTAAAAAAAAAGTAATCCCTTCATTCACTCTGTGTGTGTTTAACAAGAATGTTTCTTTGGAATTACAGGTAGGGTGACTGTAGGGTACGTTATGTCATTCCTTTTTTGCCAAAGGTGTCTGATATCTTACTGACATAACATGCAGAGTTCCCAGTTGATAACAGGGAAGTGTTTTCCCTTTCTGTGCCTGCGTATCTTACACCCATATTTATTAAAATGTTTAACAAATGCTTCTATAATGATCCTTTATTTTGTTGTGCTTGGAGACACTTTTGTGTGTGTAAGGAGTGATGTCTCAATTTTAAGGTTGGAGTTTCATAAAGGAGTTCTTCCAGTAACAATATACTGTGTAAAAGGAAACTGGGACCCCAATTCTGCACTCATACTAGTGGAGACAGACTCTTATGGAATCCCTCTTTATTAGCTGAAACAGGTTTACATTCAGGAATCCCAGAAGATGATTAAGTTAGTGGCTGGTGAATGTAAGATTTTTTTTTTTTTTTTTTTTTTTAATAGAGCTTTCACTGTGTATCCACTTTCCAAGTTTTTAGTGTCAATGCTATTTTGCAGTTCTGCAGTATTTTTCTGCTTGGGTTTTGAAACCAATTAATAAAGGTATAAGAGTAACTGCAGTGTTTGGTACCATGAAGACAATTAAGTATTATTGCAAACTTGCAGATGGGCGGTGGAGTCACAGAAACCAGTTGTAGATAAAGGATGACATAATGTGTCTGAACCTAGGACCCAGGAAATATTTTATCATATAACAATGCGTATTTAAAGAAAAAACCCAAAACTTTTTCCTCTTGTATTTCAGCAGACAACTTTGTTTTTCTGTTTAATCCTCTTTTTTTTTTTTTTTTAAAATAATCTCAAGCATCTACCTGATTCTGAAACACTGAACTGTCAATTGTCATGCTGTTAAAGCTTCAGATTAGTGAAAGACAATGTCAGTCATTATTAGGCCTTGTATCTTCAGGCTGTTACAAAACGGTAAGGGATTTTGGGTATTTTAAATACTTGATGGAATTTACAACTCGTTCACTAAGAATTTAAAATGGAAAATAAAACATTATGTGCAAAGTAATTCTGCATGATTTTCCCTTCTATATTTTCTGTACCTTTTAATTAATAAATGTGTTTCTCAGAGTTCTGCTGCCATCTTCTATATTTGTGTGAGGTATCTTGTTGAAGAATGTTGTGCACACTGGAAATTTTAAAAGCAATTCTTTGTAGTTTTGTTCAGCTAATCTTTGCTGAATTAAATTGGGAGGGAAACTTCCATCACCATTTCACGCTCGCCTTTCCCAAGTTACTTTTAAGAGGGGTAGAGCAGTGTTCTCTGAACTTTTTAAAACTTGAAAGGGTTTTCCCTCCCCTTAAAAAATTTCTCAGTGAAGTCATAATTATACTGATGTTTGATGCTTTTGTGAAGCTTTCATGGACTTATTTTGTATCTTTCAAAGCCATTAGGGATTCTGCCACTGATTTCAACTAGAGCAGGATCTTGTATCGCATTTGGTTTTTCCTTTCAGCTCTGATTGTTGTAACAGGTTACTTCTGCATTCTGAGGTACTAAAGAGAAATACTTAAAAAAATATTTTGTGTATATATACATACGTATACATACAAACATTGAATAATTTTATAAAATTTTATAAAATATTTTAACTATAGAGTAAAACACAGTAAGTGGTCTACCAAAATATTTTTTTTAATGTCTCAAAACAATTTAAGCCTGTTCTGTGCGGTTTATAATTATTTTTTTTTCCTTCTCCTTTTTTAATGAGGTTACTGTATGCTACCCAGGGAGTACAAAGTACATATTCATGCATGTGGGGTGTATAAGCAACCTGTCTAACTTTTCCTTCTTAGGTCCTCACTTAGGAAAGATTATGCAGAAGCTTAGCTTTATACATGAGTAGTCTGATTGTTTTCAGTGGAAGTAGCTAAAGTAGTGGAGTTAAGCGCACAAACAAGTTTTAGCTGTTTTACTAAATGCAATTCAGAATTTCTCCACAAAGTGTCATTGGCATATAGGAAAAACTCCATAGGAAGAAAACCCAACAACTTGTGTTTGTAGCATACATTCTTTAAAAAGGTAACTGCATGCGAATTGGTAAAAGAGTGATGCTGCAACATACCTCACATACTGGGGGAAATAATGGCATGTAATTTCTACCAATTTTTGTTAACATCTCTGTTTTTCTTTTGTTTGTTGTGTTTAACTGCAAAATGTTCTTCCTTCTCCAGTGGGATACCCAGGTACTCACATGACACAAATATATTCATGATCTGTGCAGTTTGGGGTTTGAAGAGAATCGCTCTCACAGAGTATTGGTCCACTTTTCATTATAAAGAAAGTAGATATTTCTTTTTTTTCTCTTTAAATTGCAAACTTTAGTTGCACTGAACCTAGTTAAATTGGCATAGTGAAACTGTTCAGGAATGAAAAACAGCCTTTGAGTATTGGCAGAAGTGTCAGACGTTGACATTTTTGTATGCTAGCGCCTTTACTTTTGTTTTAACAGCTTCACTTAGGATGGGGACTAAAATTAGCAAGAATATCTTTTTGTCATTATAAGTTATGTCCACCTATAGGACCACTTTATTAGTGGTTGTCCTCACAACAATTCTAAATGGAGAGTGGGCCTGAGGGTTGGAGTATTGTGGGAGTTGCTAGCTCCTGGGTTTCCATATATTACAAAAATACCTGGCACATGGAGCTTCAGAAGGGAATTTTTCGTAGAATTCACATTTTTCATTGACCAAATAAATAAGTAGCTCACGATTTGGTCTAGGTGGGAAGGCTTCGGAGTGGAATGGCAAAACTCAAAAATTCTTGCTTTCATAGAAACAACAGATATCTAATCATTTTCTTCTTCCTTCGTCTTTCATCCATGTTCATTGTGAAATGAAGTTACATGAGGTTTTTTCTTTTTGCATTTTTTTTTTAACTGGGCAATAGACTGCTTTGGTATGATACACACGCATGTATATAAAAATACCTTTTTTTCAAACTTCACCTTTGTGTCAATCTTTTTCATAAAAACAGAGGTTTGTGGGAGGAGCAAGGGGGAATTGGGAAGGAAGAACCTCAGTGCCATCAGTTACAGAAAGGTGAGAAAGCATGCTAGATAATTATGTTTTAAGTTATAAAATTGACCATGACATTGATACACCAGCTTATTATTTCTTTATTTTTATTTTTTTAAGATTTAACAATAATACAAACTACTTGTTTCCTTATGGAATGGCTAAAATGAAAGAAACAGTGCTGTTAAATAACTGACAAAATATATTTTTAAAGGTTGTTTTGGATTTTTTTTTGTGGTTATGAAAAACATCTGCCTACTTCAGCCCTGTACAAGATCATCTCTGTTATGCACACTGTTTTCAGTGTCTAACAGTCTATGTGCAGAATTTACATGTGTATTAACTTTTTTGGGGGGTGCTAAGGGAGCTTTGTTTTCTTCTGTGTGTGTTGGCATGCTGGCTCAGGTTTTCTGTCACTTTTAAGTTATTGCCAGCACGAAAATTTGATGGGTGAAAAAGGTAGGCAGATACAGGAATAGCTTCTAGTCAGTACCCTTGGTTCTTGCCCTGGACTGTGACTTATGCTGGTGGCTGGAAAGAGTGTTTCAACCATTTTACGTAAGGGTAAACCATCCACAAAGGGGTTTTGAACAAATAGCAAAGTTGATGTCCTTAACATGATTTCTGAAAGAAATTGTGGTGTTTTGTCAGTAAGGCATTGGAGCAGAAAGGACTGTTCTTGATTTCTTTGCAGACTTTCTCTGAAGTGTTTGGCAGTTCCCTTGGAACAAGGTCCTCAGCAAAAGATAGGTGCAGAAGAAACTTCCAATCAAAGTTTAAATCTTTGGAAAGTGTCCTCCAACTTATGTTTTAAAGTTCTTG
Organism: Ciconia boyciana; assembly: GCF_034638445.1. Taxonomy (NCBI): domain Eukaryota; kingdom Metazoa; phylum Chordata; class Aves; order Ciconiiformes; family Ciconiidae; genus Ciconia; species Ciconia boyciana. Next base: position 8,013,788 of record NC_132940.1, read on the forward strand.
GAGGCCTACATTTTCATCAGAAAGTCTCCCTCGGCACCTAAATATCTGGTTTTGTATGTGTTCAGATCTGTCTGAGCTTAAAACCTCAGTCTTGCTCATACCAAACCATTCTTTTGTGTGGCCTCTCTGTAGAATTTAATGCAGTGGGCGCTCCCAGAGCGTACCAGCTAGACTGAACTCTGCAGCTCTCTCCATAGTAGTTGGAAGGAAATCCAGTACTCTATAGATTAGAAATCAAGGTTTGGGAGAGACAGGTTTGTTTTCTTCATCCCCTCATACTGGGTATCTTTAGGTAAAAGTGGACTCTCTAAGTTTCTAATAGTTAGGTGCCAAGATGCTCAATGCTGCTTCACCTGACCTTTTTTGTGGATATAGGTTACTATAGCCTTAGCTAAATTTTGAAACAGCTAACAGGGCTGGTTTTCAGTGTAAAAAAGAGGACCTTAGGACACTGTAGGATGTTGAAGTTCATACCTATGAGGGCTCTTAATTTACATTTTGATTAGAATTCCTTTTAATCCTTGTTGCTTTTTATCACATCTTATAAGTTTGTGCATTATGCAGTCAGTAACAGCATTGGAACTGGTAGTTGGACGTCTTGGTTTGCAACACAATTGGTTTTGTTTGCTGTAAGTGGCCTTAGGATCAAGAGACACGATAAAAGCATACTGCATGCTTAGTGTGTTTTAGTTCGGTTATTTTGATTGTCATTTTCTGCTACCAAGACCATTGCTTATATTAAGTTGTTCTTTGTGTGCTTCTGAAGAATCAACAGTTTAATTTATTTAGATACTTTTAGACTCAGCTGTAATTCCAAAGCTCATGTTCATCAGAACAAAGCTAGTTTGATTTACTAGTCACCTTTCTGGCCTTTAAACTGAAGGTGGAGTAGATTCCGGAGTCACAAATAAGAAATTGGAGTAAAAGTGATGTCCGTTTAGAAACATGATAACTTGGATATTTCCACTGATAGATGTTCAAGGAAAAGCTAGCTAATTTCTCTTATATAAGGACAGATAGTTAATTAGAAATACTATCTGACATTTATAGAGAAGAAACAGGATACTATGATTTGTGTGCATTACAGCCCTGCTGTAAGAACCTAAATAATTTACCACTGGAGCACCAATTCATCTTTGGAAAGAGGTTTATGCTGTTCTTTTCATTCAATTACCTTGAAAAGACTCTTCACATCATAGTAATCATGTCACCATTTCTATCAGCCCATTCATATAGGTATTTGGGTTAGTAGGTCACTGAAACAGATTGAGAGGTGGTAGCTGTAGGATCCTTTTTCCAATGCCATGACAACTAATACTAATTATAATATTGAAATTATTAATTATATGTACTCCCAGGGGCTAGGAATGTGCTTTCATTGAAAGGTAATGTGAAAGTTATTTGGCATGTTGAAAATAAAATGTGGCTAATATTTCTTGGTAAGCAAGGATCATTTACAGTAAACACACTTACCAAGTTCATATTTTTGTGTGGAAGGAGCTGTGGAAAAGGAGAGGATGAGGATTTGAGCAAGTTGCTACATGTCTTAAGGGATCTTGAGAATCTCCTATCTTAAGAATATTGCATTGGTGCTGGGAAGTCTGAAAGGGTAGAATTTTCCCCTCTATTTGGGCAGTTCTCATGGTTCAGTTACCATTGCAAGCCTAGTTTTTCTGTGTTTCCCTACCAGAAGCAAGGGTTAATAGCTTATTAAAGGAACTACCTGGTGTATCTTTGATAGGATTTCATATTTTTCTCAGTCAGTGGGTAAGTTTGTGCATTTGTGGGGCAGCCATTAGATGAGTCCTTTTTTTTTTAACTACTGTAAGACCTAGAATAAAAAGCCTGGGGAAGTACCTAACATTTTACTCATCCCTCATCATTTGGATGAAAGGAAATGACATGCTTACTGGCTGGATTGATACTTACTAATTAAGCCCATTTTTTAGAGTTGACTAGATAATGTGCAATTGTAAAAACAAACTGCTCAAAGAGGAAACTAAAGTCCTAATGTATGCATTACATGTTGTTTGGTCTATCAAACTAGTCATCTACTGGTCCTCTGTGTCTAACTGGTTGAGCAGGTCTTTGTTCTGCAGGAGTAGTTATGCTTTCAAAAGATAATTCATTAAAGCTGAAGCTCTTAAGAGATGTTTTGAAACTAGAACAGAGTACATTAGCCCTTGAGTTATTTTATATAGGTTTCATATTTTACCTCTTGCAGGAAACAATTTGTAAAGACAAGAACTCTGAAACTGAGTCACCTCTATTTTTTTTTTTTTTTTTAAAAGGTCAGGTTGTTTGTGTGAGCAAATATCAAAGGTGCCATATCAGCTCAGATCGAAGACCCAGCTGGCCTAATGTCTCATCTGCAGCAGTGGCTGGTCCTTAGGAAAGAGCCGAAAGAAACAGGATTTGAATGGATTTGCTTCATCCTAGTTTCTGGAAGTCAGCACTTTAAGAGCTTGATGATAGGGTTTGTTATAAGACTTTGGAAATAAACTGTGTCAGCTTGAGCTAGTCTTGCATTCTTCAGAGACATCTGAATAGTTTTGTGATATGTGAGTTTGCTCTGTAGAAGCTGTGTTCACTTTTCCTCAGTGTGTCATATATATTCATGTATATACTAATTCTATTCTATATACTTTGTTGGAATTTCTGCTATTTCTTATGGTACAGAAGTCAAATTTGTCTGAACTGTAGAAATCTTAATCTCTTCTGGTTTGCACAATAAAATTCACCAAAAAGCTAATATCAGCACTGTGGGAATGTGAGGTTGATTCAACTTTTAATTAAGGCTGATTTGAAGAGCAGTCTGTGTAAAACAACAACAACAAAATTAATATTTAAGTTCCTTTAAAATTTTGGGGACTATCATCTGGTCCTAGTGGTTTGTTTTTTAAGTCTCCACTGACATTTAAGGATGAGAGAGCTCTCTGTAAAGAGCAGCTTTATTATAGGATGGTCCCTAAGTTCCTCTGTAGTGAATATGAGCACACAGAATTGATTTAGCTTTTACGATATGCCCTTACCTTCTTTGACTACTTCTTTAGTATCTTCTTCTTTTGGTCCCACTGACTCTCTGGCAGGCTTCCTTGTCTTGATGCTTTTAAAAGCTTATATAATTTTTTCTGTCTTTAGATAAATGTTTTTTTGCAGTCCTTGTTGGCCTGCATTATGGTATGACCTGTGCTTTGCTGGGATTTCAGTGTTCTGTTTTCCTATTTTGGATACCATTTCCAGGTTTTGAAGAATATGTCATAGAATCATAGAATAGTTTGGGTTGGAAGGGACCTTTTAAAGGTCATCTAGTCCACCCCCCTGCAAGAGCAGGGACATCTTTTAACTAGATCAGGCTGCTCAGAGCCCCATCCAACCTGACCCTGAATGTTTCCGGGGATGGGGCATCTACCACCTCTTTGGGCAAACTGTTCCAGTGTTTCACCACCCTCATCATAAAAAAAAAATGTCTTCCTTATATCTAGTCTGAGTCTACTCTGTTTTCGTTTAAAACCATTACCCCTTGTCCTGTCGCTACAGGCCCTACTAAAAAGTCTGTCCCCATCTTTCCTGTAAACCCCCTTTAAGTATTGAAAGGCTGCAATAAGGTCTCCCCAGAGCCTTCTCTTCTGCAGGCTGAACAACCCCAGCTCCCTCAGCCTTTCCTCCTGGGAGAGGTGTTTTATCCCTCTGATCATTTTTGTGGCCCATTCCTTGTGGTCCTGTTCTTTACCAAAAAAATACAAGTGTTTGTGGAATGTTGAGTAAAATATTTTTTGTAGGGATTAGTACTCTTCCTTTGTGTGCTTATCTAGCAAATGGCTTTTATTTATTCTTTAGTTGTTTTTAAGGTTCTACTGCTTTTGAGGCAATGAGGAGAAAGATGACTGCAAATATCCAGTAAGCAAAAGTGTTTGTTTGACCCCTGCAGTTCTTTTCTGTTTTCCATTGTTTTTCCTTCTTATGTGATAATGTATAAGATACTGTAAGAGCAAAATGACTGTGATTCAGGAAATCTTGGGGTTTTTACCTTCACTGAGATACTTCTATTAAAGTATTAAACAAGCACAGAAACTTTGGGATAATCCTAACTACAGCATTTTGTATTTGTTGGGTAAAGGCTGCCTTCAGGAAAGGCAAATGGGTTTAGTAGTCCAGAGTACTAATTAATGGCTGCTGACTTTGGTTTTGGTTTTTAATTCAGTTTGAGCACTGCTCTTTGTATGTAGTGCATGTGACTTAAATGCTAGCATGTTAGCATGGGGCTTGGGAGACTAGAGTTCATGTCTTGGCTTAGCTCATGGGCTTCCTAGGGATGTGCCTTCGTGGTATTCTGGAAGCAGAATTTGCTCCAGAGTCTTGAGAGTGTTCAAAGTCTGCTGGAAACGATTTGAAAGTGGTTAGCATGGTGCCAGGTTAGCTAGGTCTGCTGAGAAGTGGTTAGAGCTTCATGCTACCAGTTTAGACTTTGTACCCTGCTTGCTTTGCTCAGAAGGCTTGCAGTCATCTCAGAGCATGGGCAAAGTTCACTCTTGTCTGCTTGGTAACAAATATGTAGAAATGTCTTTTGTGACCTTCAAAATTACCATTTTTTTCTTTTTTTACCCCTGTTCCTCCTGTAGAAAGGGACTAATGCTTCCTTACTTTAGAGTTTTCTTTAAGGTGGTGCTCAACTAGTAGAATGATGAAGCTTGTAAATAGTTGGGGGTGGGAGATGAAATTAATTGGGCAAAACTTTAGCCTGGCATATTTGCTTAAACCCTTTCTCAATTTCTGATACTGGTAAGTGTATTAGCTTGTTTTGGTTAAGTGAACAGCTGCTGAATCTGCTTAATTTTTACCAGATGGTCTTCTGAGAAGCATTTTTATCTCTTCATTTAGATGCTTGCAGTAGGTGACCTTTCAGTTTGTGTCTCAGTCGATATGCCTGGATGTTTTTTTAAGTGTTTGTCTGAAACAGAAAGAAGTAAAAGTTAATTTAATAACCACGGATGACTCATAATAAGATCAGTCTCATTACATCAGTAGGGTTGTTGCAAGGTTAGAATGATAGGGGATGCCACAAGAGGGGCATGTATGTAGCTGGTATTGCAGTCTGTGGAGGTGGTCCTGAGACAGGTAGGACTCAGGGATGAGAAGAGCCGAAGTACCAAAAAAAATCTCAATTGTGAGTGTCCAAATGTGCTGAATCTCTTGATAGCCCAGAGGGGAGTTACACATGGATCCTAAATGTGATATTGTGGTACTAAAGCCTTTACTTGCTTGGCTGAGCATATTGGTTTAACCTTACCTGTTTTTGGGGAACAAGTGTTATGCTCTGTTTCAGTTGCTTTGAGGTAATTACCATTGCAACAGTGTATGTGTGAATTTTCAAGAAAATTTTTCTCACTTACTAATATGTCATAGGTGAATTAGTGTCCTAAAGCTTTCTGGGTTTGAGTAGACTTAATAGCAGATACTATCTGGAGCTGCCTTTGGCTACTTTATAGACTTTTAATTATTAGCTTTGATTACTGAACCATTCTCCTCATAAGGGATGGGAAAAGGAAGCAAGCTATTGTATTTCACTCTAGAAAGAGGAAACTTCGGTTGTTTAAAAATCCTGCATCCAGAAACCTGATTTTTATTAGGAATGCTTAGAAAGAGAATTATGGATTCTTCTAGTAGAAGTAGTAGCCACATAGTGGCCTGCACTAGTATGCCAGGAGACTGAGGGAAGCCATTCTTCCCCTCTACTTGGTACTGGTGAGACCACTACTCCCAGGAGTACTGCGTCCAGTATCAGTCCCTCCATTGACAAAGTGGAGCAAGCTCAGTGGAGGGCTGCCTAGGTGGAGAGGAGGCTGGACCATATTTTGTGAAAGGTGAGGTTAAGGGAGCTGGGTCTGTGTAGCCTGGAAGAGAAGGCTAAGGCGGGGATCTAGTTGCTGTCTCAACTATACAGTGGGTGATAGCAGACAATATAGAATCAAATTTCTCTTGGAGTTGCACAGTCCGAGGATGAGAGGCACTGGATACAGGTTACAGCAAGGGAAATCATAATTAAATATAAGGAAAAAAATTCTCCCAGTGAAGGTGGTGAAGCACTGGAACAAGCTGCCCAGAGAGGCTGTAGACTCTGTCTTTGGACGTACGCAAAACCTGACAGGAGCTGAAGTGTGTCTGTGAACTGATCTGTCTAGTTGTAATTGAAGAGGTGAATAGAACAGCAAACTAGATTTTGGTTATATTAGAGGGGAAGTATGCAAGGAGATAAGCAATACCCTTTGCTATATCTCATATGCTGTTAAGAACAGCTCAGAGTGTTTTTTTGTTTTTAAGCTGCTGACCTGGAGAATTCAGCCATCCTTCTGAACCTGTACTCAAAAAGAGTTTTCTATGCTCCTAGTCTCTCTTATCTTTTGAAGAGTAGGTTACTAAAGGGATAGTGAATTGATTTTAATAATATTTGTTCTTTGCCAGTGTTTTTGATTTCTCTTTAAAACCTCATATATCTTTATGGAATAGAGTTAGCTCTAGTTGCATTGCTATATGTAGTGATAAAAATTTATTGAGTACTTTAAAAAGTAAGCATTTCCTAGGGTGCTGTCTGTGCAGTTGCAGTGGATGGAGGTGTATTAATGCTGGCTTCCTGGGGTTTTGTAGGAGATCCCAGAGGATGAAAGCTTTTCTTCCTAGGTGATCTCACCTGTTGAGTCTTGTGGTGCCTTAATGTAGTTGTTTCTTTGGGCATTGTAGTTTTGTATAAATATTTAAAAAGATGGACTGAACTACAGTTGCAACAAAATGCTGATGGCAGAAAGCTCTTTTCCCCTTTTTCATCCAGTACAGGAGAGTCTGTATCAGCTGTTTCAATGTCTGAGGATGAGGCATCACATTGAATCACAGTAGCTTAGTCTTATTCTGAGACAGATGGGTGTGATATTAGCGAGAGGGGAAAAAGTCTGTAGTTGACAACTGGTGTGACTCTACTGTGGACATCAGTTGTCTGAGTTCATTGCTGTTCTGGGTACTGGGAGCTATGGGTCCAATTTTATCCTTTTGGTTATGTGGATGTGCTGGTTTTGAGTTAATTTTCTTCGCAGTAGCTTGTATGGGGCTATGTTTTGGATTTGTGCTGGAAACAGTGTTGATAACACAGGGATGTTTTAGGTGCTGCTGAGCAGTGCTCACACAGAGTCAAGGCCTTTTCTGCTCCTCACCCCACCCCACCAGCGAGGAGGCTGGGGGGGCACAAGAATTGGGAGGGGACACGGCCAGGACAGCTGACCCCAGCTGACCAAAGGGATATCCCATACCATATGACATCGTGCTCAGCATATAAATCTGGGGGAAGAAGGAGGAAGGGGGGCACCTTCAGAGTGATGGCGTTTGTCTTGCAAGTAACCGTTATGTGTGATGGAGCCCTGCTTTCCTGGAGATGGCTGAACACCTGCCTGCTGATGGGAAGGAGTGAACAAATTCCTTGTTTTGCTTTGCTTGAGTGCATGGCTTTTGCTTTACCTGTGAAACTGTCTTTATCTCAGCCGACAAATTTTCTCACTTTTACTCTTCCGATTCTCTCCCCCATCCCACCAGGGGGGAGTGAACAAGTGGCTGTGTGGGGCTTAGTTGCTGGCTGGGGTTAAACCACGACAGTGGACTGGGCATGGTACCTGTATTTGCATCTGCTCTAAATTACTGCAGGAGACAACAACTGAGGATGTTAACTGCAGAGTGCATGTGGAGATTAGTTAGGCACAAAGTGAGATTTTTTTTTTCCAGCTGACTTTTACAGGAGGGAGTGGTGCACAGTGTAATTCACAGCTATCTATCTGCCTGATTTTAATGGGCCTGAACCTGTTGTGCAAAATGTTCTTGGCTAAAGCCTAGTTTGGGTTAGCTTAGAGATGGTCCCTGTTTGGAGAAAGTATGGCTACTGTTGATAGTCAAAGGAAATACGGAATTGTTCAACAAAAATGTTGAGAGAGACAGAATTTGAAGTCCTCCATATCCAACTACTGGCTGTTAGGCTGACTGTGGTCTTCTGGATACTTTTGACTGCTGCATTTTGCCTTGGCGAGAAGGGGAATGGTGCCACAGGTGAAATAAATTCTGCCTTGCTGCCAAATACCATTTGCTCCCAGCTTCTGTGCAACAACTGCCACCCACTATCTGTCAGGGCAACAGTAGCCTGACTCTGTGTTTGAGTCAGCAACAGCTGTTTGTTGCTTTCCCAGCTTTTGCAGAAGTAACAGCCCGGCTCTCTGTGTTAGGAGCAGCAGTTGTCCCTTCCAGCTTTGCTGCGCAACAACTGCCTGGATCTCTGCAGCAGGTGCAGGAGGAGCATTTTCAACGGCAGCTGCTGCCAGATGGGGAAGTCAGCTGCTTTCCTGTGATGTGGAGGTAGGCTAAAGCCTGCGCTGTTGAGGTGGGGGGTCACAGAGGGTCTCAAAACCCAGATCCAGCTGTTAACGGCTGCTGGGGTCAGACCACCCTGCAAGGGATTTAGAAGAGCAAGTGTGTCATCCTGCATTATAGCTTTCTGGAAGCACCTCCTAGGTTTGTCTTGAATGCCTTGAAGTCTGTCTGCCCTCTGACTTTTCTCCTACTGTATTGTTTCCTCAGTGGCTACTTTGCTTCTTTTATGTAACAGTGATTAAGGTTACTGTGCCGGTTAAATAGGACCCCTGATGGTTAGCTGTGAATCTTTCCAAGGGTAAGCTCTCCATCACTAAGGTGATGGTTAATCTGCAAAGCTACCTGAAAAAATTTGGAGAAGCGCTCTGAAATTTTATTATATGCAAATCTAAATCTGCCAGGTGGAAACACTTACCTGGCCTGGAAGAGCAGGATGCTAAGAAAGTAGTTTTAACATTCATTAACTTTATCTTCAGAATCTGTTTTTATGCATTCAGTGCAAAACAATAGTTTTCTCATCTTCACATTCATTTTCCTCTTGTGTGGTCTGAAAAAAACACAGAAGAGACTGCACAGTCTCTGGAGCTGGAGCTGCTGTGAAGGGCGAAAATGCAGAGAGGAGGAGAAGGAACTTGTTCTACCTTATATTGCCCTTTGTCCTTCAAAAAAAATTCTTTGGTTTCTTTTTGATGTGTAAAGGTTTACAAATCAGTGAGCCTTGAAGGTTTTACCTTTACTATGGTGGTTTGTTTCTTTCAGTTTGATGACTTAGAGGATGTGCTGGTTGTTGATTGAATCAAGAGTTAGTAGTATTCTGGTAGGATTCCTTCTAAAATATTTAATGCCTTTTATTAAGTAGGTTTCTCATGAAAATAAAGCTGAATAAAATCTGTGAATCAAGAAAAAAATTTCTCCTCAACTAGTATCACTTTACTTGCTTAGTGACAAAGATGTGGTTTTGCATCTTCGGAGCTCATCTGCTTTGTTGTATTTTGAAGGGTTTTTTTTCTTCTGTTTCTGCACAAATTTAACATGATTTTTTTTCCCCATGTCAATTATTTTTTTGTTTGTTTCTTGCTTGGGTAGAATGAAAGACATAAAAATCAGCAAAAAATCTTTATGTAAACACTGTGACTTTTAGTCTGCCTTCCTAAAAAACTAAGACGTATAGGCTTATGGTGCCCAGGTGTCCCCACAAATAACTTTTGAACCCCTGGACTCCAATACCCATTAAATTCTTCCAAATTTCATGAAAATACAGCCAGGTAACATGGAAAGAAGTCTATCAAAAGAAGCCCTTATAAATATTACAGCCATAGGAAAAACTTAAATCAGCCCATGCAATTAGGGATGAGTGGCAAGCCCACGAGGAACCAGACTTTGTTAGTTTTGTGGCTCACAGAACCTGCTGGTTTCCTGTGTGTGTTTCCCTACAGAAAACAAAGGCAGAAGCAGTCCTGGTTGTTCTGGGACTAATCTGCTGCTCCAGGAGTCCTTGATGTCACATCACGCTTGCCAGTGAGGGACAACTACCTGTCTTGTGTGCTTACGTTCTTAGGGAAAATTCAAAAGGTGCAAACCAGATTATTTTCTTGAATTCATCTTGCGTGGTACAATGCAGTTAAAAGGAAACAAATTTTCTAAATTTTTTTTTTTTTTCTTCTGGTCTTGCTGATATTTAGACTGGTGATGGATCATGACTTGAGGCAGGGATTTGTATATGGCAGTGTGTGGTGTCTGAATCAGTTATCCTCCTTCATGTTGAAATATTATTCTGAAAAACATCAGTTTGGTGCAACCGTGATGTTAGCAGGGTGTTTTATGGTTACATTGATAAGTAGCACTCATTCATTCATTGTTGGCATTCAGGAATGTTTGTTTTCTGTTTTATTGACAACTAGCAAAAATAGTCCAACTGGAAAGTGAAATCTTAGTTTTAGAACTCCTCAAAATTAAATGTTAAAAGTGACTGTAAAAATGGTCCAAGGGTTTTCAACAAAACTGCTTTCTTTGGCTATTAAGAATTCTGATGTGTTTTAAATTTTTAGTTACTGTTTATACCTGTCTGTTCCTGTTACCCCAATGACTCTGCATTGCTCAGAGGGAAAGAAAGGGATTCTATTTTAGATTGTAAATCGCCAACAAGATGATTTAGGAAGGATGCAGACATACAAGTGAATTAGTTGCCTCATTACTCCGCCTCCGCTGTGATGAGGTAACTCCTTTCACTGTGTGCTCTGGCAGAAGGGTAAGCTAATTTTGTTTAGTTTATCTCAAAATAAAAGTATGCCAAAGTGAGCTGAATTGATTTGCAGTTAGTATGGGCTAAGAGTGTGCATATGGACAATTGCAAGTCAGCTGAGCTGCAGGCATGATACGGAAGAGGGAGCAACTACAACTGATATATGAGCCCTGAATTCTAGGTACCCTCTCCTCAACTTCATCTGCACAGCCCAGGGCTGAAAACAACACATGGTTGGTCAGGTTCTTATTGTAGGTTGGAACACAACTTAGTTCTTAGAAAGGTCATGCAGAGTTTGCAGGGCTGGTAAATGAGAAATAGTAACTCCTTATTTCTGTCATGACCAGATTTTAAAGTGTATTTCAGTTAACTGTAAACAGAAACTGAGACTGTCACTTCTGCAAAACTTTTTCTCAAAGTAAGACTACTTTGCAGCAGAGCCGTTGACATCAATTTCAGTGGCAGGTTTATGGTAGTATGAACCCTCCTGTGATTTCAGAACTGACAAGCTCAAGCCCTGCGCTCCTCAAGCTTACCTGGCGTAAGCATATATAACGTTCACATTTGCTAGGCAATGTGTTAAAGTTGTCTCATTTTTAACTTCAGAAATAACTGCAAGAAGTAATGAAAGAGAAGGCAAAGTGATGCTTCTGAAGAGCAAAACTGTATTTTAAAAAATTTTTTTAGCACTCCAGATGCAAAGTGGGTGAAATTCAGTATTAACACAACATGCTGTGAGCAATGGAAGAAATTTTGACTTGTTCCAGAGAGAATCAATCTGGCCATGAGAGCACTGTGGATCAATAGAAACTGCTGCCTCCCCTCTGCAGGGAAAAATATCTCTAAAATGTCGTCTTGTGATCCTTGCGGTCCTCCAGACTGGTCCATTTTGGGTAGACATACTGTACGCTTCATAAGCGTGGAATTCTTCAGTGTTGAATATGCGAAGAGAGAAATTTGGCCAAATTCAATTGGCCTTGAATTTCTCTGTGATTTCTTTTCTACTTTTTATTTCTTCATTGTTGTAAATTGGGAGAAAAGTCAGAGCATGGAAAATGTATGACCTGGTGGCTTTTTATGTCTTGGGAGAAAAAAAGTGTCTGTTTCTGTGCCTAGCCTCCTTTTTCTCTTCTCACATAAAGGAAAAACACGACTATATATCTTTGGAATCAGGAAAACGGATCTGTTTGCTGCTGCTGTCTAACTCTGTATAGTTACAGTCAAAAGGTTGGGTTTTTTTAATGTAGTTTATATAAACTTTATATAAACTTTTTATATAACTGTGTGGTGGAGCAGAAGGAACATGATCATGTTTCAGATCTTGTAAAAGTCTGAACTCATCATGTGTGCTTGAATACAGAGCATAGCTTTGATTAGGATGAAAGATGAATTCCAGAAAGAAACTTAACTGTTTCCGTTTTTCCCCTCTGGTGAAATATATCTGATATCCTCCAATGTGAATGGTAGCAAATATGTGGCAGAATGAATAGCAATGCTCTGCCTGCTGAAGTTGAATAGTTGAAAAGGTATGTGTATCAAAAAAAGAAAGCAGGATGCTGCATCAAGGTTTTTGCTGAGTAGAGGTGCTCTCTTGTGTTGGGAATTAAGCTCAATTTACAATACCATTTTGTGGGATGTTATCACTGCTTAAAAAATGCTATTGTATTAGATTTCTTGACCTAGGTAAAGCCAGAGTATAGGGCTAGAACAACATGCAAGCGTTTTGTCTGAAAGGAAAACATTGTAAATGTTTCATTATATAGTCTTCATTTTAAATAGCTTCACAAGGGGTGTTCATTTGTACATGCAGTAGTAAGTTGGCACTTTGATCAAAAATTAATACTTGCCACCTTCTTTTCCTCTTACACTGCACTTTGTAACACCCAGAGTGAGCAGGGGTATAAGATGATGGTGGAGGCAGTAGGGTTTATATACGTCTTTCTGGCTTTAGACAAAATATTTCAGCCATCTAAAACATTTTAAGTATTAAGTATTTTTGTGCTCCCTTTTGAGGTAGTATGAGTGTTTCATAGTTCTGAATGTAGAATTCTCAAAACACCTTTATGGGACAGCACTAATGTCCTAATTTTACAAATAACTACTTTGTCTTGCTTCCCTAGGTGGCTTGCTCAAGGTTACACAAGAATCCTCTGGTGGAACAGGGAATTATATCCAAATGTTTGATGTTTAAAACTTGAAACGTGACTTCTGGATTACCTTCTCCTAACAGAAATGAAAGACCTATACCTTTCCTGTCATTCTGCTGAAATTAATTAAATTATAAGTATTAATACTCTGATCAATGCTTTTAATTCTGTTTACCGCTTCTTTTTCTTTTTAGGCATGTACTGGTATTGAAAATATTGATGAAGCTATAACGTTGCTTGAACAAAATAACTGGGATTTAGTGGTAAGTATTCTAAGAAAATGACTTCATAGATCAACCTCATGTAACAGTGACGTGCCATCTTGCTGAGACAGCTATTATCTTTGTTTCGAATTTGGGTGTGTCTTCTATGGCTGGGGCAAGCAAGTTAATGTGCAGACTGTTTCTGGTCTGTTAAAGCCTCATTGCCAAGTTAACATGATATTGAGTTGTATATACCCTGGTATACTCTTGATTGTCTTCATGCCTTTTCCTTTAAATCAATGTCTCACATTGTGTTTAGTTTCCTTTTTGGTTAATTGTATGCATAACTTTGTAAGTAGTATAATTAAGGGTAGCATTTTTTAGAAGACATCTTGTATATACACACAAGATTTTTGAGGATTTAGGTGCCTGTGGAAGAAATGGAAGGTAAAACAACTTCTTCAATCTTTCATATGCTTTTAGTTTAAAAATAAGATAGTTGCTCTTCTATTGTTAGTTGTTATGCAGAATTGAGTCAGAGATTAAGGCCATACCTTATTTAGATTTGGTGTTATGCAGACACAGTTAAACACAAATGAAAAAAACAACAAACTAATTCTAAAAAACCCCTATCATCTGTTTTGTAACAAGGTTCGATATGCAGACAAATAGTAGGAAACCAATAAAACAAGCAAAACAGTCTTAGGTATTTTAGGACTCTGCATAGGATTATCAGAATAAAGAAACTATTAATCCATTTTCTTAAGATTTAAAAGTGTAAAATAGAGCAAACTTAATTAAAAAGCAAGTGATCTTCCTTTAAACTGTAATACCTTTGATTTCCTCCTTTTTTTTTTTTTTTCTTTTCTTTTCCAAATGAGTGCTCTTTGGACCAGTCCAAATTATCAGAAAATTATTTAAAAAAAATAAATTAGGTTTTCCAAAATTGACTATGGATAGAGTTTCAACTGTCTGCCACATTGATATCCCAACATATTGTGTAGAGTGTTCTCTATGTTTTAATAATTACAAACTAAGTATCACAGAGGTTAGGGTGGGATTTTAAACTGAGTTTGTTAGAATTAATATTGTGTTTCTTTTAAGGCACAAGGATTAAAATGACATGTAATATTGTAACCTATGCTAAACAAATGCTATGTGCTCCGAACACTTGAAACTAAATGTTTAAAATGAATGTTGGCCATAGTATACGAGTCTTTATTTTGCAACATGTCATGTTATAAGCAAGAATGAGACACCAACAAGCAAAAGGGAGCACATATCGTCACTGTGTTCAAACAGAAAAACCCAAACGAATGTTGACAGAGTGGTATAGTTAAAAACATCTTTTGTCGTAGTAGTTTGTTGTGACGTAGCATAGGCCGTTTTGAAAATTACAGTGTTTATGGGAAGGCAAGGAATAGCCTTATGCATTTTGTTCAGGTTGTAAAGTTCTCAGTACAATGCATTAAATCAGTTGGAAGTGGTTTTGGGGGATTTGTAAATTGTAAAGTATATGCTTTACAATAAATGCTCACAGGTGAGGTTGAACGGGAGAATTGCAATGAAAATTGGTAAGAACAACTAAAGGGATTTGTTTTGATTTTTTTTTTTCTTTTGAGACTCCAGAACAAGCAGAAAGGGAGAGTGAAGTATTTAAAGCTATGAAAATGGCTACGAGAATAGCTTTAAATACTTAATTTTATTAGTGATGATTAAATGATCTAGAAGTAGAATATAGTGGGAAAAGAAGTAATGACCCAAAAATGCAAGCTTAAAAAAAGGCATATGGAAAGTAAGAAAGGAAAGAAAATTAGGGATGTAAGAGGTACTTCAGGAAAGTACATAGTTCTTGAACCTAAACAGAAGATGAATGAGAGGAGTATCTATGAAAAGGAAATGGTAAGTTGTGGAAGAAAAAAAAATAAACTGGGGAGAGTAAACGTGAAGATGATGCCTAAGAGTCTGTCATTAGTAGGACACTGGCTCCTTTTTAATAAAAGCAGCCTTCTTGTAAAAAAGAGTGAAAACCAAATCATGCTAATCTAACAGGGAGTTAGAAGCAGAAGAGAGAAGAAAGAGGACAGAAGACAAAAGAAATGTGAATGTAAGAAGAAAAGGAGTTACGAGTTTGAGAGAGAATCAAACATCTCTTTGTTAGGCAAGGGATTTTAGCATTTCAAAAGTCAAAACAGTACATTAAAAAAGGCTCATGACTTACGAGAGATGTAGCATTTTTTTATTTTAAAATTAAAAGTGTATGGTTCATGTGTGGTGGGGATTTTGTTGTGTTTTGGTTTTTGGTTGGTTTGTTTATTTGGGTTTTTTTGTTTGTTTTTTTTTTTTTATCCCTTTGATTCAGTAGTCAAGTACAGATTCAGTGCCATGAAACTGGGGAGGAGGGAAGGCTTTGTTTTGAACCAAAAGGTCTTGGAGTTTTTTAGTTGAGATGAAAAATTAAAAAAACCTTTTTGCTTGGCACTAAATATTTAATTCAAAGCAGAACAAAGCATTTTTGGGGATTTGTAAGGAGAACAAAACTTGTATGATTTAGTTCAAAAATCATGAAGACAGTAATGAATTGGTGATGATTTTGGTAAGGGTTCCTCTATCATCCCTTGACCACCAATCTGTTCGGTAAACGGGAGGAATATCATTGCTGTCTTCTCTAATTTCACTTAGTTTTGTGTGTCTTATTTAGAGGCTTATTTCAAGTTCAAGTTTTTGATAAACATGACCTGAATTCATAGATTGGGGATGAGCACTTTTTATGACAAAAGTATCTTTGTTAAAAAAAAAAAAAAGAGAGGAAATTAAACCAATTCTTCAAGTGATTTTACAGTTCTAAAGTAAAGAAGTAGTAGTAAAATATACAGGTGTTCAGGGTTTTTTTTGGGGGTGGGGTGGGGTGTGTTTTCTTGGTTTTGTTTTTTTAAAGTGTGGAATCCTTTACTGCCATGATTTTTGGAAGTAAAATCACGAGGTCTGGATTTGATCAGGAAAGCTTCTGTGAGGCACCCAGGGTAATACGAAGTAGAAAGCTAAGCAAGTCCCATTAGGATGTGCTCAATATAAGTTCAGGGGCACTTCTGCAGCATTAGGGAAAAAACCCAAACCATAAGTTAATGAAGTTCTTGTCTCAGAACAGATGGCTTGCTTGCTCTTCATTCAGGCTGTCTGTGTCTCAATTCCATTTTCCTGTTTGGGGTAAAAAGTCGTGCACTATCAGAGGCTGTGCTAGGGACCCAGGCTGAAGGTTCCCTTGAGCACCTGTTGCTTCTTGAACTCTGTAAAACTCAACTCAAGGGCGTTGTTATTTCTCTGGGACTTCAGCCAAAACAACTAAGAGCAAGTAGTCCTGGTGAGTTGGAAAGCAGAAGGATCCCAAACCAGAAACAGAAGTACTTACCAACATAGGCTGACAGAGAAGTACGTCAGAATGCACAGAGACAGCAGAGGTTATACAGTTCACAAAACAAGTTTCTAATGTCATGCTACAAGTACTATGTTTTTGTGTAAGTTTTTTTGAGGATTTCTTTGTTTGCAGTGATACAATATTCCTGCTGCTTATTTTCTCCATACTTTTTTTTTTCCCCCCTCCTTGTCTTGCTAATAGATTTTAGTATCAAGGGTTAAAATGTCACCAGTGTCTTTCCTGTTACTTCAGTGGGTGTTTGTATCTTGTATCTTTTGGACACTTGGTCTTACCTGTAAACAAAGGCAAACCTGAGTGAAGTGTAAGGAACTGCTTTCTTGGTTTACTTTTTCTAGTAGCCACTTATGATTTTTATTAAGAATTCATCTGAATTATTTTTTCTTTTCAGTTTAGAACTGAAACATCAGCTTCCTATATTTGAACTTTTAAAGATTACCCACGCCCATTAGAAGTCTTCATGTCTATTCCTCTATATGGGATACTTTAAGACAACATAAACTGCCAGTAATTTATCTTCGACTTGGAACTAAATAAATTGGATTTAAATGTCTCAGAGTTGTATATGTTTTACAGTGTTCAAATCATGTTTGTAGCTGTTTGAAGTGATACAGGAAACTGTGTTTCATAAATGTTTGGTTGCTAGGCTTTGTTCAAGTCCTTAAAATCAAATTGATCCTGAGAGTGCTGCTGAGGAATTCATATGCAATAACAGCATATAAGTTGCTTGGTGGGATCAGGAAGTCTAATCTTGCCAATAATTAGTTCCCTGCTGTTGCATATGACTTGGCCTTTGTGGTGGTCTGCTGCATATATAGCAGCTTAGGGGTTTTTTTCTGTATTAGAGCACTGTAGCCTAATTACTAGGCTTATTGCAGGCCGAGCAATGAAATATTACAGATGTTCTGTGAGATACAGAAGATCAACGTAGATAATATAATGATCTCTCCAGGCCTTCATCTTTATGAAACTGTTCTGCAATAAATGGATCCAGCAACTCGCTTAAGCCTGCCAGGATTGCTGATGTGTTCTTTCCTGTGTGTCATTTCTTTAGATCTATTAATTTACAATCATTTTTAACATCTGAGGAAGCAAAAGTTAGGAATTTGTCTGTTGTAAAATCTGATGGTTTCATAGCTTGCCCATTTAACTATGAACTTCTGTTTTGGCATTTGAAGGTAAGAATGACAGTATAAATGTATGTTAAACTTTGTGTAAAGACAATAAAACAAAGGTATGAAAAATCGCAACTATGTGTCTTTTGAAATGTTTCTGATGATGGTACAAATTTAAAGGAAATGACCCATTAATATACTTCTTGACCCTATGCAATATGGACCTTCATATATATGAGGTTATTACATAGGTAATTGCTCTTTGCTCTGCTGATATCAAATGCTTGTATCTGTGCATAAAACTTGGTCTCCTGTACCTTTCACAGATTTAATGAAAAACTCAAAATCCTTCATATATAGCATGACCTTATGTTCTGTGCTGGTAATCAGAACAGGATTTTTGAATGAAAAGCAGGATTCACCATGCTTAATTTTCTACTTTTTCCAGTATGACCATTTCTGTTGTTATTCCTGTTCACTGGTTTTTAAAATTATTTTTATTTCATGTCTTTTCCAATAGACATTGTAATGTAGGTACTGCTTAACATCACTTTAAGAAGAAAATAAATTTCATCAAAATAAAGGGGGGGTTATCCCATATTCACCTCACTGTAAACGTGTATAATGATTATTAAAAAAAAAAAAAATCTGTTTTTTATTTTCAAAATATATTCTTAAAATGACCTTTGTGCCTTCCTGCTATACTTGGTTTCGTTATTCTATATTCTGGTAGAGGCTCAAAGCACAGTATAACTTCAGTAAAACCAGCAGTTAGTGCACCTGGAAATGTGACAACTTGCCGTTCCTGTTGTACACAGCTTTCAAGAGTCGGCTGACAAAAAGCATTTCTATACCTTGGAAAGAGAAAACTGTATATTCTGAACATCTGTTTTTATAAAGCTTCAACTCTCAATTATAATTTTTTTTTCTGAATGGATAACTTACACAGAAGATTGGACAGGCTGGATCGATGGGCCGAGGCCAATTGTATGAGGTTCAACAAGGCTCAGGGCCGGGTCCTGCACTTGGATCACAACAACCCCATGCAACGCTACAGGCTTGGGGAAGAGTGGCTGGAAAGCTGCCCAGCAGAGAAGGACTTGGGGGTGTTGGTCAACAGCCGCCTGAACATGAGCCAGCAGTGTGCCCAGGTGGCCAAGAAGGCCAACGGCATCCTGGCTTGTATCAGAAATAGCGTGGCCAGCAGGACTAGGGAAGTGATCGTCCCCCTATAGTTGGCACTGGTGATGCCGCACCTTGAATACTGTGTTCAGTTTTGGGCCCCTCTGTACGAGAAGGACATTGAGGTGCTGGAGCGTGTCCAGAGAAGGGCAACGAAGCTGGTGAAGGGTCTAGAGCACAAGTCTGATGAGGAGCGGGGCTGAGGGACCTGTGATTGTTTAGCCTGGAGAAAAGGAGGCTCGGGGGAGACCTTATCGCTCTCTACAACTACCTGAAAGGAGGTTGTAGGGAGGTGGGGGTCGGTCTCTTCTCGCAAGTAACAAGCCATAGGATGAGAGGACATGGCCTCAAGTTGCGCCAGGGGAGGTTTAGATTGGATATTAGGAAAAATTTATTCACTGAAAGGGTTGTCAAGCATTGGAACAGGCTGCCCAGGGAAGTGGTGGAGTCCCTTGAGGTATTTAAAAGACGTGTAGATGTGGTGCTTAGGGACATGGTTTAGTGGTGGACTTGGCAGTGCTAGGTTAATGGTTGGACTCAATGATCTTAAAGGTCTTTTCCAACCTAAAAGATTCTATGATTCTAAGATGAGGGGGTTTTCCATCTCTCTGTTTAAAACCTCTTAAAAAATAGTAATTATTTGTAAGACAGGATTTTTTAAAATATAAGTACCCATTTTGTTTATATATTTATATTTACTTCTATGTAATGTTGTCTTTTGGAAAGAAGGAAGTAAAAAAAAACCACCCAAAAAACCCAATAAAACAAAAAAAACCCCAAAACCCCCAAAAAATTGAACTGAGAAAAATGAGCTAGGGCTTTACAATTTTTCTATTTCTGTTGGAGGTGCTAGTTTAGATGGGATTCCTAGGCAGAAAATGGGCCATTGGCTCTTGACAGTTATCAACAATCCATTATTTGTATCTTTTATTGCTTTGTAACCATTAAGTTAATTCTTTTGTTATAATGTGTAGTGAATCTCAGTACAAGCTGGTAAAAACTAATACACTAAAGGTGTCTTTTGTCTCTTTTTCTGACTGGTTTTCCCTGTGAAAGCTTTGATGTGGTATCTCTGTATGGTTTTTTGATTGATCTGAATTAGTCTGCCTCCAGAAACTAGGTGATTAATTTAAGTTTGGCACAGGGCCATTTCTTTTCCTTAAATGTGGGACACTATTGTCATATGTTTAGCAGCTCTCTTGTTTCATTCCAAGTGGGCTGTAATTCGGTGGCTGGAGAACCAGGACTACACATTATGGTGATCGTGTTCATCGTGTTGGCCCCTTTTATCTTGTATTGTTGACCTACTGTTTTCTTTACTTCAGAGTTGCATACGAAATATGGCACACATTTGACAGCACTCTCTATGGGACTAGTGGGAAGTTCATGATGTGTTCCTCTCATTAGAACTAGGTCTGAGGGATTTTCACTGGTAGTGACACAGACTTATCCGTGTATTAATAACATTCTCCCAGTGGTCAAATGAACAGTCACATCTGCCTGTGGGAACCAGAGGTTTGTATCCTTTTTTTTTTTTAAGGAGCTCTTAAAGTTTTATTTTAGACAGGTGTCCTCTTTTGAGTCTTGGTGTCCTGTCAAACATGTTATTGTCAGCTCAGTTAGTTTATGCTCGCTGTTACTGCACTGAGTAGCCTGGACAGCAATCAAAATCCTGCTGCCAGCAGAGCTAAGGAAGAAGGAAGCTCTGAGTTAGGTAATGACAAGTGATGTTGGTGGATGGGCATCCTGCTGGTGCAGGCGTCCTGTGGGCACGGTGCCTGTTCTCCAGGAAACACAGGAGTTGCAGGTTTCTTGTGTGTCCAACCGCAGTATTAATCTCTTCTAGTAGGACACAAATTGTATGTGAACTTCTGTTTTACAAGGGACTACAGAAATCCCTTTTGGAAGTCTTTAATGTACTTTCTGTTAAATTAGGGATCCCTGCTCGCAAAAATAGTGTAATTTCTCATTCTTTGTATTTCTAGCATTCTTGCAGCTCCCAAAGTGACATTTCTGTGTCTTTGGGTAAGCTCAGATGCGTGCTCTATATTTTATGCAGCTGGGTGGTAGCAAAGAAGACTAGCTAATTCTTTAAAAACCTGTGATTATTAAATTCATTGTTTTTATTTGCTTTTGAATGCCTTCACCTTGAGTAAAACAGATGTTTCCTTTTTGTATATTCTCTGCATTGAAGACCATATGAAATGTGCAGATCTATAGGCAGTTGTAAGCATGGTATGGCTTTCCATATAGCTGTATGCACATTCATCTATTAAAAAAACAAAACAAAACCAAACCACAAAAAAGCCAAACACTACCACTAATACATGTGGAGGAAATTAAGATTCTTTACTTGCAGAATGCAGAATAAGAGTGCTGCTTTGTCACCTCAGTAATGTGCTTCAAGGAAGGAAGATTATCTCTGCTGGCAGCAAGGTAGCCCAGTCTTCGTGGTCCTACCAAATCCCAACTGCTTTCTTCTGAGACTTTTAATAATGGCAATAGTTGATACCTCAGGTGACGTAGGAAAGTGTTCAATGTATTGCCACTGTGACAGTAATTTCACATGACTTTGAGAGCAGAGATTGCAAATGATCTGGTTGTGTCTCTGTATCTGTCTTGGTCTGTTGCCTGCAAGTGGTCTGTTAGACATCAGAAAGGGGTCACCAGAGCAACTAGAGTTTAAAATAAAATGGAGCCAAACCCAATAAAAATGTCATACACGCATTCTGACACATGCAAGCAAGGAAACAAACATACTAAAGGGAGAATAAAAGTAGCAAATGTCTAACTTGTGTGTTCTAGAGTTTTGATTGTTTTGAATAAAACTATTATTTTATTACATAGGTTGGTCCCTTGGATTTTTTTTGCAAAAAACTTAGGTGGTCTTTGGATTTGTTTTCTTGTTTGGATGACCCTTTGCTCTTTCAAAAGAAGTTGAGAAACACTGCTTGGATCATGTTAACATTGCCATATCCTGTGATTTTTATAAGGAAATCCATGAAAGCTGTAATGAATGCTGTAGCTGCTGATATTGTGTAAATATCCAAGAATCTCAAGTTTCTCAATGTTCCCCTGCAAAGAAAGAGGCTGAGAAGGGGGCAGGTTCTGGCTTGTTTGTAGAGAAAGATTTGAAAACTGAAATTAATTGTTATCCTCATCTGTAGTCTGCTATCCCAAAACTGCATTAGATTCCCATGAATCTTGCATGGGACTATTCAGGTACAAAAAAAGAACCCTCTCAAAATGCACTTTACCCCAACAAATAATAGCTAAATCATGTACTAGATGCAGAGGGACGTTTGGTTTCTTCAGCTTATTTCCGTCTTTTGCTTTTTTGGTCCTAAGGCAGGTGAATGTGTAAGAAATAAAAACTTTTCTTCTCCCACCCCTGAGCAAATTACTGTGTCTCCTTACCAGGGCAAAGCCTTGTCTGAGAAAGATTGTTTGGGAATTTGGTGAAAACAGTTTTAATTTCTTTAAAATATTCCTCTGCAGAAACGTGGTGCTTATTTAACGGAAAAAGTCTTGAAAGCCTCAGTGCTTGGGAATACTTGAGCTTTCATTGTAGAAAACTGGGGCTGTGCAGTGTCATTCTTGTCTCCTCTTTTCAAGGCACTGCTAAAATTCGAACATTATAAAATTATTATTTGTTTAGTAGGTGACTAACTGTATTTAGGGCTCATTTTGGTCTGCCATGTTTAAACGGATTGAAGCCAAGGGATGTGCAGTTTATAACTTTATGGAAACTATGAATTAGGGTTAAATACGTGAATTATTTTGTCCTTCAATTTGAAGTTTGGGAGGATGAAAAAACTGGTAGCTCTCAAGGAGGCAGGGATTTTATTTTTATTTAAGGCAGTTAAGAGTCATGGCTTTAAAGGTGTTTTCTTTAGTGCTGTTTCATATATGCTTTGCAGTTTTGTTGATTCATCAGAAGGGACTAATTCTCATATTGCTAGTTGAAGGAGGGTGTAACGGGGTAAATATTTTTCCCACAGGGTAAAACTGGTATAGCTTGGGCAAAAGTGTCTTCTAGATGAACACCCTTTTGTTCCTGTTAAACTCGAATAATTCTTCAGTATCTGTGAAGAAATCTGTTTCTTCCACCCCTTCACAATTTTAGCAAATGTAATGGTTAACTTGCAATATAGCAGATAGTTTTCTAGACACTAAGGGGATTACGTTAACCTGAAATAGTTTATTTTGTTTCATAACTATTGATTTTAATTTTTCTAATAGAAAAAGCCTGCTTTATTCACTGGAGGATAACAAAGGGATTCTGATTATGTGTTTTATGGCTGTGTTTTGTACACATGTGGCTGTGATGATGCATATGAACTTTTAATGTCTGGACAGAAAGACAGCTGAGTAGATTTTTAGGCAAAACTTCACTGTCAGCATTGTAAAGTGACGTAAGCGGTGTGTCTCCTTTCCAAATAACAGATGGAATTTAGTTCCTAAAGAAATGAGCTCCTTTATGTAAGTTTTTCTTGCCTAGCGATCAAACAAGCAATGGGACTAATAAACTTGGATTCCTGGTCATGGAAAGAGGCTCTTGTTTCTTGTAATAGAGAGTTTTTTGTGTTCTGAGAATAACCAAAAAGTGGCACCTGAGATCACAGTAGTGCCTAATAGTATTGTTGTAGCTATATGCAAGCATTACCCACCTGCCTTACATTTTACAAATGCTTATTTTCAGAGGCTCGTACCTCTGTATTGGCAATTTCTATGAAGATTGCTTAGAATTAATTTATCCTGAGACATTCAAATGTAGGAGCGAATTTCTAGACTATATTAATAGCGAAGTGGCTGGTAATGAGGTATCTAAAAGTAGTTTGTAGTATATTATTCTGTGACTAGTCGAACTGAAAATTGCATATGTCTTATAAATGTGTGTTTGACAAGTGATTAATCTGTCATGGAGTCATGCTGGGAATGTATGAGTAGGAGAAAAATGAAGTAAATTAAATAATTTGAGAACCAGCATCTGTGCCAATGCTGTGACTATTTTGCAAGTGAACCTTAATTGTGAAAGATTGCACCACAGAAGCCAGGAGTCATCTAGACCCATCAGGCTTTCAAAGCAGAGTATTTTAAAAATGGATTTACTTATAATACTGTTGAATATCTTAACAGTTCTGTCCTAGTTTTATTTAAATCAACTCTCCTTAGCTGGTCCTGGAAGACCTGGGTTGCTGCGGTACCAGCTGTAGCTGTAGCTAACCTATGCGGTAGCATAGGCTGTCGAGAGGTGTAAGGAGAAATACTGTGAGACAAGTTGTAGGTTACATACTTTGGAAATGGGCTTTCTGGTTTCCAAACTCTTAAGCGAAATCTTGCATAATTATTCTTTTATTATCGATTAGTGATTAGGCAGTCTGCTGACTACGGCTAGGCTAATTTGAACACTGTCATATAAGATGTTTCATGTTATTACACTTTTATAGTAAGGGGGCCTTAGTCTGTAGGCAGTACTTCTAGGGCTTTTTTGAATTATCTTGTGTCCTTGTGCCTCACTCTATCTTTTTAGTACTTGCTAAGAGCTAGTATGTTACAGCGAAGAGTGATTTTATTTATTTATTTTTTAAGGCTGAACAAAAAGTATGTTGTCATGGGGTAGCTATCCCCAATCTGTACACTTTAGTGTTGTGATTCAAATTTACATAAAATAATTAGGAGGGGGTAGAAATGTGAGAACTGAGTACATAGGTATTTTTCTCAGGCATAACCTTTGTTTTATCTGACTCTCCTGCTGTCTAGCTTAATGTTTTAAGGAGTAACAAAGTATGTTTTGGTATCAAGGATAAGCATTCCTTTCTGTTAAGTTAGAAGGTGAAGCAGTGTTTGTGTAATTAGTTGTGATGTTAATGACTAGGGCCAAGGTAACTATATATGTGTGTCAGAAAGTAGCAGTCACATCATGCTCTACTCTTTTCCCTTTCTATATGAATGAGTTTTGAGTGGATAATTCACAACAGATTGTTTTCCTTTATTCCTGCTGAAATAGAGTTTCAGCTCGGATAGATACCGATCCATAAGCTTCTTATAAATCTGTTCATGTTATTTATTTTCATTGCACTAGGAAAATACATCCAGTTATGAATTTATTATTGCGATTGCGCTTTGTTTGTGGAATTATGCAGTGACAATGTAAAATTAAAGAACTGTGCAAAATGTGGGGTTTTTCCCCAGGATGACAGAAGTATATCTAACTGTTGAAAGGCTTCCTAGTGCATTTCGGCATGTTGTAGGAACGACAGGAAAAAGTTTGCTGAAGCCACCAAAGAAGTAGGGAGAAATGGGAAACCACATCTAGAGTGCTAATTGTAAACTATTTCAACGCGTGCTCTCTTGCTGATGAAGTGAATCATCTGTATGAATATATTCATGTGGCATTTTTTGATGAAATGTTAATTTTTTGCTTTATTAGCAATTCTATTGTTTTGCAGCTTTTCATGAAGTATATTTGTTGTAAAGAAAGCAAGCTGAAATAAAGCAGAATGCATAGAAGACATTTCATTGTAGTTCAATTACAGCTTTTGGTTAAATTTTAACCACGATGGGGACAAATGTTGGCATTCTGTAAAAACTTTGTGGGTGTAACTTCACGTCTAGCACTTGGAAATACTTTGAGACTTGCAAAGCTGGGGAAACACCAGCAAGTATAACACAAGCTACAGGAAAAAGCTGGCTCATTTCTTTGCCTTGAAAAGCCTGCCAAAGATAACAAAGGTAGAGAGGTTGCTTCTCTTACTACTGGGCCATAATTAGTAATTTTTTTGTTTCAATATTATTGCATTCATTTAAAAATCCAAACGGAATAATATTTTTCATAAATTAAACTCATAGCAGTCCTTACTTGTTAAAGTAATGGTTTCAAAGTAGCTGTGTATGTAGGAAGGTGATAGTGTATCTTGTTTGTAAAAAGCCTCTGGTCTAAAATAACTGGTATTTCTGCAGAATGTTTTATGGAATTTCTTGTTTAGAATAGCACATCGCAGATTTGCCAGTAACAGGCAAGATTTGATAGTTGCATAAAGCTGCACAGAAGCCATGTTCCTCTGCTTGGGAGTCTCATAATACAATCTGGATATCTTGGGGCAGAAAAAAGTGATTGTATTACAGCTGATTTCAGTAAACCTTTATTTTATTAACCCAGATTGACTGCAGTATTTGGCTCATACTTGCAGTATGTTTTTGTCAGCATCAGTTAGTAAAACTTCTGCTGTTTATTCCCAAATTTTCCACTTTTTTATTGTTGTAAACTGATCACAAGAAAAGTCTATGCATAGTCTGTCTTACTTTTTATCCGGTTCCCTGAAATCACAGTATCAGCAAGTCAGAACAAATGTTTTGACATGTCTACATCTGGCATTACCTGTTATTATCAGTTCTGTTGAAAATACAAGCCCAAATTAGTATTTGCCAAAACGAAAGTTATTAGGGGAGCATTATTTCAAAATATTTACTATTATTACTGAAATATATGCATATAGCAGAACCCTGCAAGTTAGTTTCATTGTAAGAAAGACTTCTATGCTCAAAAGGAACTAATAAATCTTTGTGCTTCTCCTGTTTTGCTTTACTGTCTTGTATAAAAGTATGTTCCTTTATCATGCAGATTTATAGTTTGGAAGCAATTTAAAATTCACTTTTGCTTTTTCAGTCCTTTCGTGCATGTTTTGTCTCACTAATGCTTTCCTTTATCCCTTATCATTTAATTATTTCTTTTTCCTCTCTGGATAACATTTGTTCAGTTTTGGTTTTTGTGGGTTTTTTTTTCTTTCCTTTTTTTTTTTTTTTTTTAAAGCTCCCCATTGTACAAAGCATTTGGAGTTTTATCATCCATTTATTTTGTTTGAATACCAAATAAAATAATGGATTTTAAATCTTTAGGATAAGCAATTTATCATGTGAAAGCAACAAAACTAGAGTAAGAATATTGTATTTCAAGGGGAATATCCCATTTAGCCCAAATTTGTAGTAGAATTAATTGCAATGGAATTACAATTGTAAACAGAGTAGTATAAACAACCCTTTCAATGCTGTGGAAATATATCATAAAATACGAAAGATAAGAAATAATTTTTCTAGTGTAGTTTAGATTGCTGAATGAGGGCCTTTTAGTATATTTCATTACACTTTTAGCTTTTAAAAAAACATCTTTAGTTTGTCTAAATTCAACAAATCTTGAGTGATCCTCAAGCAGGTTGGATTGATAGCACACAGGAATATTGGCTGATATTTCCAAATATAAAAGTTATCTTTTTTTTTTTAATTCTACAGAACTCAAAACCACAGTACATTTGTCTTGCGTGTCATCTCTCCCTCTGTAGTGAGGTTTTGTATGTAGGTTTTGGTGTTATATTCACTTGTGTAATCAGACTGAGAAACAAGTCTAAGATTAAATGCTGAAAGGGTCAGTCAAATATTAAAATAGGTTTCTATTTGTTTTGTAGCGGGGAAAAAACAAAACAACCATTTTTTTGATTATATTTCAAAATACAGTCCTAAAAGCTGCTAGCACCCCTTCCTCTAAGACAGTGAGGTATCATCTTCTAATGTAGAAAGCAGTGTGGGGTAAACTTTCTGAATTTGTGATTTGAGAGAAATTGTTTTTATATCCAGGAGACATTAAATATATCATAGGAAGAAAAGGCAAAATGAGCAAGAAAGACACAAAATGCAGAACTTTGTTTCTTTAGCTTACCAGACATTTTAAACCAAAAGTAAAATCTATGAGTTGTAGCAGTTGGGGAAGAATATAGTTTTTTGAAAGTCATAGTCAATGAATCCTTTCATCAAAGAAAGCTCTTACTGAGTTTCCTAGAAATAATTAAATATGTGGGTTATGAGGCTACTGCATTAAGTGGAATACAACACAAAAAAATATAATTACTAGAAATCTGAATGTGTCAGACCTACAGAAAATCCAGGGGGGTTGGAAGAAAATGCCCCATGAGCAAATTACTCCATTATATTTCCCCGTGACTTTCTGAAGCAGTTGATACTGTTTGGTTGGACATCTTTGGATTGTGGATTAAGTCATCTGCTATGGCAGTTCCTATTATCCTGTGTCTATGTCTCATTCGTGTGTTGTGTTTGTTTAGTGTAAACCTTCTCAATTTTTAGCTAAACAAATGTAAAGCTCTGTGTGGGCTTTATTAAGTAGACTGAAGTGGTCTTAGTTGCTGAATCAGTCAAACTTAAATAAGGCTTTTAAAATTCTGTGTGCGATGATTCATACATAAACTTGTACTGGTTGCGTTAAGCTGATACGGTTATTTATCTCCATGAAACTCATGCAGCTTTCACAGGTGCACGGTATTTACATCTCTCTAACCTCTTCTTCTGAAAGGGTTGTTCTTCCAGCATCATGCTGCTTGAACTTGCTTTCTTCTTTTGCTTAGAGATGTGTTTTCTAATACCCTGTTTTGGAAAGTTGATCTTATGTCGTGCTTTGTAAAAGATCTTGCTCTTCATTGGGGTAGAGGTTTGAATGGGGAAGGTTTTACAGGATCTATATCTAGGGCAGGGTCTGTATCTGTCGGCCAAAATGATAGCGTGGTATGGAGATTGGGAAGGAGAGGGAACAAGAGGTGGCCACGAAGGAAGATCATCTCCCACCTCACACATTGCAAAAGCCTTTAACTGTGCTTTTGTCTGGGCCTGGTTTTAAGTCTAAAGGTAATTAATCTAAACATTACTTCTAAATTCTGGAAATTTAAAAACTACCTCCTATCTGTAGTTCATGAAACAGAAGGAATGAATATTCCTTGTTTTGAATATACAATCAGTAAATGATATGATTGGCAAATCTAGTCCGTTTTCAAACTTAGTGATAACCACTGAGTATTTTAAACTTGGGATTTCAGTTTTTGTGCTATCTGAAATACCACAGTTCATTCCTCATTATTCATAGGACCCTCATTCCCCTGGGATGAGAGTCACTGTAAGATGTACTTAATTGCTCTTAAATGGTTAGTACTATAATTGTGTATTTTGAGAGAAGTCGTCAACATTGTTGCTTCACCAGCGTATTAAGAAATGGTTTGTCTTATTTTTCTCTCGAACACTGTTTTGTACTCGTAAAAGATAGTCACATTTAGTCAGAACTGACTAATCTATTGAAGCTAATATTCCCTTGAGGAAAAGCTTTAAATTTCACAGTCTGCTTCACCACGTTCTTTAGGCACTTAAATAATTTAAATCTGTTTTGTAAAATACCACAGGGTTTCTGGGTTGCCCAAAGCATTAATGAATTTGGTAGCCTTTTATTAACCCTGTTGCTTTATTGTTTTCTGTGTTTATGGGAAGCAACAAAAAAGTTGGATTTAATATATTTTGGTACTGGAAACTTGCTGCTGAAACAAACACCAAAAAAAGTATTGTTACTTTCAACATTTGTAATTGGCACTCATCAGTCCAGAATTATATCATATTCCTGTCTTCCCATTCATGTAAATGAACAGGATTCTCGGTAATATTTATCAATATATCCTATGCTG
Organism: Ciconia boyciana; assembly: GCF_034638445.1. Taxonomy (NCBI): domain Eukaryota; kingdom Metazoa; phylum Chordata; class Aves; order Ciconiiformes; family Ciconiidae; genus Ciconia; species Ciconia boyciana. The sequence continues at coordinate 8,043,021 of NC_132940.1, forward strand.
TTTGATGATGGAGTCATAGAGTGCTTGAAATTGGAAGTTACTTCTGGATGTTGGTCTAGTCAAAAGCTGGTCCAATTAGATCAGGTCATGCAAGGCTTAATAAATTCTTAAATAAACTGTTTCAATTCCTGGATATACGAGTGATATCTCTAAACAAGATTTATAAATCAAGAATAACTAAATTTGGCTTATAATTTCCTAAAATAAGTTGTGGGCCTGGTAGTTGTTTGAATATTGTCATCGAAACAGTAATTATGTCCTTGCTTCTATGCCTCTGTTCCAAGTTTGAACAGTGTTCCAATAGAGTTTGTATATGGGTAGCACTGAGACATACGTAAGATTCTTGGCTTTGGGAAAAAAAAAATCTTATAAAACCTCTATAATCTTCCACTTAAGGCAAGCTTCACTCTTTAAATAGTGATAGCATTAGAATAGGTAAAGTACCTGTTGAAGTTGTGGTACCCGGTATCCAGCAGTGACACTCGTGGATATACGCAGTGTGAGAACAGCGTAAGTATGGAGTGCTGCTTCCCTGGTAGCACTCAAAGCAACACATTGTTGGGAGGTGAAGAAATTTTCTGAGCCACACATGGTATCTTTATATTTAATAACCCATGAATAGATTTACTGCACATGTTATTAAAATTGTTTCAAGTGTAATACATCTTTTTAATTACTATATATTAGTCACACAGGCTGTTTTTGATGATCAAATGATCCCTGTTTGGAAAGACAAAAAAATTTAATATCTTTGAATGTTTGCTTAACCATAGAGACCTGATCCTCTCTCAAAAGGGACTGACATTGGGGAAGAACAGTCTGGAGCAGATCTTGCCTTAATAACTTGTTCTTTTTTTTTTTTTTTTAATAGTCACAACCTTCCTCTTATGAAATTCTAAAGCAGATGGTTGTTCCTTTTTCTTATTTTCTTTTCAGGTATACTTATAGACGTCTTGTAAGAACATGGCTATTTAATATTTATGCAATATCTACATGTGCACTACTACCGTTTGCCATCTACATAATTTTAGTCTTCCATCTTGCTTTACAAACAGTGTCCAGACTCTTTATTTTTACCGTGTGGTTAATAGAGGTCTTTCCATCAAAAAAGTACATAATGCTGCTGCTGCTGTTTTTTCTTGCTGCTGTGCCCCTTAAATGTCATCAAGTTTACAAAACTGGGGATGTGAACCAGTGAGTTATTCAGTTTTAAAGAAGATAGCTTGGAGCCTCTGTCATATTTAACCCCTCTAACTAGGCTTAGAAAAAGTTTGATCTGATTTAATCCTCTGAGACATGAGCTTTGACAAAAAAGGTGTGGAAATGCCACGCTGTGCTATATTTCTTCATAGCTGAAGCAGCTTCTTTTTCTCGGAGTAAAGAGAATTCTGTTGCGCCAGCAGATCGTTATTAGTGTTGGTCCTGTAGTACAAAAACCTATATTTGCTCTCTGTATCCTACAGATGCACATTTTTGTCTTTCAACCAGCTTTACCTGTTGATTGACAGGAATGAAATATATGTTGCTTAAGAGTATGAGGGTGGGACACCAATCCAGAAAAACCCAAACAAACCAAAACCTCCCACTTTTTCCTGGAGGTTTATTAGATGAACATGATCAAGAGCTATATATTACTGCAAAAACCACAATGATGATAAAGGAGACACATTGTTAGAAAGAAACCACTGATTATTGCCGTGCACTGTGGATAAACTGGTTTAAAAACTGATCTGGTAAGAAGCTTTGTTTTCATTGTAATTTGATACAGTGTTATGGGTAGTTGCTGTGGCTTACAGATACCTGTGACCCTTTCCCTTGTCTGCTCTTTTTTCTACTATTTATGCAATATTTGTCTCTAAATACATGATAAATCTTACTGCAATATCATAGTTACTTAGCTGAGTTCAGCAGAAATACTTTTTGACTTTGTGTAGCCTTAACTATTAATGGAAATTGTAAAAATTCATGCTTATATATTCATAGAAAAAGAAAGCATAGCATTTAAAATTAGACTATATCAATATTTGTGTTTATTAAGTACTTAAGGTGCATTTTTTTACATGTCAATTTGTAAAAATGATGTTGGTACATGATGACTGTCCATAGTTTAGTTGCAGTATTTGACTTCATCCTCCTGGAGTACCAGGGAATTTATGAGCTTCTAAATGTCAGCGGTCTCTTCTTCATCAGGGACCTGACACTCATTCACCAGGTATTCTGACCAAGAGGTCAGGTATATCTGACCTATAAGAATGGGTATTAGAAGTTGTGATAGTAGAAATGCATGAATCACTGCTGGTACAGCAGAAAATGGAGATTAGTGGGGTGCTACAAGCTCTCTTTAATCTCACCGTTAAGCCTAACAAATATGTACCTGTGAACACAATAGTGATTATAAAGGTCATCAAAGAGCAGAAATAGAATTAGTCTTTTGAGGTCTGGGTTTTTTTCCTCTCCAGATTTTTTTGAATTCTTTCTCATTCCTTGTCAAATTCCCTCCCATGCTATTCCACCGTATCAGCCCACTGCTGGGCTAGGATTAAAAGTCTGAAGTTAGGTAGGGTTCTGACATCTTTACTCCTATATCTTCTAACAATAATCAGAACAAAGTTTAATCAGCTGAGGAGTAAAATGTGTAAGTCATCTTCACCAGCTCACGTGGTACCACTTTCATTGCCCCTCAAATCTGAAAAATCCTAGCAATGAGATGATTTTAAAACACTTTTTTGGTGGTATAAAGCAGTCTGAAATAAGTTGTCTTATAAATACTGTTGAAGAGAGTCTTATTTGCTTTCCAAGTTTTTCCCTCACCCTGACTTACATATAATTTCAAAGTTTATACAAACTTTTATAGCATCAGATGTGCTGGAAATTCATTAAAACTTTCTGCAACATAGAATGGAGCAATGCTGTAACAGGCTGAGAAGACAATTTTGTCAGAAGTGGGGTTTTGAACTTGGAATGGGGGTATGTTGTGGCTATTTTAAAAATAATGCATTTTAATATGAGAGAGAGTTCATTAGGATATTTGTATAGGTAATAACTCTGTAATTCAGGTAGGACCAAATCTGAATGCAGCTTGCCAGGTTTGTACTTATACACCTATAAGTAATACTTTGTTTATTCTGATGATTTGGACAGCATGGAGTGATAATTAACCGCATAAACCTTACTTAAAAAACACTTCCTGTTCTACCTGAAGATTGTTTGAATTTTGGGGGTGGTCACTTCTGTGATTCCCTGGCACATGAGGACTCTTAAGAGGCTAGATGGTATTTGGGTGTGTGAGCTAGAAGCAGGTTGTCTGGAAGGCATAGGTGTGATCGAGGCACGTGCGCTGTTGAGTAGCCGTTTGCGCCGACTTCAGCGATTTGTGAACCACATCAGGCTTGCAACATGCAGTGTATGTGCAGCTGTGCAGGTTTATAGGTTTGTGCAGGTCTGATCCTTCTGGGAAACATTAGATTTTCCATGTACGTGCTGTCTGGCTGCCTTGTCTGTGCACAGTTAGCTCGATGTATTTGAAAGCAATGTGTTCGCTGTATGTACGTACCGAGTGTACAAAGCGTTAGATTTACTGAGCATGGGCCATGCAGTTTATTCCCATGCATTCCACCTGGGAAATCCATCGCACACATATAGGAGTCTGAGCTTTAGTTCACGTTCGTTTTCACTTAGATATGGTTTTTATTTTATGCAGGTACTTTAATGACAATATCGTTTACCAAGAGTATTCACTGAATGGAGACCATTTTATGGCATATTTTAAAGCAAGCTAATAACTCTTTAAAACATATTATAGAAATTCTGATTTATTTTTGTTGCTCTGTATGCTTGACTCAAAATTTGTTTTCTCTTTTCAGGCAGCTATAAATGGTGTAATACCACAAGAAAATGGTATTCTACAAAGGTAAGCACAGTAGACTGGAGTAGTACACACTGAGAATAATGCTGGGTAATAATTACTTTTTTTGTTCCTGAATCCTAAGAAGATGATGTAATTCTCCTTTTAGAGCAGTTTCTGGCCACAAATTCTATTCCTGGCAAAGCTAATTTAACATTCAATTTTTCCCATATTGATGGAGGACCAGCTTGAACACCTATTCCAATTAGTTAATTTTTATTTTGAATTCATTGGTTGTTGAGTCATTCTGTGCAAGGTTGTCTCTTTACTAAGTCTGGATTTTGGTATGCTGTCTTGGATGTCAGGACTTGTTTTTTTGTTGTTTTCTTGTTTGTTTGTTTTTGCTTTGGTTTTTTTGTGGGATTTTTTTGTTGTTCCAAAGATCTAAGAATTTGCAAGGCAAATCCACAGATGTTCCTGGCTAAGTATTTTCTTTTTCCTTATGCATTTTTAAAGGTATTGATATTCCATGCTTCCATGTCCCTGGCCAAAAATGTTTGTATTTTTGTAGTTTGGTTTTGTGGGGTTTGTTTTGTTTTGTTTTGTTTTTTTAAATTGAATTACAGGCAGCAGATACTGTGTTAGATGAAGTAAGGTTGCTCTCTTCTAAAAGTAGCTTTACTGATTTTCTTTCAGCTTCTGAATTAAATTTTGGCTTGTATACTGATGCCTGGATATCTTGAAGTCACTGAAGCATGAGCTCCTAAGTGCTGATGAGGCAATTGAAAACAGCAGAACAGGAATTGAGCTACTTGAGAGAGACAGTAAAATAGTGTTTAAAATTTTGTTTAGAAAAATACTCAATGTACTATTTTAAAAAGTTTATTTTAATGATGAAAAAAGATACATAATGTAGGTAAAGTGGTGTTTTGGCATCTCTGTCAATACTTACTAAAGCTGTCATTAAATAGAGTCAGTTTTTGATTCAGGATAAAACCTTATTTGCTCAGGAAAGTTACTAGATGTTTATTTACTGTAAGGCATACCTAGTCCATTTGAGATCAAGTCTCGGTTCTGTTGAGCACTCTTTCTACCTATGCTAGTAAGTCCTGACCTCAAAGCATTTATATTCAAAATACCAGAATGTTTGGAACAATTTGGTCAGAGGGAAGGAGCTGGGGCATGGTTGTGCCTGACTTGGATAACAAGCTGGTCCAGTGTCCACTTACAGCTTTCTTCCACACTAATTTATTCATTTTTAGAAATGATTAGACAGTCAAATGTGTCTCAAATCCTTTTTTTTTCTTTTTTCCTTCCAATGGAAATGATTTAAAAGGGGGCTCAGAAGACTTAGAAGTCTAGTTTCCAGTGGTTTTCAGATGAGGCTTATTTTACTGATGTGAGGCTTTTTACGTTCCATTAGAGGTTGCCAGTCAGATACGTAGGATGCCTTTTGTGGTGGAATCAAATAGGATTAATACAACTGACTTGAAGTAAGTTAACTTAATGAAGGAAAAAAAAATTGTTTTATAATTCAGCTGTGTTGTTTAAAAAAAAAATTTAAAAAAAATAAAAAAGTCCTGAGAATCAGAGCATTCATTGCTTCTTGGGTCTGTTAACAAAATGGTTATAGTACTTAATTCATAGTTAGCCATCAGATTTAAGACAATAACATATCACTCGGTATTTATATTGTTTTAGACTGTTTCCTGTACTCTTTAGACCTCTGAAGTGGGTCTTTGACCTTTGAGCATGGGTCTTTGAGTGTGGATCTTTGTAGCTGGGAATTCATCCTTCTGAGCTTGCTGATGGGAGAAGTGAAGGAGCCCCTTGCTTTACAAGCATAACACATTTTTCCTTTTCAAACGTGGAAGGCACAATGATGGGATTTGCAATAGCTCTGTATAACTTCGGCACTTCTGTGCCGAATTTATGCTTTTTTTAGGTTCAGGCCTCCTCTAGATGACGGATTTGCCTTGCTATAAGAAGCATTTCCATTGACAGATCTGATGGTATCTTCAAGAAGGGCAGAATGCATTTTTCAAATAAGTTCTGTTTAAGAATGGAAATGAGACAACTTGCATCTCAGCATTTCCTAAATCCTTCTTTGCTTGGCTTCTGTTCTTTCAGTGCATATGTTTTATTAGCTTGCATCCTCCTTCATGATATCCTGTAACTGCCCAGGACAGATAATCTTCCTGATAAGAACATCTACAAGGCAAAGCTCTAGGCTTGCCCTGTGAAGTTTCTTGCCTTCCAAATTTAATCTCTGTACATTGTAGGGGTTTTTTTTGGTCTGGAGTAATGTTTCTTAAATTTCATGTTTTGTTACCTTTGTTTCTAATCCCAGTTACATGCTTCTTGTGGAGAGGCTCACTGAGGAAGGTGAAGTGCTTCTGGGTAGTGAGGGTTTCACAATTTATTCTGACCTGTAGTGCTGTATGTATCCTTGAGCCAGGTATGGAGACATCCTTATATGAATGTGCAGGAGGCTTGAAGGATTTTGAACTTAAAGGCAAGCTAGAATTCAGCGTTGCATTACTGTTGTACTTCTAGGTATTTCTTTGCAATATATACCTCATTATCTTAATTTATTACCTTAAGTACATAACTATTTTCATATCTGACTTGTTTTCCACTAATTTGGTATTGGAAAATACCAATACATGTGCATTAAGCTTTATTTCTTATTCTCATTTCCATGTGATATTAGCCCAAAGATGTAGAAGCTGGTGGTTGCCATGGTGCCAGTTTTTTTATGGTCACAGCACTCCTGGAACTGGAGATAATGGTTCTCCTCAAGATAATTCTGATATTAATTACGTAGTGAACTTTAGACTGAAATAATGGCTTAAATGCCTGTTTGTCATCTAAGGTGTTCTCCTATAGCACTTTTGAGTCAATGAAATGTTAATATTGCTGATATGAAAGCTATTTTCTAATTATTAATAAAACAGTATTTTCAGATATGACAGTGTAGTTTATTCAAAAGGTGTGTGCTGTGGACCACAGTAAGTGAATAATACTGTTCATTTTGCTTTGCTAACTTTTATTTAAATGTATCAAGGTGTTCTGTTTAAACCTTCTTATGTGCATATCTTTCAGTGAGTATGGTGGAGAGACTTTACATGGACCAGCGTATGGCCCCACAAGTCATTCTACAGCAGCTTCTTCAACTCCTTCCTCATCCTCAGCGTTTCGCCATGTAGTGCCATCTAGACAAATAGTGGAAAGGCAACCTCGAATGCTTGACTTCAGGGTTGAATACAGAGACAGAAATGTGGATGTAGTACTTGAAGACAGTTCCACAGTTGGTAAGGATTTGTAAAAATGAAATGAAAACTGTTGTGGTAAAATTGTTAAAACAAAAACAAACAAAAAAGACCCAACACCAAAAATCCAAATCCTAAAAAAAAGCAAAGCAAAACAAAAGCCCTCAAAGAAGAAAAAAAATCCCCCAGAAAATGCAGCCTCCACAGCTACTAACCATTTTCAAATCTCTTTGCAGCTTTAAAAAAGCAAAATTTCACTAATCCATTGTAAAGGTTAGTGATCTATCAAATATTTATTTTGAAATCTAGTTTTCTTATGAACTTGCTTCAGAAACAAAATGGGGATTACTGATTAAGTTGAGGCATGAAAATGTAATTTGGGGTAGGATTAGTGTAGATGCAATCTACTAATAAGTGGATGATCTTGGCATTTCCTTTTCAAATCTGTATGGCATCTCTTTCTGTGTAGGATTACTGACAAGATTTAGAGGAATTCTTTCCAGTGTGAAAAGCATCGTTGCATTCTTCTTTTTTCATTTTTTGACTTGTTTGTGCAAATTAAGATTTCTTTTATAGGTTTTATTGTCTTTATCCTAAAACTGATGCATTTTGTAACATTATGTTATAAATATGCCATTGCTAGTGTTGTAGAGCATGTTATTTTTCACATTCCCCAAGCTGAGTTAATTTACTTTTGCTAAGGACGAAGAGTTTTTGAGTTTTGTGGGGTGTGGGTTTTTTTGTGGTTTGGTTTTTTTTTTTAAGTGAAGACTCTATACAGATCAAAATAAGGAACTAAATGAAGAAATAGTTGACTAAAACAATTTTCAGTGCTGCAGCCTTATGTCTGTGGTGAAATTTTGAAATTGAAACTTTTTATCCTTATCTGTCTTTTTAGCATTCGATTTGGTATTGGCTGGTGCCACCTAGTGGTGATTCATCTGAATTACTGATTAATGTTTCATGGTTTCCCCTGCCCTGCGCTGGGTTGCATCCATGCAAAGCAGATATAAAAGTCTGATCAAATCAGAATTTTGCATCTGTAGTATTTTATTTTTTCTTTTCTTATTAACTTCTTTCAGGTATAAATGATTAAGCTGTAGGGCAGAAGCATTCATTGTAGGACTTCTGGCTGTATCTTGGCATATGAAGATGGAGGGCAGTCTTGTGTTTAAAGTCCTGAGAGAAGTGAGCAAGGCAAATAGAATTTCAACCGTAAACTTCAGGAAAGAAGTTTTTTTGGCTTTTTCGGGGATCTGCTTGGTATGATCCCATGAGAGACTGCCCTGAGGGAAAAGGGGCCCAAGAGAGCTGGTTGATCTTCAAGGACTACCTCTTCAAAGCACAAGAACAGTCCCTTCCAACATGCAGAAGGAGGAGCAAGCATGGCAGAAGGGCAGCACAGAAGAACAAAGAATTTATGACTAAGCTAAATGCAAAAAGAAAGTACACAGAAGGTGGAAGGTAGTGATGGGGCTACTCAGGAGGAATACAGAGATGTTGCCCAAGTATGCAGGTTTGGAGTTAGACCAAAGCTCAGGTGGAGCTGAAACCACTGAGGGATTAGAAGGGCTTCTGTAAGTACATTAGCCTGAAAAGAAAAGCTTAGGAAAAAGTAAGCCTACTGTTCAGTGGCGATTGCTGAACTTGGTCCGTGGGAAGATTATGGAGAAAATCTTTCTGTAAGCCCTTTCTGAGCACAGAAAAAAAAAAGAAGATGATTTGGAACAGCCAGCACAGATTTGCTAAGGGCAAATTGTGCCTAATCAACGTTATTTGCCTTTTATGATTTGATGACTGGCTCTGTGGACAAGGGGAGAACAGTGGATGTCACTTTGACTTTAGTAAGGCCTTTGACACACTCTGCTGTAGTATTCTTATAGTCATATTGTTAAAATAAGGACTGGATAAGTGGGCTGATAAGGTAGGTAGATAATTGCCTGGACTGCTGGGTTCAAAGTCTGACTGGTGAACAGTTCCTAGTTTAGGGATATCCCTCAGTGGTTGATCCTGGGGCCAGTGTTGCTTAACGTCTTAATTAAAAACCTGGTGTTTAAGGTGAGTGCTCTTGGCAAGTTCACAAAGAACACCAGATCAGAGAAAGTGGCTGATATTCTGGAGGGCAAGGCTGCTATTTAGAGGGCCCTGGACAAATGGGCTGAGAGGAGCCTCATGAAGTTCAAAGAAAGCAAAGCTGAAGTCCTGCCTCTGGGATAGGATAACTCCGTGTCATCCCATCTGATAACTGCCTGAGGGCTGACAGGCTAGAAAGCAACTTTATAAAAAAAGGGATCTAGGGTGCATCAGCAGTGCACCCTTGCAGTGAAGAAGGCCAGCCATGTCCTAGGCTGTGTTAGCAAGAGTGTAGCAAATGGATCCAGGGAAACAATTATTCCCGTCTATTCAGCACTTGCAAGACTGCATCTGGAGCACTGCATCCAATTTTGAGGTCCCCAGTACAAGAAAGACGTTGACATTCTGCAGTGAGTCCAGCAGAAGCCAGCAAGATAGTCAGGGGACTGGAGCACATGGCAACATAGGAGGAGAGGCACAGAGAACTGCATTTGTTCAGCCTGGGGAAGAGAAAGGGAGAGGTAGAGACCTTACCTCTGTCTACAGCTACCTGCTGGGAGGACACAGAGAAGATGGAGCCAGACTCTTCTTGGAGGTGCATGATAATAAGATGAGAGGCAATGGACACAATTTGCAACATCAAAAATTCCCATTAGATATAAGGGGTTTATTTTATTTTGTTTTTTTAGTTGTGAGAGTGGTGAAGTACTGGAACAGGTTGGCCAGAGAAGTTGTCAAACTTCCATCCTTAGAGGTGTTCAAGAGTCAGCTGGACAAATCCTTGACTAAACTGGTTTAATTAGACCTTTGAGCTGGGCTTGAGCTAGATGATCTCCTGAGGTAGCTTCTAGCCTGAATTATTTTCTGACTGTAATAACTACAGGGAGAGAGCATCGAAATGTGCAAAACATTGAAAAAGCTGTCAGAGCAGTTAAACTGTATGAACACTCCAGTTCTTTACGTCAAGATTATTGATAATGGAATTGGGCATCAAAAACATGCACCCTCTTTATCGCAGGCAAAATCCATTGCTCCAGGTAGCATGCACCTGCAAATGTGTGTGTCTAGCATACGCAGCGTAGAACTATTCAAATATATGTCCAAATCGTCAAATCCCCATGTGATTCTCCAATCATTTGTGCTTTATGTAATTTTTTTTTTTTTAAGCTTCATTTGTCCTTTACTGTGTTTGAAGTCTATGTTATGAGGGTAACTAGATTGAAAAAGGTTTTCATAGTAAATTTTTCCTTGCTGTCATTTTTTTAACTGTAACTCAGTACTGTTTGAAATAAAGCAGTAAATGTGTATATTTTATATATTTTCTTTGTTTTCTCTTTAGGAGATATCAAACATATTCTAGAAAATGAACTTCAGATTCCTGCATCTAAAATGCTGTTAAAAGGGTGGAAGACTGGAGATGTAGATGATAGTGTAAGTTTTCAACTGTGTTTTCAGTTAACTGAATTCAGAGTTTCAAACTGAGCATCTGTGGGTGGAGATTACAATGCAAGAATTGTGAGTTTCAAACAGTGTTAGATATCTTGGGTGGCATACAAGGAACTCTTAAACTAAAATATTGCAAAAAAAATCAGGACAAATCACTTTAGTTTGTGTTGTTTTTATATATAACACGGCCCACCTACAAAAAGGATGTTACGAAGTTAACAGTAAGTATATCTCGAAACAAAATATTTGGTGGTATTGTAAATAAGTATCAATAATTAAAAGAAATAAAATGTCAACATTGGTGAATGTTTTATATTTATAATGATTTTTCTCCCCTCAGACTGTTTTAAAAACTCTACACTTGCCAAAAAATAATAGTCTTTATGTTCTAACACCTGACCTGCCTCCTCCTTCTTCAAGTCATTCTGGGTAAGTCTTTTGGCCATAAATTCTACTTGTATGATTTGGTTTTGTATGCTTTTTAGGAAGCCACATGTATCCTTGCAGGAATCTGCAGTCAGTAAATACAAAGTGTTTTCACTGCTCTAGTAAGTGTTGGGTTGAATTACCTCAAGCACCTCATTGTTGAAAAGAAGGGTGTTAAGTTTTTTAAAACCTTGGTGTGGTACATGAACCACTTAGGTACATACAGAATTTTACACCTCCCAGATGTGATGACTTTAATTTAACAAAAATCTAGTCCCTGTGTGGAACTGAGAGCTGGCCTTTCATAGATTACTGCACTATGTTGGTTCATTTAACAGAAAATTGTATGAATCATTGCCAGCAGATCAGAACTTTCATTCTGAAATGTTTGTTACATTATTTTATCTTATCTTCTTGGACTTTTTAAAAATGCATGTAGACAGGCTGAACAATTAATTTCCTCTAACTGGGCAGGATATCTTTTATTAGTGATCTGAATACTCAAAAAGTTAACGGTGAGCGTTCATATGTCAGTGAATATTGCTAAGGTTTGAAAATGAAATGTTACTTTCTAGAAAATGGAGTCTTTACTCTTATAAAGTAATTTGCAATTACTTTGATTACTTTGGCTTGTTTTCTTTCCTGCCCTTCCCTTTCTCACAGGCAGACCTGTATGAGCTCTTGACCAGGAAAATACCTAATTTTAGTCGGTAGCCGCTAGAGGGTACCCAGTGATTGAGCCTGGCAGAGCAGCGCTGCTCCGACCCGCAAGCGAGCGGAGGGGTTGCATTTGGAACTGGTCACATTGCGTGATCATTAGACTAGAGTGCCTTCAAGTTGTCTGAAGAGGGAGTTGTTTTTCTGCTGTTGCAGTCGATAGGAGAATATTCTACAAATGCAGTCGTATTACCAATGAAGGAAATTCTTGGACAATCAATGGAAATAAATAACTGGTTTCCTAATGACTAGAAGTGCTTCATATATTACTAAAAGGTACTTGTGCACATAACCATGTCATCTGTGGAGGAAATAAGAATGCTGATATGAATTATAAAATTAATAATAATAAAGAAAATAAACATTAAGAGAGGGAATAGTGGCAGTGGAACAGAGGGAGCAGAGTGGTGGTGAGCTGTATGTGAACTGTATGTGCTCTGTATGTGCAAACAGGAGCTGTAGTTGTGTGTGAAGACAATAAGCCATTGTACTTAAGCAGCTAATTGAAAGACAGTGAAAATACTGTGGAAAAACACTGTAGATACTAATTGTTTCTTGTTTTTAAATCCATTTCCAATTTCAAAATTTTCTACCCAGGTATCACTGCATATTGTAATTTGAATGTCTTTCATTCTGGAAAGAAAACTGGGGTCTGAAGAATGTTGTTTATTGCAACTGCAATAAACTATATAACAACAGACTGTTTAAAAACAGTTCTTAGGCTTTTTTATTGGATGAATAGTTTAAAAGAACTTTACTTGCTAGTAAAATCGCAGTGGTTGTTACCCTTACAGTTTATACTTGTTTCATAGTGGAGATTAGTTCTGGATATTTTTAAGATGAAGTTGGTAGCTTTGGGATAGCAAACGATGATTAATTAGTGGCTACTTAAACAAGGATAATTTGAAGGCTAGATCATCTCCCTGAAGTCATAAATTCTAGATGAAAGGGGAGGCTTGCCTCCAATTAAAGCATCAATGCAGATCAAAACACATCTAATTGAAGCAATGTACCAAACCCAGTTACACTGTTTACTGCCTACTGTTAGGTCAGTTATTATTCAGATTAGTTTGTTACCCACAATTTTTAAAAGCATCATGCTCACCTCTATTATTAATGGATGTTAAGGAACTTTGCCTCTTACTTTGTGAGTTCATCTGTCACTTTCTTCAAATGCCTTCTATTTTGAACTAGAGATAAATAGTGATTTGAATATCTCCAGAAAGTGATATTTGAAAGCCTGAGATTTTAGTATGTGATGTTTTATGTATATGCTCTTCTTAAAAGGAGCAATCTGGTCGCAGCTCTGTAAACTCCAATTTGTGCCTGTTCTTGACACTGAGGGAGAACAGTGTCTGAAACATTCTTCCTAATGTATTGGTACGTAGGCATTGAAGTTTATTGTGACAGACTGAATGGGCTTAACCCAGAACTGACTTAAAACTAGCATCTAAATGGAATGGCAAAGTGATCCTGCAGTTTAAAGAAGCAAAAATCTCTTAGGGTATCTTCGTTCATCAGTAGCAAATCTAAAGCTTTTATAGGTAATAGAAACCCAGTGAATTACTACCGCATGCTAGTAAATTGGTGTGTAAAGATTAAATTTAAATGTCAAGTACCACCTGTAGGGTTACGTGCCCTGCTTCCACAATTTCAGTTGGCAAAGCCATACTTATCCATGCACGATATCCAGAACAATAACAATGTGTTCTGTGAACTGTGGACGTGATAAAACCTGATTTCTAGTGAATTCCTGCCTCATCCCAGCGGCTGCAGCAACTCAGCCCTCTCCCTCCATGCTTCCTGTGATCTCACCTACCTCTGGCACTGCCTCTGGTTCTTCCCATGTATTTTGTAGCACCTATGTACTTTTTTTTCCCCCTACGTAGACAGTCAGCCTGCCCTGCCTCTGCTCTCCAGCTGGTAGTCAGGTAATATCAAAGGAAAGGTGAAATCACATGCTGTGGGTAGTTCTGAGATCATTGGCCAGAGATCAGCTGGATGGAGTATAAAATACTACGCTTGTAATGCAGCCTTTTACTAAAGTGGGTAGTAATTTGAGTCCCTTTCCTCTACCTGGCTGTTGATTTACACCCAATCTTTGAGACCTTTATAACGCTGTCAGACCTCTTTGAAACTAGTGAATATGCTCAGAAGTTACCAGGTGGGACAGGTGGGTGGGGAAGAACATGATTTCCTTTGGAAAGCAGTCTTAAAAGGAAAGGTGCCAAAGAATGTCCATCATTTAATTGTCCAAGGGGAGAGATCCCTTGCACCAGCTTTGTCAGGTTAGATTCTTCGCTTCCTCAGAGTGCAATTCCTTCCCTTTGTTGCCTTGGGTGCTTCCTGAAAGCTGGCAATACCCAGTTCAGGGAAAAGGTTTAGGAGAATGCAAGAGGGGAGCTTCAAAAGCGTAGGCATGCGAGTCTGGCCACGGAGCGAGGTCATCTGGATCGTCTCTCCTTTCTGTCTTGCATGTTCTGGGAGATGCTTTTTATCAATTTTTTCTTCAGTTGTCATTTTAATGGATATAATGTATTTTATATTTATACTGTTTGCTGAATAGCTGAAAGTCTTAGATACTTTATTATACCTGATGAATCCTTGGAAAGTTCAAAACAGTTAAAAGCTATTTGACCAGGTGCATACCTTGGAGATTATTACAAATAATGTATTTTTGCTAAGCGATTGTAACTTATTTAAGAAGTGTAATCATCTGTGTGAATAGGAAAAAACCCCACAACCCCCATCTTTCAAGTAATGGGTCCATATATTGCTGAATGCCTGTGGTTTAGATTGTTGCAGAGCAGTGGTGATTGTGGCATGGTGTCTTGTTGTACGTTATCAACTGTAGCAGAGTGTTAATTAAGAACGATGTAACCTGCAACTCCAATTATTAGTATTGTCTGTTTAGCTGGACAGGAGCAGTGCCTTGCTTTAGTTACTTTGAAAGCTTCAATAAGAATGGTAAGATTAATGTTTTATTTTCACATCTGCTCATGAGACAGTTTAAAAATCCTGAAGTTTAAAATGCAATAGAATGTAAACAAAAGGGCTTCTGCTCATTTACATGTTAGCCAGATTTGCTAACTGATTGCTGTTTGAACCTAATCTACCACCTCCTGCTGCATTAGCTACAACAAACATTACATTTACATACTGATTTCTTATTTTGTTTTAATGTAAATAATCTGTAATTACAGTAAATTTGGACTTCTGTTGACATGAGCTTGTATAAATCTGTAAGTTTAAAATGGAAATGTTAATTACCTTGTGTCATACCTATTTATATAAAATTCGAAGATTTTGGGGAAAATGTCCATATGACTGAGAAAGATATTGCCTAATAGGAAATACTGAATGTATTTCATAAAAACTTACAGAACTGAAATGAAAAGGAGCATTTGCTGATCATTGATTAAGGATATACTTTTGGTTTCAAAGCTTAAAATATTACTAAAATTTCAAAGAAAAATGCTATTAAAAAGCAAAGTATTACATCAAAAAGCAAAGCATTAAGGCAGTCACTTAACAATAGATGCAACCAATCTCTTAATATATTAAGTGTTACAGAACAATAGAAAAACAGTAAAACTGGAAGCTTAAAATATAATAAATATCAATACTAATACCATCTTGTTTCAGCATTGCATAGACTGATTGAACATTTGCTGTCCCCTAAGATTAGCAGTATTTGCAGTTACACATTTTTTGGCTAAATATTTTTCCTATTCTTAATTTATTAGACTTGTGGTTTATAAATTGTACTGTATTGGAATTTGGATGGAGTAGCTAGTGAATAAACTCCTTCCAGACTCTTAATTGAGTTTCGATATTTTGAGGTTAGTGGAAAAAAAAATTCTTGCAACTTCCGTTGCTTGAAATTTAAGTTTCAAAGAGGAACACTTTTGTTTGCATATTGTAGAGTTTCAGCCCAGCTGGATCCTGGTCCACCACTGACGTTTCTGTACATTGTGATGATACTGATAACCAATGCTATATAGGCAATCCATATGAAATCCTAAACTGGTCCAAATCTCTCTTGCTGGAACTGGTCAGAGCGATGACTGTGCTCAGATCTATTTTCTTTTGTCTGTTCTTGGACTTCTTTTTTGGGTGTAGGCAGAGTTCCTCTAATGGAAGATTGGTGCCCAAAAATACCATCAAGTTCCCTTGCCTCCTGTGCTGGATAGTGAATGTATAATCATTCAGCTGAGGAAAAAAAAATGTAATGACAGTATATAACCTATCAACAAATGCTTTTGAAAGCTAGGGTTTGCAGTAGGGGGGAAATGGTGCTGATAAGAGTGGCCTACTTTAATCCTGTTTCTAGAATTTGATTTTCTTTTCCCACTAATTAATTCTCAGATTAATTAAATTCTGTTAGCACTGATGGCAAAAAAAAAAATTCTGTCTTGACTTTAATGGGACCTGGGGTTTGGCCCTGATTTTTTTTTTTTTTTCTTTTAATGCAGATGTTTCATTTGGAAGATTGTAGTCAACTGATAACATTTGCAGGAATATGAAACTGCTACAAACACTGAAGCTAAAATTTAAAAAATGTGCATTGTGTTCAAAGTCAGTCTTCTCAATACAGTTACGTGCATCTAAAAAGACATAACAGTAAGCTTCAGCTTCAGCTTACTGTCAATGAGAAGTCTCCTTTAAATACACTTATTTTGTACATTTGATCATAGCCTTAATGGCTGAAAATACAATTTTAGGGCAAGGTATGTTTTGGAAGCAGAGTTCTATTGGCACAAATAATTTGGGGTAATCTACATCCCTAGTTGCTGGAGGAAATGTATATGGGAGGGGACTGACATAGCTGGTTGTCCATCTGCGTGTTCAAATCGACCCCATCCCGCAGAGGAGTGTTGGTACACGTAGGATGTCATTGGCACAAACTGCCCATCAGATGTGCCATCAATTCCTCCTCCCATTGACTTTCTAATGTATATGGTCGAGGTCTTATGGCTGTCAGACCATGTGAGATTTTGATATAGGAGCTCAGAGAATTGGATCAGTTGACCACTGCGTTTCTGTGTAAGCAGAAGTAATATTCCTCCTTATATTATTTTTCTGAAGAAAAGGTGAATAATTAACCATGCACTTTAATTGCTAACACTTTCAAAACCAATTTTTTCCTCAATTTTTTCCGTTTTTTTTTTTTTAGCCAGCTTAGTTTTCAGCCTCTTCTTTGACTCTATTTGGCTATGAATGTGTACTGAGAATTTGCTTGTTAACAACATTTAGCTTTCATTGTTTAGAAATCCAAAAAGCAGAGGTGTCAAAATTGTTAGTTACTTCAAAATTTGAGGCTTTTAATTTTAAGGCACTTCATGTAAATTAACTGTGTTCGAAGAAGTATTTTTCCCTTTCCTAAATACTCTCTGCTATCACATACAGATGAAATAGAGAACTGGAAAACCTTTCCTATGAACAGATGCTTTTTATTAGCATGCTGTATTTTGGATAGTACTGAAGTGCGTGTATCATGCATACCTTGAGAAACTGAGCGTTTGATCGAACTAGCCCGTTTCATTCTATGTTTACATCAATTACAGAATGAAAACGTGAGTCATGTTATTGGTTAGCATCTACAGATTTTCAGATAGAGTCAAAAATAGCTATAACAGAGCCTTGTGTGATTCTGTATGGAATCCAGAGCCATTCACTTATGCTGTAATTAATGTTTTCAGAGCAATTAAATATGTCATTTGCCTCCAGTATTTGCTGAAAACAAATAAAAAATCAGAATCTGAAAAAGCACAGCAGGATATTTTAGTTGCTACTGAACATTTGCCAAAAGAAAATATGGTTATGGTGATGCTGAACTTATTGTTAACAATCAAATTAGAATTACCTTTGAAAATAGGCATACAACTTTTTCAGGACTCTTCCCCCCCCTCTTTTTGAAGGACTGTTAAATATTTTAAAATTTTTTAGGCCTTTTACAAGATTTTATGACAAGTGCAGCTAACTTCATGTTCAGCAAGGATGACTTACTTCAGCTACGTTTGTAGTGTCTCTCATACACTTGATCATACCTAGCAATGACAATTAGTTAAATTTATCTTCCATATTACAAAACCATAAAAGACAAGAAATAGCACTTCATGATTTTGTTTTGTAGTATGTGATTATTATGTTTAAGATGTCACAGAATCCAAATTAAGTTGCTGAGTGAAGATATTTTTGTAAGGTAATTTTTCTTGAGATGTTAAAGCAAATTGTGCCTCTCTTGCTAAAGCATCCAGTGAGTATTGCATGGGTTCCTTAGCATCTGAGCAGCAAAACTGCAGCTCAGTAATTCCAGTAGAAGGAAAAACTAACAAATCAGGACTCAAATAATCTAGCAGTCTTTCTTGTCTTGTATCTTAAGATACAGCTGTGCTCATCTGCATACAGAATTTGTCCTTTATTGCTAAGAGGAATGGCATGTTGAAGTGTCATGGAACAGTGAAGATGTGAAGGAAAAAACGCAGTCTGTCATTCTTTTACGAGTGTGTGATAAGAAAAAAAAGAATCGAATAAGCCCAATTTAATTCCATATGCCACTGAACAGGTCAAGTCTGCATAAGTATTGTTTAGAAATCCAAGCTATGTTACAATGTTGCTGCAGTTTTGTAGCCTATATAAGATTGTACACAGCTGTAATTGCTGTGTCTGTAACAGAAGTCCTGCCTTCTATTTTGAAAAGTAGATAGCTGCATAATTTTGTACCTAATTAAGCAAACAGGATGCCTTTTTAACATCCAGATGTTTTGTAACCATGAAAATTTGTACCAAGTTTGTGACAACATGAACACATAGTTGGCCTGTTTAATCTGTATCTTAAGATTATTTTTTTAATTCATATGATTAAAGATGGTTTAATGTACATTTAAAACAATTTGAGCAGAACTAACTTTTCTGAATGCTCAATACCCACATGAGAAATTTTGCTGTGGTTAGTTTTCCAGTTCTAATTAGCTGGGTTTATGTGCTTTGAATGGAACTAAGAGGGAGAATTTCCGTTTGGTTTATGCTTCAGGTAACCCTAGAGAAGCGAGAGCATGCTTTGCCTTGTTCTACTTACCATCAGTTTTTAATGTGCACTGTAGCTTGATATTTTGTCTGGTCATCAATATGCTTACAAGCCTGGTATTAATGGCATTATGAGTGCTAAATATACCCGATGTTTGTGAAGATAATGTGACTCTCGATTTTGAGAATACTTAACATTAGAAGAGCTTTAAAGGCTGCAGTCACCTTATTAAGGAAGGAGTTCAGGAATGGCCTTTGGTCATTCTCAGCATGCTTCCTTGCATTTAAGAGTGAAAAGAGAGATGATAATGTTGTGCCTGGACTTGTCCATGTAGAGTTTAGGGTACCCTGGGGTTTTTGCATCTAACTGTAAAACAAGCTATAACATGCTTATCCCTGATTTTCTTGTTTTTCTTTCAACCATTTCAGGGCCCTGCAGGAGTCATTAAATCAAAACTTCATGCTGATCGTCACCCATCGAGAAGTCCAGCGGGAGTACCACCTCAACTTCTCAGGAAGCAGTACCATTCAGGAGGTGAGTGCTGTTTCACAGCTGAAGAATAAATGTAGCTCATTATAGCTAATGCCAGCTCTGTTAAAGAGGGTTTACATGGTCTTGATGGATATTCCTTTATTTTATTAGTCTTTTTTTGGTTTAATCAACTGGATCGTCAAGATTGCTGTAATATGATTAAAGAACTTGGCCTAAAAAAGGTTTTCTATGAAATTATGCAGAAAAGATGTTTCTTTTTGCATTGTAGTTGCAAAATATATGAACAGTGTTTATTGAGTTATTCTAGAGTGATGAGGAAAGGCAGTTATTCAAATTACATTTTATCTTTAAGCCCCTTGAAGCTCCCTCTGTCTTCCCTTCTTTTAACCAGCTCCATCTCCATCTCCATTTTGTAGGCACCTCTACCATTCTGGTTGCTATCGTAGTGCTGTAATTCTTACTGCCTTGGTAGCCAAATGGTTTTATGTATAATGGATGTCACTGCCGTTCTGTAGACTGGCCAGCAAGGGGGGATATTGTAGATAACTTCGTCAGAATTAAGTCCTATAGGAACAAATATCTCTAATATGACTCTGGATCCTCTGAATTTAGAACAAGCAGTCCTTGCATATTTGTAAAACTCCTTTCTAAAGCCAAAGGTTGTTGTCTAATGCTCCATGGTATGTCTAGTGTGAGATGTTTTGGATGTTATTTTCCATATAACCCACTAACTTCTGGAAACATGACAAACAATCTAGAAATGTGAATCTTCAGAATTCACATTACAAAATATTAAGATTAAATGTTTGCTTTTCAAATTAAATGTATATTTGCTATTGGTCTGACACTTCTCTCAGTCTTTTACAGTTGAACAGATTTTATTGACGTTTTTCATGTCACATGCTGACATTGTAGACAGAATTATTTTAAGTTCTGTAATATTAGCTATAGGAGCAATATCTCATACAACAATGAAAAATGATCATTAACTGTTTTCATTGTGAATCCTGTTATTCTTAAGATCTAAATTCTGACCTTTCCCCTGCATGAAAGCCTGTTTTCTACTTTACCTTTTTAAACCCATTATAGTAAGTTCTGTTTGGTTTTTTTATAATATAAACAAACATAGTTGCATCAGTTTGTTTTTTGAGGGGCCAAGCTCTGACTCTTTACAATTAAAAATAATTTGAATATTTATGGAAATAAATGATCAGAATATTTGTTTTTAATTTTAAAATGGTGAGATTCTAAAAGAAAACATATACATAAATATTACCTGTTTGTTTTTTATCTATGCTATATCAATTACCATGTTGCTGGTGGGTCTTACCTGGCTTAAAGGAACCAGAAAGCTGTGAGAGTGCATGGGTATCTAGGCTGCCTTTACATGCACTGAAGTTTTCTCGTTTGTTGCTAATGGCAGGTTACAGTCAACATGTTAACATATAAAGTCGACTTAATTTGAAAGTCAGTTATGATTTTCCCCATTAAACAACCAAAATCCAAAAAAACCCTACCACCCCATCACCAGCATAAGCATCAGAACATTTTTTGCCTTTCTGTCTTGTACCTAAGTATTACATCCAATAGAGTGTATAAAATTATGAAGACAATTTCAGAGGCTAAAATGAAAAGAGAACTCTGGACCTTCTTGTGCAGCTGATGCTGAACAGGTGAATATGTCTGTCTGTGCAAAGTCTCGTGGAAATCACTGGGGATTTGGCTGAGGTAAAAGGGTTGGTGAACATTTGTCTAATTATAGAAAACAAGCACTGTTTTGTATGTTAACTCCCTAATGGCTACTTAATTTAATTTTTTTTTCTTTTAGCATGGAGTGAGCATTGTAACAAATGATTGATGAATCTAGTTAGTCTGTGCCATTTGGAGGAATCGGTGATATCTTTCCTTCTCTCCCTTATCTCTCTCCTCTCCAGGGACTGTTAGGTTTTTTTCTTTTTTCTTCACTTTCTTTTTCACACTTCAACAAATTAATAGTTTACTTTCCTTCTGGTATATTTTTGTAATCGTGGAAAAGCTCTATGCGAGTTGCAGTTGCCAACCACAAGAGGGCAGGAAGGACTATTCAATTATTACCTAAAAATGCCGTTCAGTGTTTTCAAATTAGCTTCTGGTATATTAACAAAAAGGAGTATAATGGCCAAGTTATTGTTTGATTTACAGATAATTGGCATATTGCAGGGAGGAGACTTAATTTCACCCTTTTAAATTAAACAGGGAGATTTAAAAAGACATAAAATATTCATTAATGTTCAGTGATTATAAAGCAGTGGCATATATTTATTCTACCTTTATTACTGTTTCGATGGGAAAATACTGCAAATATTTCAGAAATCGACTTGGCCATACTGACAAGTTGAAATGTTTAAGCAGTGTTAATGCAATCTACTCACACGTTATATCCTATGCAGAAAGATTCAAAATGACTACATCAATTATTAAAAGAAATATTTAAAATTCTATAAATGTTCTACTGCTTGCCACAGTTGGGTGCAACTGTCTCTCCAGGGCTAGTTGTTTAGTTTGTTATTATTATTAGGGCTGTGAATTTTCAGGAATAGATACTTTTTCCAAGTGTCTAAAAAAAACCCAACAAAAAAACCCCCAAAAACAACCCAACCAAAAAACCAAACGCCACACCAAAAACCCAACCCCACCACCCTTTCAAAACCGTCATAAATATTTTGCAATGGATTAAATGCAAAATCTTGTGAGCTCTCAGCTGTGCTTTCCTAAACTACTGTTGCTTCAGTTCTCTGTCGTCTTTTTATATTGTTTAGAATGCATGTTTAATAGTAAATGATATTTGGATGAATTGTTATTTCAAAGAAATCTTGCTGTTTAATGGGGAAACAGTCTGACAGAAAATTCTCTGAGAGAAGCCTGAAGCCGTAGTGCTCATTTCTGCTTCCACAATTTCTTGCGTATTAATTCAATAGTTGGATTTTGGATGGTACTTGAAAATGCACCCTTTTGGGTTTTTTTTAACATGCTTTATCTACTTCTTCAATTGTTTACATATTAAGATTTAATTTCTCAGTTTAAAAAATTTAAGTTACTATCAGTTATATTGTTGTGGGATTATGAGCCTATAGGGAATCTTTAGAAATGAAATAAAAAATTAAACTGAACTTGTCCAAAATTCTGGATATTGGATTTTTTTTTTTTTTTGTGAGTTGAGCAGGGGAGTTGTTAACTTGGAAAGTTAATGATAATGTGCTGGCCTAAATTGCAAATTAATCTGTGTCACAGGTTTCTGACATCTGTTTGTTCTTGTAAAATTGCAGTATTAAATTAATTCTGGGCAGATACTGTTCTGGGAAATATCATGATTACTTTTTTCCATGATCTGCATTTTAAAGGGGAAATTAGTAGGTTTTGTGCCACTTCGGAGACTGTAAATTAATACATTTCCAATGTATTATATGGCTAAATAAGGACAGTTCTAACAAATTGAACTCCTAATACTTACAAGACTAAAAGGATTTTCTGTCTGAATACTTGCTCTTTATTCTGCTAAGAGAATCTGTAGAGGCTATCCCTAATTGGAGTGAGAGAATTTTTAAATTTTGATTTGAGAAGCTATGTGCTAAATTATTACAAGGCACTGCCACATTCAACATCGTTTGTTTTCTATTATTATGAACTTGTTCTCATTTAGAAATGAATGATTCTACTATTAATTTTTGCAAGTTGTAGTTATATTATTTGACGGAGACGAAGGGCAGCCCTTTTCAAAGGGTGGGATATTTAAATGTTTCATGGAAAGCAAGTTTGTGTTCTCATCCTGGAGTAGACAAACTAATTTGTGAAAAACTTTCTGAATTTGATTTCTTGTCACAATAGCATGCCTCACACTTTTTGTTGTTTTAGTCAGTGACATAGGAAAAAAAAATTTTTTTAACAAACTGGATAACTCCATTAAAAACAAGGAGTTTGCATTTGCCTATTTTACTGTTGGTATAGACTTTGAAGCCTTTTTGTGATTCCTGTGTGCAGGATTACAGAAGTATCCAGTGTACACAAGCTGTGGCTGCTGAAGGGTGGACGAGTTAAATATGCAGAAACCTCAGGCCTCTTGTCGATGGGTGATTTTATTTTGTAACTGCTGGAGATTCCAGTTGAGAATACTAGCTAAAGCATGTACTGGGCACTGTAATTCCTAGTAAAACATAAAATCTATGCAAACAAGGCAAAGAAGATGGGTCCCTAAATACTGGCTGCCTCTGCATAGCTGCATCTGCTCTTTATTTTGTTCCTTTAGACAATAACCTAATCAGAGGCTAGCTGCTTAGCATCCCTGTCACCTGTGATAGGTAATATATTTGTTCTTTGTTCCCTATAGACTTACTGGCTAAGGTGGAATATGAAAAGCAATGTATCCAATAGCACTCCAGGCAGGAGGAGGAACTATTTGTGCATACAACTGCTTGGGCTGAGAGAAACTATAAATTCTGTGTTGACAGACCCTAATGACAGTTTGAAGTCCTTTGTGCTGAATTTTTTAAAACTTTTTCGATAAGTGGATGAATGTGAAACAAGGTACAAAACCACCATTTATAAACGTGTAGGCAGAAACCTTATTTAAAAAGCCTATATGTATATAAATATAGGTAAGCAGATTAATTACCTTCAGCATGCAGAAAAATAATCCAGCTGAAGGTCTTGTACCTTTTTCAGATCTGATTTTTGGTATCTGTACAAAATATTTTCAAGCCAATTGTTATTGAGCGAGATCATCCACAGTAAAGGTCAGACATTGGCATGGGGACACGAAATGTATATATAAATAACGTTCTCCTTTTTAATGTTGTAGCTAAGTAATTACAATAAAATACATTTGCCAGAGTTCAGAATATGGACATATCCAAATACGGTACATACATTAACAGTTTCAGAAACAGTTGTGTTATATTTTGAGGGTTTTTTTACTTGCTTCAAAATTGTTGAAAACTATTCTTATGCTAATAAAAATCAGTAACTAACAGGTTTTGGTATTTAATAGGAGGTGCACAAACATTCTACACTATTGTTCAATTATTCTTTTAGTATCAGAGAAGCAAGTAAAATACGTTGTTGCTGTACTGACTGTACTCAAGAGAAGCATATTCTTTGTGTAAAATTTGAACAATTTGTTTGCTTTTTAAAGAAATCTGACATGTAAAAATTATATTCAATTTATAGTGAGTCATAACAACAGTATACATAATTTAAACATCTATCACTGTCACACCCTCAGTGTTCTATAGTGGTAAATGAGTACCAGCTAGCAAGCTAGGTTTTGACTTTTTAAACAAGGAGAGAAAAAATCTATTTTTATAAAGCTGAATCAACTTCTTGATTTGTTTTTTTGGTTTTCTTTTAAAGAAAACCAGCACATTGCTAAACTAAAATGTATTTGCTGAAAGAAATTCTTGATAAACTTTTTGTAAATGGTCATGTGTTAGGAATTACATGAAAAGGAAGTTCCTCGGGAAATAAAGAGAAAATACCTTTTATGTACCTGTTCAAAGTGATAGCTTTATTTGGCACTTCAAAATATCTTAATATCTGACTGTAGAGATCTGTTTCGAAGAGATCGTATTGATAAAGGTATATAACCGTTTTTCTTTTTATGCAACAGAAACAGCAATAAGAGATAAAGGAAGGGCACTCTTCTACTTCTCTATTAATTATGAAGCTTAATATATTCCTGACAGAATATGTTTCATAACCTGTAATTTGGTTTTGGTGGGTTTGGACGTGCATATCATTAAAGAAACTATCTTCAGTTATCAAAAAGTAGTAAACATGGACATTTTTATATGCAAGAAAAGGCAGAGAGTAAATAATTGCACTGGTGACCAATACTGTAATAATCCTGTTTTACAATATGCACTTGACAGGTTGTAATAGTGCTAATTGAAGAGACTAATTCACACTTGCTTCATTCTATTCAAAGGCAAAATCAGCAGCTTGTTTTGCTTTTGACCAGATGGTCCTGATGAACACCTACTGTGCACTTTAAGTGCTTTACTAGAATTACAAAGGCTGGGGGCTGCGTCCGACTCAAAATGATTTGAGAAGAGAAAAAAACCTCACTGCTCAATGGATTTGGTGCAACTAAATTAATTCTAGTGGACCCATTACACATTGAGCCCCCTTTTCAAAGTGCTGAGCCTCCTCGTTTGTTCTGTAGCAATGAGAAAGTGAAAGGCAGATTACTGCAAACAGAAATAAAAAAAAAAGTGCTGTGAAAAGGAGAAAAGAGGCCTTGAAGCCTTTTCATATCATTTGGGTTTTTCAAGTGCGTTATTTTTGGGGAGGGTGGATGTATGAAAAGCCAATTGGAGTTTTTTTTGTTTTAAAGTGCGCTATTTAAGTACTATGAATATAAAAGCAAGAGCAACAGTTGACTGAGTTTACTGTGGTAAAGCTTTGTGTCCAAGGATGAATCAAATTCATTATAGTCAATGCTTTGTATTTTCATATGAATGCAGGGTTAGTTTCACAAGACTGTGTCTGTTTAGGATAATTATAATTTAATATTTTCCTTTCATAAAGTTATCACTGTAGATATCTAAAATTTGCTGAAAGCAAGGGTTTTTCTTGAATAAATTTAGAAGCACCCAGAGAGTTTAAAACTCCAAAGGAAGCTGTTTGATTTCCAAGGGAAGGCGAGGCATGTTCCAATAGCGTTGAAGCACAGATTATTATAACTAATTAGAAGTCACACATCTGTTAGCTTTCGATTTGTCAGCGCTTGTAGTTTTGTGTGTATGTTTATATCTCCCTTCTTCCTTTCTCTCGTTCTGTCTCTATTACACTCCATCCGTAAGCGTAGTTGGATTTGAGAGAAACTCTCAAAGGATAAGGATCAATTTATTTGAATTTGAAAGTAATGAGGAGTCATTGTTATAATTTTGGTTATAGGTTCGGCTCCGTAAATGCTCAGTCATGTGAGTTGTCCTTATTTTAGAAGTAATCATGTTGAATTGAATGGCTTTGCTCATGTAATTTAAGGATGCTAAGGATTTTGGGGATCAAGACCTAATTTAAAACCCTGAATTTTTTAAAAACTGCAATTAAAACCATTGCTTGCTATTCTGATTTTGAATATTTGCTATGTTTTACTTTTGGAATGGAGAATTTTTATGCAAGGCTTCTATCATAATGCTAGCTATTAAAAAGGTGTTAGCATGAAATGACAAGAAAACCTAAGCAGCTTTATGAACATATTAAACAGCTATGTCCCTAGTTCCTGTGCTATTTAAAGTGGGAAAGCAGTACTCTGTAGCCAAATAGCACATACTGCTAACTGTATAAATTATATTCAGTTGAATCATAAATGAAAAATTAAAGTTAGCATTTTTTGTGATTAAAAAAATTAATTTGCAGCTTGTAAATTAAAGTGTACTAGAGCATGGTTTAACCTTTCTATCCTATATTAACTATAATATGAGCACTTCTATTCTTGCATGATATACACTTATATTAAAAAAAACCCCAATCGTTAAATTGCTGATTTGTTTTCAAACAATGAAATTTGTATTTGTGCAAATTATAGTAGGCACAGTGTTCTCTCATGTTTTCTCATCAAACAACCCAATTATACTTAGAAATAGTGAGGTGCTAATGAACTGTTGTTCTGGAAAAGTTGTTTGTTTTTTTTGTGGGTTTTTTTTTTAACTTGAGTAAGAAAGGAAACACTTCACAATTTTAGAGTGCTTGCTTGGTGAGAAAATATTTGAAAATATTGTACTTATGTAAATTATGTTGGTGCTATCACTTTTAAATACACAACAGAAGCTAATCTAAAAACCCCATCAGTTCATATGGAGCGCAACTACATTCTTGACATTGTAAATTGCTCACTTAATTGGGAACTGATGATTTCCTTTTATTCATTGAGTTATAGAAGTTTTTTCACTAAGAGTTTATATTCTGGTTTAAAGTTTGTTAGTACATTCATTTAATAGAAAGAGGAAATTTTTTGGAGACTTGCAGTGATGGAGAATATTTAATGTAGTAGTTGTGGAGATACGACACCGAAATGGTCAACAGTATCTTAGCAGCAGTGTAATGATAGTGCTGCACTACATCGCTTTGTAATTATTACGCAAAGAAAATACTCAGTTGCCGTTTCAAATGTGGATGAATAATATTTGTCTCTGTCCAGTCCATAACATTAGTGAAACAGTGCGCTATCTCTTTAGTAAATCCATTTCTTATGATTTTTCAGTTATATTCCTATGTCTGTGTGAAACATGAACTTGAAAAGTTATTCTTTTGTTTTTGTACCAAGAATCATGGGCATAAATTGTAGAGCCTTGCACTCATTTAAAGGATAAAATGGCCTCATAATCACCCTCAAGAAATCCCTGTTACTGTTTTTAAAAAGGGTTATAGAAGCTCTCGGCAAACATTTGCAATAAGTGGCAAAATTTATGCCTTGCTTTGTGATAGTTGCGTGACCAGACAGTGGGGTATAGGATTGTTTTAAGGTTTTTACAGCTGCAGGCAAAAAGCATCTGTTCCTAGAAAAGCCTTCATTGTTTAATTTTGACATTGACTTTTCCATGCTGCTTGTACCAGTCTCTGGATTAGGTGCCACTAAGATAAAATTTGTTTTAAGTTGCTCCGAAATGCAGCTGTCACTATACACGGCCTTGTAGCTTAGGCAAAGTAGACATAATCAAAACAAGCATTTTTGTACAAGGTCATCTCGGTAGACTGCAAAAGCTCAGAGCAGGAATTTTGACAATATTGTATCTTGTGAGTAGCTAGGCTATTAGCTTTTGCGTTTGTTTAATAATTCTTCTGGTGATCACTAACGTGTATGACTGCCTCAGAAACAATGAAAGAAAGGGATTTTTAAAATTGCACTGCTTTTTCTTTTACATATACTTTATATTATATTTGTTTTGATTGAGCAGTTACTGTGGTATTAAATTACATGCAGTCCATATGTATGTTTGTATCTCTATATCTCTACAGTGAAATGGAATGATTTACAAAAACCAGGGAAAACTGACATTTTTGAAAGAGCTTCCACTTCTTTCCTTCAAAGTTTCCAGTGAATTAAAAATGAAAGAGCGCTTCATTTTATGTATCCCAGAGTTGTGTTAATTTCTACCCAGCTGGTCTAAAATGATTGATACAAAGCCAAATTTGTGACTGCCTGCATTACAAAGTCTGTAATTTGCTAATGAATTATGATAATAATCTTTCATCATACATGAAAGATTTAGACAAACAATTTACTAACTATATAGTTTGATCACAATTTTTGGGTTTGTACCAAGCTTCGAATCTACTTTATTTTTCCCTGCCTAGCTTAGCAGACTAAAGTGAACTTATTCTTACCTTGTTCTGAAAGCAGTAATGCTGGAAGATATGTGGGGATGATGGTGGACAGCAGAAATGATATCAGCTTGTAGTGTAAAACTCCATATTTCATGTATATACAAATCACACCACCCAGTTTCCAACTAGAGAAGCATCACAAGTAGGCGTGGCACAAGAAGTTGTTTGAGACTGCATCTACTCTTGTAGGGACATAGAAGTAAATGGAAACATGGTAAAGATGTTTCTCAACTTAAACCTCCTCTGGGTATGGTGGAGGCAAACTATTTAAAGCATAGCTAGACATAGGAGCAAACTAGGCTTAAAAAGAACGGAAAAGAAAACCAAATCCTCCAGAAGAGGGGCAACTGCCACAAGATTCTGTCAACCTGAGTGAAGTTTGTGGTTACCTGCATATCATGTCAGCAGTTGATCATCAACACTCTAAGGACTTTCTGAGGACAATGTTCACAGTAGGACATGAGCACAGTATAAGCAGGTGTCTTCGTATACAAAATCTGCTCATTTTTGGTCATCTCAGGGAGTGGATCATCCACCTTCTGGGCAAAGGTTACTTCCCAGTTCTGCAGAACTTGCTTCTGTGTTGGATGTTTTACTTTTCCAATAGTGAGCAACACAGTAAAAAGGACAGGAACTTTCTGTTCAGCACCCTCTGACTTTTCTTCTGTTTTGCAAATAGACTTGATCATTTTTCTGCTCCTCTTGAGCTCAGTTTAGTGGATTTAAGTGGACATCATTTTGATGTCCACCCTAGAAAACCAACCAAGCAACCAAAAAATCCCGCAAGACCTAACACATATATCCAGTGCTGCCACTAGCTTCAGTGGTTTCTGGCTTTACATACTTCCCTTCAGACAATGAGTTGCCTGAAACAGCTGGTTTCTCACCCCAAAGCCACACACATAATGACTGCCCAAAACAAAATTGCATTGAGATTCCTCTGGCTACTATTACGTGAAGTATTGTGTGACTGGTAAAAAGGTAGAAAAAATGAAGAAACTGGGAGTAAAGGCAAGGAAGTAGGACAACCAGCAATATCAACAAAATGCCATGCAGAGGAAGGACTGGTAATGTGGCCTTGTGAAAAGATACCAAAAGGAGCTTTGGGGTAGGTGCTGACTGGAAAGCGGGTTGAACAATGAACCAAGGCTTTTTGTTGTTGCTTTATTATGTTGTTTGTTCTTATCATATTTAGGGAACAAGAACTTTGTGACTAACCAGGAATATGTTCATGAATTACTTCTTACTGAGTCAGGTTAAAAAGGAAAAGTCTTAAGTTTGGTTAAAAGAGGATATTTTTTAGTCAATCTTCCCAACTAATAGAAAGTGCAGAACAATGCTGTAAAGACTTAATCTATTTTAATTCATTGTGTTTTGGAAGAAAAAGACATTATCAGAAAATCTTGATTCCACCCCCCCACCCCGCTTCTTGGGTTACCTACAGCAACTCTCACAGTGTGTGCCATATGCAGCATAGAATACTGCTAATGTTGATTCTTTGGGGATGATACTTTTGGAATTAAGAGAATTTAATACAACAATATAAATTTTTGAGACATTCATTTGTATATATTGCTTTGGAGTGGGGAGGGGGGGATGTGAACAACATAGATTGGGTCTACCAAAGACCTTAACTTTCACCACTCTTCTTCCTCCCCAGGAAGGTGATTCTGTCTAGTAGCTGTTACCTAGTATCTCTCAAATCTAGTAGCTCTCTTGGAAATTATGATGCTACTGTAATTTGAAAGTGTAGAAGAATATCTCAAGACCTTCACAATATTGGAAATAGATAAGCAACAAAAGGAAAAAAGGGAGAGAAGAGTACAAAGAACAAGGATTTTCTACTATTTTTCTACAATTTGTCTATAAGGAAGAGAGCCTCTTCCTACAAACCTGTACTTATAAAGTGGCAGTAAGTCTGACTGCCTGGTATCACATGGCATAGCTGTACATACTTTACTCCAACCCCAGCAAAGGGCAATGGAGAAGGGAATAATGAATCCTAAGAACTGACATAATTTCAGTCATTTCATTCACAGCATCAGGGCAAAATGCAGCACCCCAAATATCTCTGCAATGTCTTCCAGGAGAAACAGAAAGACAAAGGTTTTATATTGGTTTTATATTGTTCTCAAATTTATTTTACTCATTTCTGATGACAGGCTACCTTTTACTGAACTGAGCACTCTAAAAGAGTAACTCTTACTTAAGAAACATTGTGAGCTACGTTTGTCTCCCATCATTAGTTTCTCTGTAACCATAAGCTGAATTTCAGTTCAGTATCTCCCCTCTGTGTCTTGCATAAACTCCTGTTTGCACTTAGCCACAAAAAGTTCCTCTTTTAAGATAAGAAGGACTTATTCCTGAATAATTCAAAAGTGGGAAGTGTAAGAAGTGCTTAGGTTAATCTGGGGAGTGTTTTGTGTGTTGACAATTTCACCTATAACTAACAATCTGTTTCACCCACTCTGCTTAAAAGGTCTTGGCTCTTTTTTATTCTATGCATTGACATTGGGCTGGCAGAGAAAAGGCTAGACTGCAGCTGAGAACTATGACCACAGGGCAGCCTGGGCCAGGATTAAGACAAACAAAATGGAGAAGCTCTGATGTTCACAAAAAGCAGCAACAGAACAGTGGAAGAGGATAGTTTTTTGTAGTACAAAATCATGAAGTGAAACGTCTCTCCCTGTTACAAAATGTAAACTGTCAAGTCAGGCAGGTACACGTTAGTATTTCGAGGTTGGGTCTCAGCAGGCCAATGAAAAATATGGAAATTCTCTAGAGCACTCTGTGAGGTCTGGGTGGGATGAAAGTTTATTTCTTGATGAACCAGGAGTAGTAGACTGAGATGAAGCTTGAATTGCCATGGAGATGTCTTTACTTTCCTCCTTAAATCTTCCCACGGAACAGTAAGTTGTAGTCTACAGCTATGTCTACAATAGCATGCAGGACGGTGCAACAGGAGGTCTGCATAGAAAACCAGTTGATAGTGAGGATCTAACATCCATGCTATTTATGTTTCTGGCATTCTACTAGCGACCGGTTCTAGTCTGGTCCCGTGGATTGAATGTTTCTTAGGAGTTGAAACTTAAAAATTGTGCATCTTCTGTTTCAGTTTGATCCTAATGGTATTCAGTTTGCATGCTTTGAGACAACTCCATCATGCAAGCTTAAGTACAGTAAGTCGGACAAGCAGGAGACTTATTTAAGATCAGGAGTGTGTTTTTGAAGTGAAACACTAATGCAATTCCATCCTACAAGGACTGGATCTGCATCAGTCCTTTGGTGCAAAACAGTATTTTCAAATGTTACACCATTGGGAAACCTTCTCAATTTTAGCAAAAACACTGTCATTTTTTAATAGTTGTATAAACAGAGGTGGTCAAATTCTTCTTGAACAGGAACAAGTAAATGAAAGATTAAGTGAGAAGTGCACCTCCTGTGTGGTTCGACTCACTGCAGAGTAGTCATGCAAAGAATCAACATGAGCAGTAAGCGAAGCCTTTTGAATACTCAAAAAGGTATAGTTTTTTCCTTTAGAGGAGTACATTAGCACTGTGTTTCATTAAATTTTTTTCTTAAGATCAGTTTGAAGTAAGGAACAATAAAACTCAGAGGTTAAATGTTTCTTCTGAAACATAAATGCAAACTGTTTGAAGTAGAGGATAATTTCAGCATGCAGTCTGAAATAAGCGTCTGTCGTCCCAAGACACTGGTATCAGAAGAGAACTGCAAATCCAATTTCAGTTCTCATTTTGTGTGTCTTTTGCCTTATGTCAGTTTATAGGTCGGATCTAAGATGATTCAGTTTTAGCTTGCAAAATTTGACAATCACCCATCTATATTTTCTCCTCTGTAAGTCATTTTGCTTGTGTAGTAAACCATGTCTTTCCCTTTTTTCCCCTCTTTTTAAGAATTTGTTTTCTTCTGTTTCTTTCATTTTTTGTTAGTCCACATGCATGTTTTCTTTTTCACTGCTCTCTCATTCCTGCTCTTTATCTTCTGGTTTATTGACTCTGCAGTTTTTAATGAAAAACTTATAAGAATTTCTTCATTGCTGCTTGTTTAAAAAAATCAAGATGGTTTATCTGACTTAACTTTTCTAAATACTGTTTTCTCCTTACAGTGCAGAAAAAAATACTGTAAATCAGAAACTTTTAAATTATTAGGCTCTTTATACTTATTTTCTGCAATGCAGAGTGCTAAGTAGGTTGAATTACACTTGAAAACTGTCCCCGTGTGGAGGGAATTACTGAGTACAATGCTTGCACATTAGCTTTTCAGAGACTGAATTTTCACTGATTATTGTCTGAATATCAAATAGAATTTTTTTCTATCAACTAAATTGTTATTCTTGGTGTTAACTTCCATAGTTCAATAAAATTACACTTTCCTAGGATTTAGAAAAGAAGTGTTTTTATATTTTTGGTGTCTTTTTGTTGGTGTATATTTTATACACTGAATTTGCATAACTATGAGTATCCTTGTGGTTCAGAGGAGGAGCTGTTAGTACGGATCTGTAAAACAGTTGTTTTATTAACATCTTCACAGGGAAAAAACAGACAGAATAGCTGAATATGTAAATGAGCAGCTTGTGATGCTATAACTTGTCAAATAACCATTGATGCAGTATAGCTGAGCAAACTGTTTCAGTGTGTGCATATACAGTAGGTATTTCTCTCCAAATTAATATTTGCATTTGAAATACGTGTGTAGTGCAAATACATGAGAAGTATATAACAATTAATAATGTTTTGTGTTTGATGTTTACATATTATGTGCTCTGCATTTTAATTCTTAATGTTATCTGCTTCTTTAATCATCTTGAATTAGTGTTCCAAATGTATTGATTCAAAGGGATTTATTACTTCATTATTAAGGTTTGATAGACATTTATGTCCTTGAAACAGGATGGGTTTGGTCAGTAGTTAGCTGGCATTTTTTGAGGTTGCCATTTTGTTCTGCAAAATCTCAGACCATTTAAAAACTCCTGTCACCTTTATGAATGTTTCTGCATTGTAGTGATAAGAAAAGCTTACAGAACAGGACACTGCTTTAATAGTGTTTTACAGCTTAGAACTGCTCTGTGCAAAAACACTACATAGTTTTAAAATAAAGGTGTACTTCTAATCTGATTTAGTTAAACCAACCTCAACTGTTGTGTGAACATTCTTATTTATCTTAAGGGCAGCTTGTTCTACTTTAACATAAACAGAGGAGGAGTTAGAGGAAGTTAAAGCAAAGTAAGGCTTGTCCTTGGTGAGGTAAAAAGAATAATTTAAACCTGTATTGGTTAATACATGACAAATAAATCATGGTAAGCCCCTTGTATTTACAAAACACTTAGTCATGTCCATGCATCTGGTAGAGGGCAAAACTTTGGTTTCCCTCAAGAGTCCCATCTTCACCATGCAAGCAAGTAGAAACTACACTCTATACTAAAACCAGCCGTACTGGTTATAAAGTAACACCAAGTACTATAGTGCCAAATGTGGAACATGCAGTAGACCTCGTAAGCATGCCCTTCTGTCAGTGCTCCTACCACCTTAGCGTAACGAGCTTAAAGTTTTCCCTCTGAAGTGGCACATGTTCAAGTGTATAAATAAGGACTTTGATTTGAGGACCTTTTACAGTCTCTCTCTATTTAGGTAACAAAAAATTATTACCTTTATAATAATATTGAGTGGGGAAAGAAAAAAAAAGTGGCATGTTCTTCAAGGTATTTAGTGTCCCCTCCTGGATTTCTTTCCACGATGACTTTCTTGTGCAGCCAAAAGGAGTCCTTTGACTTTGGTTGGTTTCATAGACAAAAAAGCGCTTCTCAGACTTTTTTCAAGCTCTTTCTCAATTCCTTGAATTCTTCTGTTCTCCCACTTGTGAACCATGGCTAACTTACTGTAATACAGTTGGAATAAGGAAAAAAAGTCAGTTTTGTACTCTCTTCTTTGGCTGCTTGGCAATTCAAATGCAGTGTTAAATTCGAAAATACTAGAAAGTTTAATGTTCATATCCATCATAAATCAAAACTTCTTTACACTTTTAATTTCTATAAATGTGCTATCCATGTTCTACCAGTGTTAAAATGATGACTTGTTGGGTAATTTTTTTTTAGTTATTTGTCCAGTTTAGTGATAAATGTCACTGTTTTAGAATAAACGTGAAAATACTCTACCATATCATGAGGCTTATGGTGATTTGGAGGAGATTGCAAGCAACTGTTTGCAGTGTTGTAACAGTTGTTCTGTGATCTTAGGGAATGGAGTGAGAGATGTGGAGCAGTGTTTGTGTAAAACGAAATTAGCTTTACTCCCAAAATGCACCTTAAGATAGCTTATTTTTCTGGTTATTTTATAAAAAGTGAAGACCTTGTAGCATCATAACTTTAGGGCCAATTCTGCCTTCCTGTCTGCTTGCGCAGGTAGGATGTTGCTCCCGCAAAACTGTCAGTGACCTCTGGGAGTTGTGTCCTTCTGCCCTCCTCGTAGAGGTGACCCCGGAGCTTGAGGGTGGGAGAGGGAGGAGGAGAGGATGAGCTCTTCTCAGCAGCCATTTGCCCTTAGACTTCTGATTTGGATCCTAGCTGGGAGTCAACGTCACTTTATAGCTGTATTTAACTCCCTGTCATCCTGCTCCCCTGTTCCTCCCCATGTGCTGCTTTGAAGGCAGCCCCTGGGGTCAGCGGCAGCCTGGCTTCTGCAGGAGCCGAGCCGCCACTCGGAAAGGGAGCCTGAGAAGCAGTGCAGAAGCAGGAGCTAGGCAGACCTGTCAATGGCTTTTATTCCGCCAAGTGTTAATTGTGGTCACAAGAGTTAAGTGTTTCTGTAAAATTAACATCTTGGTATTATGTATTTATTTTCCACCATGTAGCTTCGATGTCAGGTTTACTGAGCAGACAAGTCAAAACAAGAATATTTTTTTCTAACTGCTGTTACAGCAAGTCTCAGCCTGGGATCTCAGA
The DNA here is from genome assembly GCF_034638445.1 of Ciconia boyciana. NCBI lineage: Eukaryota > Metazoa > Chordata > Aves > Ciconiiformes > Ciconiidae > Ciconia > Ciconia boyciana. The sequence goes on from NC_132940.1 coordinate 8,078,642, forward strand.
AAATCACAGTGTTCGTTCTGGTTAGCAGCTAATAGGAAACAATAAAGATTTAGGGTTCAGAATTTAATTGGCAGTGATGTTGATGCAGGAAGAACAACCGCACACAGTTTACTCTTGTGAAGCTTTATTGATTCTTTTTTAAAAGGAAAGCTCTGATGAAAGTAAAAAGAGGCGTTTAATTTGCAAGTATTTCTACACAGTTTTTATTCTGAAGTGTGCTTTTCTATCCTTCTCTATCCCTGCACAGTAAACATGCCTTAAGATCTTCTGATTCAGAGACAGATACTGAAAAACAAAAGTGTAAGGCTGTCATTTCTACTGTTCAGCTTGTTCATTTGGATGATATTGGGGCTTTCTTACAGGTTAAATTTACGTCTTTCCCAAGGCTAATGTCTGATGTGCATTTGTAAGTATTTTTAAGATAATGTGACATTAGCGTATCCTCAAAATCTCCATCTCAGATTCTAATCTTTCAGTGACCTATTTCCAAAGATCACATCTGGAATATTGCTCTTGAAGAGGTGGGCATATGAACAAAAGCTTCCTGTTTTTCTCACATTACCTGTATACCAAAGTCTAGAAATAGGATCTTTTTTGTCACTAAGGCAAACGGTCTTTTGAATTTCAGTGAGTAACTGAGGATATTTCTTCAAGTATAGATTGATCCTGCGCTTTTGGGGTCTGCAACAAGGTCAAAGATATGCAGCAGAATGAAGTGCAGAGGCCTTTGAATGAATTCCTGCTCCCACGGCTTCCTTGCAAACCATGATAAGGATTGACTCCTCAGTGTATCATCATTGGCACAGCCATCAGAGATGGCCCTATATTCAGTAGCTGGTATCTCAATCTCTGCTTTCAAAACTGTTTTGAAGATTTTGGAAAGGAGAGACCTATTTCTCCTCCAATCTGATCTGTCCATTTTCTCCATAGCTTTGGTAATAGATTACACACGTTTCTTCCCGTCTGGAATTACAATTTAAAACGCCTGGCTCTGTGACACCATGACGAGCAGCTTTCTGCCATCCCTGCAACCTTTTTTCCTGCTGCTTTTCAGGAATTCGTTTTCACAAGACATCTGCAGGCAAGCCTTTTCTGGGTCTTCTAATCCATGGGGCTTTAATATAATAATGGCCTCTTATTTCAAGGGAAGAGGATTTTACAGAAACTATTCGAAATATCTAAAATTAATACAAGATGAGAATACTTATCTTTAAAATAGGGTGTCTGAGTGCCTTTATTTTCACATTCACGTGGAGAGTTTTGATGTTACTGAGCAGGTTTCTCTACTCGAGGACATCAGTTAATCTGTGTTTCCTAACCTGCCAGATTCCTTCTGTACATTGCACCTCATTTCTTGCCCAAGAACTATCTTTGACTGTGAGTGTGTCATGACTGCTGTTCATGCACGTGTCACTTAGAGACACAAAGCTACAAAACAAATTCACCAAATTTATTGTCAGCAGTCACACCATCCATGTGACAGGATGCGTGGCTTTCTGTCCCTTTCCTGATGATTGGTGGGTAAGTGACAGCTCATTCATCCAGGCAGGATCAAAAGCTCTTTATAGAATGTTTTGCAGCAGCTGTTGATAGTGTGTATGCAGAAGCCTCATGTACCCCAGTGTCAGGGTGATGATCACATGTTAACAAGGACGTTCAGAGACTTTGACTCCTCTCTTAGAAAGCATTTGGTCTTTCAGAAAGAGCCATTCCCTTCTGGTCATCTGTTTGAGTGCGCAAAGATGACGTGCCCAGATGATTTGGAACATTTCTGACAACCGGGAGACCTTGGAGGATATCCTCAAAACTTTCTAGGTTGTGGTTACTCAAGGCTGATCTTTTAGTTCCAGAAACAACAAAAAAAGTGCTAATGAATCTATTCCAGACCTTACATCTCTTTAGCAGGCCTGTTATATACATTCTTGATCTGTTGGATGTGCCTCTAATTAATTTTCTTCTAAGTGTTCTCACATAGACCATGAAAGAGATTCTTATGATTTCACTGTCCCGTTTAAAACAATTTTATATCCAGGGCATACTCTCTCTGCAGGTGAATGACCACCAGCATGTCCCAGTCCTTTCTTCAGGTTTCCGGCTTGTTCTTGCTGGACTGTAACAGATTTGTGTTCCCCATCTCAAATCCATGGACCCCATGATACATGTGGATACTTTCAGGGTTAGAGGGTGCTTGCTTGTCTCCAGTAATGGATGTTCATCCTAATAGGTAGAAGTATTCCAGGAGTCTCATCAAGATACAGCTGAATGACCTGGTTTTGGTAGAAGTCTAGGTCCTTGTCTCTCACGGAAACTTATTCCCAAGGGATATTGGATTATTTCCTGGATCTTAGAGTGCAGAGCTCTTGGATATCTCTTAGCTACCCAGTAAGTCTTTGTCATCTCAGCCCATTACCCATGAGTAGAAATAAGGAAGGTTACTGCTCAAAGCAGAACTTCTCTGTTGCTGTTAAATAACTGTCCTTTCTGGTCAGAGGTTTCCTTTGCCATTGTTGCAGTGAGATAAAAAAATATTTTGAAGTGTGTGAAAAATAAAGACTCGGTGTAACTCTCTTGTTGTTATAACAGAATAATAAAAAAGACTGCGCAGGAGCAATTCATTACTCTTTTCCTTTCAAGCACTTAAAAGAAAAACAGAGCTGAAAATATTCCTTTGGGAGATACTGAAATACCTCATTAGATCTTTCTTTTTATTGGCTATTGAGGTGATAATTCTGTAACAGGAATGAAAGTGAGGATAAATTTTGCTTTGATTTATAGAAATGTGTTAATTTGAGCGGAATAGATATTTTCTGATCTTTATATTTGTTATCTGTGAGTATTGTTTTGTAATACATAGTTTCTAGTTTTATTTTAGAGAAAAAATAATTCTGATGGAGACACTTAATTCTGTGCAACATTGGCGGTATCTTTGGGGAAGTGAGTAGCTGAGTTTTTAATAACCTGCAATTTAAGTAATTTTTTTCATTAAATGGAATAGTGTTCACTGCTTACTTAATAGTTAGAGTTGCATGTCGAGCGAAGACTGAAAAACGCAGAGAAAATGTATGTATGTTTAAATAATTAAATTAATAATAATTAATCTTTATTCAAATCTTTCTGTTTCAGTGACATGACAAGTTTGCACAGTAGAATAGTGAAAATGGTCAGAATAGCTTCATATTAGCTCTTTTTCTGAAGTGATTGTTACATTTTCTGTTGTTCTGCAGCATATGAATGGTAAGCTTTGTAAAGACTGGAATCTACAGAAGAGCTAACTCCCTGTAGCGTTTTGGTCAAACACTAATGAAATTGCACTTAGTTGTATATTCAAGAAATATTGACCCCTGCCTTCTTGAAATAGCTTTGTGATTTCACCAGTGTGTGGTTTCTGGGTTACTTGAGCTAGACAATTCTCTAAGGCGGCCACCACTGAAGATATCGTGAATAAATTCTTGTTGCGTTGAGAGAGACTCAGTTGTGCACTCCTCTTAGTAGAACAAGATAATGTAGTTTTCTTTTAAAATTTGGAATTTTGAAGGGGAATGTGATTTCAGTATTGTGGACTACTTAACACTTTTAATTTAACCAGTCCAATTCTGGAAGCCAGTCCAGTTCAGGAAGAACACCTGAACTACAAGCTGCAGAATTGGGGCTTCTAGCATGTATATTTTTGTAAACACTAAGCTATCCAACTTCCTGAAAATTCTGCCTTACAGGTTAGTATAAACGATGTTGGCATTTTTTAGGTTGTGGCCATTTGTTGCTGTCTCACGTAGGTCCTGAGAGGTTTCTAGGTTATCTTCCCAGTCAAAACATTCTTCCTAATAGGAGTTTCATTTGAATAACCTGGAAATTAGTGGGGAGTGAGAATGTATGGGCACATCCCTCATCTTGAAAAACTTAAAATGAAGTTCTGAACTGTTCTCTTTTCATGAGGTTACCCCCTTATGAAAAATGCTCTTTTCTAGACAGCTTCTGTGACTTTTCTTTTTTTGTCAGCCTTTCTGTCATAAATGCAGTTCAAGCATGTGAAGCAGCTTTTGGCAGGAGTGTGCCATTATGCCTTTGATAAAAAGGTTAGGTTCAGCAAAACAGGACTTCTTTTCTTCATAAAAGGGTTGCTGCCTGTAAAGAAAACTTCCTCGCTGGAGAGGCTTCCGCATCATTTTTATCTCCAAATTGTTCTGTGTACCAGTTTTATAAGGTTCACATTTATTGGTTTTTCTCATTCTCTGGTAACGCTTTCCCTTCATCTTCCTGTGTCTGCACCTGTGCAGAACATGGAATTCAGGTTTTCCAGTGTTGCTGTCTGCTTACTGTGTTTATTTTAACTGTTCCTAATGTTTTTCTGTTATCAGATAATGTCTAATAGAGAACAGGACTTGGAAATAACTCGTTATAGCCTGCACATAGAAAAATGTGATTTTTGACTTGGACCTTACTAATTTGCTTTCCCCATCATCTTTTTGTATTATACAAATACGTATGACCCATGTACACCTACCAGTAGCTCAAGTGCTGACCTGTTTGGGGAATGACTTAAATAAGAGCCAGAGAGAATGCAGACTGGGGTTCTTGGTCAGGTTGCAGCTCTTCTTTTCCACTCTATTCTTTTGAGGAAATATGTTTAAAAATATTTAAATATGCTAAAAATAGTATTATTCATGAAACCAATACAAAAGTATATGGCTTCTTTCAGTAAAGATAAAAATCTATATTCAGATTGCACCTTTGCCGGATTCATTTGTTAACTCAACAGTTAATCTCTACTCGCAGTCTTACTGTCTTTAACTTTTTAAAATCCTGATGAAGATCAATTTTCACTTTATCATGGAAGAGGAAGACAGGCGTATAGTTGACAAATATGTACAGTTGTTAACGGTAATGATTCTTGTCCCTTATTCAGAAAACTCGTAATATATTTTCACCTGTACTGCCACTGCTGCTAAAGTGCAATCTGTGTCAATAAAAAGAAATGAAAGAGGCAGAGGTCTTCATATTTTTTTATATATTTTGAGTTCCTGCATTAAAAAACAAAAGCAAATCTAATATCTGATTTTTTAAATCATCTTAATGTTTTCTTTATCTTTTGTTTGTTTGTTTATTAGAAAACTATTTTATGTTGACTTTGAATGCAAATGAAGATCTAGCTCTTATAAGATGTTACAACAAACTCCTGAAAGCTTTAAAATTGTTTCCAATGAAATTGTGTTTGGGACACAAGTATAGGGAAGCAGTGCTTTAAAACAATCTGTATTTGCCTCTATAATATAGAATAAAAATTATACAAATTTTTGTACATGTTAAATATGTACTAACTGAAAGATTTTTCTCTATCTTATTAAGTAAATGAGGGGGGTTTTTTGGTGGAAGATTCCATAGTTAAAGATGTAAACCAGCAATTTCTTGCTTCTATAGCACAACATAGTTCAGAGCTGAGATTAGAGAAACCCTGTAGAGTGGCTAATACTCGAGGGCATCCCCAGCTAGAAAAGTATGTGAATTTAGGCATGGGAGGAAGGAAGGATCTGCTTTAAATTTAGTGTAGGGTCACTGAGTCTTAATGATAGATTAAACAAGGGAGGTGGAATAATGAATAGGGGTATGCAATGTGTAGCACTAATACCAGAAGTCCATGGTTTTCACTGGTTATTTATTGTCTTTTCCCATATGTTTCTGAATAGAGCAGGTTATGGCAGGGATGAGCTAAGGAATAGCTTTGTTAGTGAATTGTTAAATAGACCGAATTCTCTTTTTAAAAATGTGTATGTATATAGGAGAGATGCTTGTTAATAGTATAATCGAGCACCTTGTATACATATACCTTAAATGTAGCAATATTAGTAACTATATTTGTAATTGATGTGTATATGTTGACATTCTTAAAATACACTGTGTAGTTTGTCTGCATAATTTTCTTTTCCAGTGTGAAACTAACAGCCTTTCCTTGGTTCAAACAGAAATGAATTTCAGATTCTTTCTGAATACTGTTGATGTAAAGAAAAACCCCAAAAGAAGTGGTGATTTGGTAGACACGAAAATGAAATAGAGGAAGTACCAAGAAATGTTTTTGTTAGTAGAAGGTTGACTAACAGCTCAGTAAACCTTGTTTTATAATTTATTTTAACTTGAATTTAAAATAACATTAATAGAATATCTATTAAAACTCAACCACGGAAAATAATTTATTAAATTCATACTTACAGTGACTGAGAAAGATACCACAGTTTACTTGCATGTTGAGTTCGTACTGAGTTCTCACATGTAAGAGTCTGCCGACTACCTGATACCAACAACCTGGGTGAACCAAGCAAGTCAACTGTTGAGTCATTGACGGGTTCCTGGGTAACCCGTATTCTCTTCTGTGTGGTGAAGATACCAGCAAGTCTTTAGAGAAAATGCACTTTGCACATCATTTGTCCTTTGGGTTACAAATGCGATTGCGAGCTACGCTGTGCTACATGCAGTGCAAGTCACACCAATAGCTTTGTCCTGTTGTTGCAACAGTACATACAGTGTTGGTGAAATTAGTCTTTTCACATCTGTGGCTCATCTTCCTTTTTAGGTGCATCTTGTTGGCTGGCGCTGAGAATAAAAGGGCTGCAGAGACAGCCTACCCATCTCTCTTCTCTAAGCAGCAGGCTTGCTGTGATCTTTAAGTGTAAAAGTGGTGGGAAGAAGTAGGTAAAACATTGAAGTTAGAGCAGTATTAGAGGATTTCTCTACATGAAAGTACTGCAAACTCTCTGCACAATTGTGGTACTTTGCTTCACAAAATTCATAGATAGAACTACTTTTCCACATAATGTCTAAATTTGCAAATATTTTCTAATATTGACCATTTTAAAAAAAAATAGATTTTATATTGTCTTTAGTATCAGTAAAATATGGTCTCTCAAAAGTGTATTTTGTCAATTGCCTAGAAGTGAGACAAGTAAAAAACACATGACAAAATACTGATTTTTGTGATGTTCCATTTCTTAAACTAAAATTGGTAGGCTTATCACTTAAAATAAGGATTGTCTCTGAAGCACGTGTGCTTTATGCATTTTCTGAGACTTTGAAACAATCAGGTTTTATTCTGAAACATGTTTGGGTAGGAATGGAGGAAGATACTGTCCATCAATTAAATGTGTTAAGGAGCATATGTCTTTGTATCATAATCTGAGATTTGCGAGGGGCAGTAGGATTTAGTCTCTCGTTGGACCAAAGTGAAAAGGAATTTGGAAGAGAGAAAGGTGGTTTTTTTTATATGAGTACAAATGTTGCTCTTTACTATAATTAAATGTAATAAGAATGGGAAATCTAACTTCCATTCATCTCCTTATTAGTTCCTAAAATGACCGTCTGTTTTACCTTTTATTGATGTGACTCATTACTTTTGAGACCCATGAAAATGCACAAGTAGGGAAGCAATGAAAGACCAATATATGTATTTATCACGCTTAGGCTGTTGCAAACTAGTTTATTTTGAAATGAACACGAGGGTGTTTGTCTTTAAATAAATTTGTCTAAATTTTCTTTTGTTCAGACATGACAGCCATGAGAATGTAAGAGATCTACTTTCCACGGCAAGAATCACATCAACTCTCTTTCACTTCGAGTGGCAATTCAAACCCTACAAATAATCTTTAAGGTCCTTATGAGTGGGGACCTGACTATATCCAAAATATTCACTATGCTATAACTCATTAAGACAACTAGTTCCTTAAAAAGGAAACAACACAGCCAATACAAGATACGGGAAAGTATAATACAGACTTTTTTGCTGAAGAGTTCACACACTAATTCCTGACAAAGGAGGTGGAACAGATTGAAAGACAGGAGCTGCAAAATTACACTTGTTTGTGCAGTAGTCTGAATATATGCACATGTGATATGGACAAGCTGGGATCAAGCCTGTGTAACTGGCATGCAGATTTTTTCTTGCTTCCTAACCTTTGTTCATGTTTTACCATTTTACCATTACCCAGTAGTGGCAGTAGCTTCTGGCCCTGGCTCTGGTAGGTCTGAGAGAAGTTGGGATGCACAGAAAGTGTATTTAGTAGTTTAAATTGTGTTTTCATACCAATTTTAAATAGTTTGGATCAAAGTTACTGCTCTCGATCATGTCCTTAACTTCATGATCAGTAAGTGTCAAGGTATATTTTTCTCCAAGTTACTGATTTAATCACTGAGATAATTTATTAGGATTATCTATTAAGTTTGCTAAGTATGCAATCCATATGAAATTACTTGTCCCTTGACTCCTGATGATCTCTTTCATCAGGTTAGCCCAGATACAAACTGTGCAGTCTTCTGTTGTGTTTAGTAGGCCAGCTGTTTCAACTAGTGGTTTTCATACACCTTTTTTTAGCTCCAAAGATCATCAAAGTGATCTTAATAATTATGCTTTTCTAATTTGCAGTGTTTTTCTCATCATTCCTGGCTTCTTCCTAGAGATATCCTAATTCAGCCTGCATATTCTTTATTATATCTGTCTAAGTTCAGCTCTCTTACAGCCTTGCATGCTGCTGCAGCGGAGTCCAAAATAACCCTCTGGATTTCACATAACTTTCCTACCATGCTTTGTGAAGCACTCTGAAATCTGCTGGAAGGTGGTAACTAAAAGTAACACTTTCTATAGTAAGACTAAGTTCTAATTTTTCCTGCCAGATGCAGGATCTTGCATGAGTATGGACCTCCAGAGCTCATCCCACTATTTTTTAAGGGGTCTTAAAATGTTAATTTTTAATGGAAATAAAATACCTGATGTTTGGCAATTTATCAACATTTTAGGACAGAAAAGCAGCTGGAATTGGGATGGTAGCATTAACAATGTTTTGGTAATTTTTCTGTTTTTTACAGCAAATTAATATCCTTCCTTGGAGGAACAACATTAGAAACTGTATTTATCCTTTATTTTGCAATTGGGTGCTTTGTCAAAAGAGTAGTTGCCTCTTGATAGTGATCTGGTAGTAGATGACTTGGTAGCAGTTGCCTGTTGTCTTTCATAATGTGCATAAAGGTCAGTTAAAAGTTTCCATTGAGCAGTGCCTCTTCATTTAGCTTACTAATAAGTATGTTTTCTCAAATGACCATTCCTACTGAATGGAGAAACAAACTAGGACTTCAGAATGTATCTTTTCTGTGTCAGTGCACTATAGGTAGAACAAACAAACAAAAAACTTCAAGTATTATCATCAGTTTTATTTTGTTAGCAGAAGTCTTTAAGGCATTTTCAAATAAATTTGTGAAATTGTTTTGGCAGTAAGTCTTTGTTGTTTGATCTCTTTTAACCCTAATCACATCTTCCTTTCAATCTCTAATGTCACAGCTAGCTCACACTCTAATTCTTTCATACCCTGTTTCAACCTCATGCTTGTATGCTGCTAAAATGATTTTTTTGGTTTTTTTTTGTTTTGTTTTGTTTTTTTTAAATGCTCATGCCTTTTGCCTCAATTTCTTAAGAATGTGTTTTCCCTTCTTCTTCTATAGGAATTTGTTTCCTCTTTTAACCTTCTATTAAAAAATTCAAAAGGTCATGTGGTTTTAAGTTCAGAGGGGATTATCACAATTAAGTCTCCTAGGCGCTACAAGCAATGAATAATAATAATTATGTAGGCTGAACCTTTGCGCAGTGCAGGCCATATAGCAGCAGTCAGTAACTTCTGCATCAAGTTCAGAGGACTGTAACTTGCATTTAGCAATAATGCTCTCCTAGAAGGATAGCTAATTTTAGGTATTTAAAGATGGAGATCAGCAAAGAGGCTTCTTTATCCCACATAATTAAAATGTGCATGTATGCTGGCAAAAAACTGAGGCATTGAGAAGTAAAACAACATTTTCAAGACAGTGAAACATTTGTATATAGAATTTGAATATAGTGAATAATATAATGTAGTTAATATACTTAACATTTGCCACTTGCTGCAGCCCAGGAAAAGGCCAGATCCAAAGCAGTGGCAAAAAGTAGTATGTGATAGCTTGAAGAGAGCTCAGATTAATTCTCAAACCTCAAACCTTGTCTGGGCAGGAGGCTGAGGTGGGGAATATACCTTGCTAAATCTTTGAGGGAACATCTCGTGCTTGGAACATCCATCTTGTATTGTATATTGTAGGTATAGATATATATTGCATGAGGCAATCAGAAGTTCACATGTTAAAAGATTCATTAAAATTTAGTTGAAGCTTTGCTTTTATTTTCTGTTTCAAAACTGGCAGGTTTTAACCACAAAAACATACTAGTATTACCCAGTGGACCATTTTATTGTGGGTTGTGGTGTTAAGATACTAACTGGGCACAAACCCATTAAAAAAAGGTCAAATGACATCCAAGAAGGGTTGGTTTAAAAGAGGTTTAAAATATGAGGTCCAATGAATAAAATAGAGGATAATGAAATATTAATAGTTGTAAAATCTATGAAAGTAATTTATTCACAATGTTATTTCTATTGCTGAAAGGAAATTGCCGAATGCTTCTTTACAAGCATTTACAAAATGTAATGAATTTTAAATGTCATTACATTTAATGAATTTTAAAATCATCTGGTGATTCCTAAACTGGATGAGCTTCTCATTACAACTTCTAGTTAAGAAAAATTTCTGAATTATTTGAGTAAGTGTTACAGCTCAGAAATATAGTTGTTCAATGAGGCTATAAAGCGAGTAGGTAGTGTCTCTGAAGGCGTCTTTCTCTCAACTGTAGAACAAGTAGACAGAACATAGCCAACTAGCTTAGGAAAAAAACAATTTATTTTTTGAATTTAGGACATTTAAAGCTTGCCAGTACTATTTCACGTAAGTAATTAGGACTCTCTGTAGTCCTCAAGAATTTACATCAGTAAAATGGAATTAACATTTTTGTTTTGGATTTTGTTTGATGACTCATATGATGGATATAAATCTGCGGGAATGAGGCTATAAGCAGGGGAGTAAAGAATCCATATGCCTTTCTGGAAGTGGTACTGGTGAATCTGTCCTCATATCTAGTATCTTATTTTTCTAAATGAGATGGTTTTTACTAAAATATTATGATAATCATCTCTCTGTTAAGTTTATTGTCCGTTTACGGATTCTTTCTCCTGAAAATTTTCCTCCCTCCCCCATTTTAAAAATACATAATAGCAGAATAATACATTAACTTTGGTTTTACTTATTCAGCCACTTAATCTTTCTTAGTAGTTACCTGTTTCTCCTTGCCTCATGACTCAAATTGGAAATAGTGTGGATTATTTATGTTAAAGTATACATTTAAACCCTAGATATATGAAGTTCTTACTCCATCTTTCCAATCATGAGAGGCAAAATTCATGTACTTAAATCTCTTTTCTAGATATTGAAATTAAAGAATTGGAAACATCAAACAACGTATTTGCTGTTTTTTGCGTACTGTTTAATGTGACTTAATCTTCCTTGTTTGAACTCTTATCAGCAAAATGTCATAAAAATCACACATTATTTTCCAGACCTAGGTTAATTCAATGGTTACATAATGAATTCAACAAGCTTTTCTAATGAAGATACTGGCACAATATTTACAGAGTACTACAGTACAATACAACCCTTTTTTAACAGTAGTTTAAACTGGGTTTATTTTGGTTCAAACACTGTTCCATACACTCTAAAATGAAAGTTGGATGCGTTCGTGGCTTTTCTGTACATAAAATGTGTTCAATTGCAGGAAAATGGTACACGAAAACTTAGCAGAAAATTTTCTACTGTTTTTTGTTTTGTTTTGTTTTGTGTTGTAACTTGCTGATGAATTCTGCTTTGTATGTGGCTGATGTACAATGGACATTCAGGTTCTCTTAGGGTCCTTTAGGAAGGTTTGAAATTGCATATTGTTTTTAATTTGAAAATGAAACAGTCCTAATTAGAGGGAAGAGAATACTACTTTCAGGAGGTACACAAGTTTTGGTGCTTTTATTTGTTTCAGTTTTACTTGTCATGATAGAATAAGCAAGTAATGTATTTCAGACATTGAATTAAAACCAATTGTGTTAGAATTTAATGCATTTTTATTCTGCATTAAACAAGAAAAGAGGTTTCAAAGCTTTAGCCTACTAAAGGGGAAAACTTAATCAATGCAGACCAGAATCTTTTCAGAGGTATTAAAAGCAAAAATAGTAATTTAAATGAAGAGCTGTGAAATAAAAAATGAATTAGAGAATGTATTGTAGTAAACCACACATTTGAGTTATTCTGCATTTCATAAAAGCGCTGAATCACAACTGACTTTTGGCTGGCAAGCTTGGGCAGGAGAGGAGTTCTTTTGCATTCAGTACAGATTTTAAATATTTAGGTTGGAAGTGTATTTTTTTCCTTTAGATTACAACAGAGTGAATTGAGTATATGTGCAAATGTAAATAGTTATTTGAGCATAGTGAGTCTTCCTTGGAGAGTTTCAGTGGTATGAAATTCTTGAGAAGCAGATGCCGCTATTTAAAAATAGCCCAATTCGGGCATCTTAATTCACTAACTGAAAGCATTCCGTAATTTAAACTTCAGTCAGCTGCTAGAAGGAGAGGCTGGTTATCATTTGATGTCTTTAGAATAACATTATTGTTTCTAAAGTAAAGCCTACGCTAAAATTAAAATTTGCTGATTTAAATAACCTTCATTCTTTATAGTTTATTATATTGTGTATTGGAGATACAAAAAGGCAAGCAAAATTTTGAGTGGAGTAGACTCATTCCCCTCAAATGAATCTTGCATAAAGTGACCCGAGAGTTCTGGTTTGGGTGCTAATGTTAGTCATGGTTTATACAGTACGTTATATATATATATGTGTGTGTGTGTGTGTATATATGTATATATAGAGTACGTATATATGAATATATCCTACTTGTGGGTTGCTGGCTAAAAATTACTGCACATATCACTTTTTAAATTTAAGAAATTAATTTTCTCATTGACTGCTGATAGCCTTTTCCTGATAAAATGCAAAATACTTTTTCTCTGCTATAGGAAAATTTTAAATATGGATCACTTATTTTTGTTTTTCATTTTCTCTCCTACCTTCTTCGGTTTCTGTCCTGTGCCTTTACTATTACTATGGACCAAATCTGTTGCAATAGGTTGTGGCAGAGATGCTGATTCAGAAATTCTTTCTCTCTAGTTTTACATCTCCATATTTTTAATACTTCTTGTTAGTCCATAGTTAACTGAAATTACCCTTTTATCTGACCCATCTTTTTCTTCACAGCTATTGATAACATCATTATCCTTTCAAATTCACCACTTCATCACCTTTGACACTTCTCTATGCTTAGCAACTTGGTAGATTCTGTCTCTGATTCCCATGTATTACTGCCAAATTCCCAATGCTCTTTGCTATCTGTCAGTGGAATTTCGTCTGGTGGAGATGTTAAAGGCTTTCCTCTGTAATCTTGAAGACTATTGCTCCAGCTGGTTTTCCCTCCATTCTTTCCATCTTTCTTCACCAAAATGCTTTGACTTACTCTACATTTCTTGCTGTCATTGCCCGATCCATATCGTTGCTGTCCCCTGAAAATTTTGCTTACTTGTCTTGGCTGCTTCTCCATTACAATGTCAAAGTCAAGATTCCCGCTTTACTATCAGTGCCCCATGCAACCTTGCTCTGTCTGCATCTGATCTCATTTCCCCGCGTCCCCCAACTCACATTCCACATTCCTCACAGTCCTCTGACTTTATTGCTCCTTTTGTCTGCCTTTCATGCACTCATTTTTGCACTGTCTTTCATGCTGCCTATGTGCCTGGAACAGTCTTTAGCATCTCAGCCAATTTACAGCTTTGCATAAATTATATTTAATAATAAGACTAACAAAAGTTCATTATCTACATTATTTCAATTAACTTTGTACCTGCATAAGCGGAAAACAGCCTGAGGGAAACTACTGTTAAACTTTGTTGTGATTTGTTGTGATTCAAAGATACAGATTCAGGCATGCTGGTTCTTTGATGATTCAGCATAAATTTAATTTTTTTAGCAATTCGGTAGGTGTTAGATGTTTTTTGAACAGTAGATTTCAGATTTTTCTAATTCAGAGGTATGAAAATAGCTACTTATTCCTGCTAAGTGAAACCACCAGAAGGTCGTCATCTTCACATTACCTGGTACAGATTTCTTGCCCTGTGATACATTTTACTTCCTTTTATTCCATACTAATATGGATGTGGAAGGGCTTTGAATGTTGGATTGACTTAATATCTACAAACAAAGTGTATCTTTTGTGTTTAACCTTCCTTTTCAAGCAACATACTCATCTGCTTAAAAGAAAACAGTGAAAGATAAGAAAGTAATACTGCCTATATCTGAGAAGTTTTCTCAGTGTGTTGGCTACTTTGACGTGCGGGTTTTCTTAAAATATTAGAAGTTGTTTAATGTTTTAGCTCCCTTCTAACACCAGTGAAAATGAGCTGAAGGTAAAACTTAATGTGCCTCTCCAGCATAAGCGTATAGCTGCAAGGCAGGGCACTCTGCAGGAATTATACATAATTTTCCAAGTAAAATTGCACCTGAAATATATGGGGTATTTTTTTGGTTTAAATGGTTGTATTGATACAGTTCACAGCTGAGTTGTGGAACCAAATAGATGTGCCTTTAATTTGTTTTTAAATGGTCTCGTATATTCTGGAGATTATAATCTGAAGGGTGGCTGCCATAGTAATGTGCCAGTCACCATGGCATCTGAACATTATGAAAAGAAATCGGGGCTGCACAAAGACAATGCCACCAATTAGTATTTCGAACTGATCAAAGGTGGGGGACCAAAAAGTTTGCCAATAAACGTAGCTCAGTGGATGGCACTAGAAGTTAGAGTTTGCTTTACACAAATTTATAAAGACTTCACTCCTCCTAGGAATATAATGTGAATTTATAAATAAAAGCCTTAAAACGGACTTCATCCATTTACTTTGCTAACTTTTTTGAGTTGCATGAAGAGTATAGCCGTAGGTTTTTATTTCACTGGCCTAGTGAAGAAGTAGTTTATAGTTCTGCTCTATACGAATCTTTAGAACTTTTCCCTCCTTACAGAATTTTTAACTTTAAACTGAAATTAAGTCAGTTAATGAAGAAAAGGGGGTTTCTGTACTTGATTAGTAAATATTCCTAAGTCTCTCAAACTTTTGCAGTCTGCTTTCTTAGTACTATTCTAATTGCCAAACAAACCTAAGCTTAAGTAGTTATTTGAAAGCAACCTTATTTTATCTTAAATAATTGATTGTGGCTTGTTTGAAAGAGGTCTACTTTGGCATGAATTCCAAATCCAGTTATGATCTTAACTCGAGCAGTTTGTTTAATCAAACATTACTCTAATAAGTCTTACATGGTCCCTTACCCGACCAGGCCTGTCTATAACAACTAGTTTATTCTGCGACGAGTTGCTCAACAGATGTCATTCTGGTAGAATAATGCAGCAGAATACTTGTGCGTTGACTAAAATTACTTCAACTTTGATCACTTTTGTCCAGCACATCAGTCTGGCATTGTGCTTTATACCAACATAACACTTTACCCCGAGCATGCCTTTCAAGCTTAGAATAGCAGAGGAATGTTATTGAATTCAGTGCAGTTACAGATGAGTTAATGAAAGAAGGGAAATACTGTTTTTTTCATAATGCCTTTCTGTTGTACTTTGGAATTAAAAGGGAATTTGAGGAATGTGACTTCTGAGTTATTTATTTTTACTTCTGAAGGCTTTTTGAAAACAATATTATGTAGTTGTATTGATCCCACATTTCTGTAAATAAGTTTCACTTGTTATCTGAAAATAGCTCATTTTAGAGTTTTATATTGTGAAAATAATAACAACACTTTTTTGATGTGTAATTGGGGAATAGTTATCTCCCAGGGACAGTTCTTCTCTGTATTTAATGCAAGAAAACTAAAATAGCAAGACCCATATTCTTGTGATCACAGATCAGTATTGTTACATTTTGATGGGCTGTTGTGGGGTCAGTATGGAGTAATGACATCTCTTTACCTTGATACTACTGTGAAACGAATACTGCACAGCAGGCTACCTTCTTGTTACGAAGTGCTGAAGAAAGGCTGTTTGTTTTGAACAGTAGGAATGAGATTGTATACCTTGCTCTATAGAGTTCGGTCTTCCATAATTCCGTTTTTCACAGGTGCGTGTGTGTATGCATATGCATATACATATCTATAAGAATATACCATATATATGTGTATTTGAAATGTATTTAAATAAGTTTTTTAATAATTAAGGTATATTTGTATTTTTTAAAGCATGACGACATGCTTAAATATGAGGAAGCACTAATGTGAAATGCACTTTAATTACTAATAAATACTTCAGTATTCTGTGTCTAAAACAAAATTATGTTCTTGTTTTAGGTTTTTTAATTAAAATATAGCTGTAAATTTTTAAAATTGAAACATAGTTACCAGATCAGTCTCCCTGCAAAAACTCCTGAACAAAACCAATATTAACATAAAGGTTATTGGGTGTACAAGTAATTTACTAGTTTTACAAAAAAAGGGGAGATATCTTAATGATTCTAAAACACACAATGAATGTAAAGCTGAGCTGAAAATTGAACCCAAATATATGTTATGATACCGAAATGTCCAGATAAGGAACCCACGTGGTCTGACTTTCATCCTTTAGTGAGATGTAGATTCAAGAGTTGGCAGTAATGTATCTTGCTGTTAGATAATAATTTGAAGCCATTGTTTTGCGTTCATCTGTGTAGAATATAAATATTTATAAAGCTTTAAACTGATAGTATTGAAATTATTATCCACATAGCCTATAAATTAAATCTATCCAGAAATGGGAGACAGTTCTTCACAGTTTTTACTAAGGGGCACTTTATTAGTATGAAATACCAGTACCATTACTACTACTACTACTACTAAAAATAGTGACAATGAGCAACAGTAATTGAATGGAGGATCTGAGAACTGGAAATACAGTAGGAGCACTGTACTTTGTGTTTGCTCTCTATATGCCCTGAATTTTCTCAGTCATATTTCTTTGTTGGCAAACTCATGCAGCAGTGCCATGAAGAGTCTTTTGAAGAATGTTGCTCAAATCAACATTTGTCAGCAAGCATATGCGTGGAAATCCCTACCTCCTCCCTCACCCCCCTTAGGATATTTACAATGATTAGAACAGTTCTTTTACCACTTAATGTCTGCACATGTATCCTCCGTCCATGTATTAATGCGCTTGAACTATGTGCATGATTTAAAAGAAAGGATCTATGCAGCATTTCAGTCTAAGGATGATCCTGAGAAAAAGATTTTTGGTGCTATTTCATTATGCAAACACATTTTTAGATGAATATCTACTGCCAGATGTTGCATATACATTCTGTACTAAAAATAAATGCCAAATTTTGAGGGAACATAGCCACATCCCATATACTTATATTACCATATTACCTTACCATGTATTCAAAACTCCAGTGTGCTTCTGTGATGAAGCTATGGGAAGTACTGATTAATAGTTAGGGTCAAATTATAGAAAATGCCTGTATAGTAGATCGCTTTGTTTTATTGTATTATGTCCCTAAGAATGGTAGTTTAGAATCGCCTTTCATTCATTTCTTGAATAGGAAAATTTTACATATATGGATTATGTTAGTATTTCTCATTTTGACAAATTTCAGCTTTCTTCCCTATTTTTTAAATCATTTTTCTGTTCAGAGAAAGTTGTTAACTTAGGGTAGGTGCACTAGACTGCAGGCCAGGTAAATGTGCTAGCTTTTTTATCTGTGGTGATGTTTTTGAGGAAAGAGTTTTGTAACTCTTGTGTTTTGCAGCATTCTTCCCATATTTGAATTTTCAACTCTTCTTTTCCCCTTCCCTTCCTCCTGACAACCATCATGTGAGATTATTAATGGTATCGACTTGTATTTTAACAGCATAAGAAAAAAGTTGATGTAAAAATTAGTTTATTTGTGTTTTGTTGATAAATGTTTGAAATGGGCTGTCTTAATTGGAAATGTGCTTATTAATTTATATTTTCATGTTTAATACGATCACTTATTTTTTATCCTATTTTAAGAAACTTATGCAAAAATAGTTGTTTTTCTTATTGCATTAGCACCAACCTAAAATTTTCAGATGAAAACAGAGTACGTTAACTAGCAAACACTGTAACACCATTTTTGTTACTACCTTCTGCTTCCCTTCAGTTTGATCATTACTTCGTAATACTTTTTACTGGGAAAATTCATATTAGGAGTTGTTTTACACATTTATGATATTTCAGTAATGATGTATCATTACAAATTATACTTTATAGATTTTTTTTTTATAGTTTGTTCAGTTGCTTTCAGCAGCACTCAAATTCAGCAGTACTGTATGTAAACCTGTGGAACAGATCTGAATCTTCGAGTGTTGGAGGAACCCATTTTACAATAAGTAACTGGAAAAAAAAAAAAAAAAAGCTTGGGATTATCATGAAAAGAATGCAATTTGCCTGTATGATTTTGTTAGTACAGGTTCTGATTTGTTTTGTTTGTTTGTTTTTTTTTACTAGGTAAAGCGGAATGTGTATGACCTAACTAGTATCCCTGTCCGTCACCAGTTATGGGAAGGCTGGCCTCCTTCTGCCACAGACGACTCAGTAAGTAGCTTTGGTTCTCATTTCATTTCTTCCTACACATAGCTGATTTTACTTGGATTTTTGATCAGAATCACCCAATAGCTTTTAGTGTCCCGTATGCAGTAACTTATCATTACACGTACTTCAGAGCTTTATCTTGAAAGATACAAATACTGAATTTTTTACTTACTAAAGCACATTTCCATGAAAATTATTCATGTGTATCAAATTCAGTGCATGTTTTAGACTAGAAGATGTGTTCCTAGACTGAAGCAAAGCTGCGCAACATTGTGGAAGTTGGGGAATTCTATTGCAGTGATAGAACTTCAGGGAAAAAATCCTGTTTTTTACATGTATTCTGAGTGCACATGTAGATATTTTCCTCAGTTGTGTCCATCAGATCACTGGTATTCTTAAGCCCGTGTCTGGCTTTAAGCAGGAGGTGTTCCTGTTGAAATCGGTGGAGAGCTTCACTTGCTTTTAAAGTTATCTACTTTGGTTCTTACTGGACCCGTAAGAATTTATGGACATTTGCAAGATTACATTTTGAAATAGTAAATAATATGTATACAGTACAATATGTATTCAATTTTCAAACTTATTTTGCACGTTTTAGAATTACCATTATTTAGAAATAGAAGGAAATCTTAGTTGAGATCAATATGTACCCTCAGTGATGGAATCAGCTGACTCTGAATTGCCTAAAAATTCATGAAATTGTGGGACTTAACTGCAGAATTCCATTAAATATTAGACTTGCTTCCTTGTGTGGTTGACCCTATTGTGAGTTTTATAGCATGTCTTCCAGTTTTGCTCAGACAATTTTCTTCTGGTAGTATGTTCCCAATGCCAGCTAGTGAGGTCTGCCTTTATTTAAAAAAAAAAAAAAAAAAAGCCTAAAAGGTTAAAATAATTATGTAGTTATGTTGTATATAGATTTTTGTGACCTGAGAAAAATGTAGAAAAAATAAAGATTTCTATTTTTATAAAATCATTCATTTAAACTAGGGGTTGAACCCAAGTATTCTACAAAGTGAAAATGGAATTGGGATTTGTTTTCTCTATGTATTAGCATTATCTTCAATGCATTACTTTCCTGTCCATTTCTACTCTCTTCTTGTAAAGGGAGAATTGCTGTTTGTATTATAAGACTGCTGCTTTTTTGCTCTGGGTAAAGGATTTATGCCAATAAAAAAAAAAAAAAAAGGCAAAGACTGTCTGAATTTCTAATATTTCTAATATACTTGTAAAATATGTCCGTGGTAATGTTTGCAGAAACAGTAGTTAAGTTTGAGAGAGGTGAGTAAATCTATGTCCATGTATTCAAGAGCATATCTGAGACGATAGACATAAGATCTGAAATAACAGCATGGTGTCATGTGGTAATTAGAGTCTTTGAAATGTGGATCCATTTTAACATTTTATTAGTTTACATTAGCCCAAAAAAGAATTGGAAACTCAACACTTCTAATCCGTTTTCCCACAGCTGTTAGGTTTTCCTGTATTTCTCCCTCCCCCCTTTCTTTTGAATAGGATACCTCACATATGTAAAACTCATAAATCTGTTTTAAGTCTGTTTTTACAAGTGACATTGTTGCAGGTGAATTTTTCCCCTTTTCATCTTTAATGAAATTGGTGAATGTTGAGTCATCTGCTCCAAAGCAGAAGAGTCCTCAAAGCTCACTGCTCGAGTCTGGTGCAGCTGAGGCTTGTCAGCTGTGTAAACAGATTTGAATGTGTTACCAACAAAAATATAATTAATTTCTGTCTAAAATTAGAGGCCATAGCTTACTATTTATAAAGATTTAATGTTAGCAATGACTATCTATGGTTTGGTGATCTGAACATTTTTTCCTTTGCAAATTAGAAATACTCAGTAGTAATTATTTTAGTAATTAGGCATGATGTCTTCAGTTCAGAGGCAAATTTTTAAAATCACTTTTTCCATCGTGAATTTTTAACTTGCTGTATTGTATAGTATTCTGTTGCAATTAAGGAGTTAAAGAAAGACTTGATTAAAATACTTTTTCATTTACATGTTATGCAGCATAAGAAATACTTTGTAATACCACAGGAGGATTTTTCAGTGCAGTTCTCGTTAACCTTTGGCTTAGCAAACAGGACAACTAAATAGACTTCGCATAATTGGATTCCTGTATCATCTTGAGTCTCTTATGAACCTGACAGACTACAGTCTTCTGACATTATCAGGAAATTTAGTGGAGTCAATAGTCATTTAAAACATTGTTGCTTCATCTCCCTTCAGAGTTAAGATATGTTCTCTGCTTGTACTATCTAATGAAATATGGGATACTGTATGAATTGTCAATAACTCTTTCAGATCCTTTTGCACACTTTCACCAGGGAAATGGGTATCAAAACCTCCACGCACAGGAGAATGTTCTCATGCTGTGACAGTTTGATTGTGGGAAACAAGGCATACGTAGTCTGTGGAAATCTCATGTTCACCATTCAGCAGGGACATATTTTTAGCTTTTATCATGCCTGAATAATTTTAACACCACAAATTCTATCTGTTCTGCTCATTAAAGTTCAAACAAAGCAAATGTATGAGTTTTAAGTCATTCTTCTTTTTAACAAGTTTACTTAAGTAAAACTTATAATTATATTAAAGACTTAATTTATCTGGTTCGGGATATATATCATCAACTGATACAATGCAGTCTTGAAAATTATCATAGAAAATTGAAAAATAAGTCTAATTTGATTTAAATAGATTCACAGTTTGTTCTTAATCTTTATTTTTATTTTGGATCTCGTAACAACCTTAACACATTACTGAGCTTGTAAAATGAAAATGAAGCCACAATAATTTACTAAAATTTCTGAAATGTATTCCATTTCTCTTTGCTATATTGGCTGAACTTCTAAATTTCCAGTGGTAATTACTGCTGTTGCCAAGTTGAATGAGAAGCCTTCAAATACGTATGTCTTAAAACAAACAAACAAACCAAACAAAAAAAACCCCTGAGATCAGCCATAGGTGGTGTTTTAGTTGCAGTTTTTACATGGAAGCATTGTCATTTTCATTTTATAAGACCAGATGACTTTTTGGATGCTAGCTTTATACGTGTATATTTGAGGTAAAACTTTTTCCCCCCTTGAGATCACTGGTTTTTTATTTATTTCAGCAGGATGAGTTTTTGTCCCTGATGTTTCTGTTCATTTTGGTAGCATAGAACAGCAACACCCGATATGGGAAGGAGGAGAGAGGTTGCTTTTGTGCTGCTTTTGTTCTCAGTATTTAAGCTAAAACTTTTTTCTTAATTAGTTCATTGTTTTAAGTCATTTCAGTGTAGCAATGAGAAATGCCTGCTTCTTCATAAGTAACAACAGTGAGCTTGTCAAAATGGAATATATTTCTGCATGAAAAAGATGTTAAAACTTTTAGAATGAGGTTTGGAGGGGTAAAAAGGAGAGAGACAAAGACAGAGGATGAAACGCCCAGCATTGTAACTGTTCCCTCACATGCAGATCCCGTACAGAGGAACCTGGCGTCCGTCCTTCCACCTACTGCCGGTAATGCTTTGTTTCCCTAAACAGTATGGTTGGTCAAGACCTCATATCCTCCTTTCAAGATGAGTAACTGTGCTTCTTTACTGTATAGATAAGCCAATGGATATTAGTTTAGGCAGAAGGCTGTCTACAACTACAAGTTATTTGTCTGCACTACTGAAGAGTCACGTTTCAGATGTGACACGTGTAGCCACTAATGTATTGAGGCTCTGCATCATCCCCTGTGAACGCAGCCACCTTCAGTTCTGTGACGGCTGTAGCAGATGTGGTTGACATTCCTCAGCTGAATTTAATACAGACTGCTAGGTTATAATCAAAATTCTCAAATGATTATGTATGATCTAATTAGCACTGCTGTTATATTTAGCTATTTCATTGCTAAGTACTAAGCACAGTCTGTTGGCACAGAGAGAAGTTAAGAATGCCGATAAATAGTGTTCTAGTACAAAGTCAAACCATTTATGACACTTTTTGGCTGATCTCCAGATTTTTGAAGAGGTTGAGTATTAAGCATCTGAGTAATTAGTATTTGGAAGTATATATTTCTTTCCCTTTCCAGGTTTTACAAAGGCTTTCTGAACACAAAGTTCATTACCACATGCTGTCATTGTGATATTGTGAGGTTTTGTGAGGTTTACATACACTGGCTGTTTAATTGTAATGGATGCCATGTCTGCATTTACTGGATCATTTGGAATTTTCCCCCTGGAATTGATATGACTAAAGAATGAATAGTCCTGACAGAGAAAGTGTCTATTAATTGGAAGCGTAAAATTGACTGTATTTAAATTAAAATACATGCATCATTAGAAAATACTCAACTATTTTTTTCTGTGCAAGAATATAATAATTATAATTTGATTGTCTGTAATGTTAATTACTTTGTATGTTGCTTTCCTTCTGTGGTTCTCGTCGATCGCTTGCAGGAGAGTAGTAGAGTGGATCTGGCAGGATCCTTTTAATTTAGATACTTAGAACAATACTTGCAGTCTGTTTTGTTATGTGGGTTCAGGAATATGGTAAAGTTTCAATTTAACATTTATACTATAATCCCAATTTAGTAGTGAAAATTGTTAGACAGTACCCAGTCTTGGAAGTTCATGGTAATCTATGAAGCAGCACATTCATCATCATGAAGAAGCAGAAAAATAACTGAGTAATTTAATAAACAGTTCCTAAATGTCTTTATTTTAGATAACCTTCTGACTTTGACTTATGGCTTGCTTGGATGTTTTATGGGGATGAAAGTATGATGAATTACCGTGTTCTTTCCCCAGAATAAACAAGGAGGTTACAGTTGTTCCTTCACATTTTTTTTACCCCACCCCCTTCTCTATTTTCTATTTATAAAAGTTAAGGTAAATTGATGGGAATTAGTTTTGTTTCTGTAAAAATTACCATGTCAGGGATAATCAGTTTTGTGTTATGTTTATACTTTTTTGTCACAAGATAATTTATTTAGGACTGTCCAATTTTAAAACATAAAATAACTCAATTGAAGTGATCTACACCTATCCCATTGCTTTTGGGAGGGGTTTATTTCCTCACTGCGTGGTAATGAGTCTTACGGAAGTGCAAGAAGTGCACACTGAAGAACAAAACCCATTGTATCATTGTATTAAAAATACAAGGCAGTCTAGTAGCTATGATTAAAAAAACCAAAACAACAAAAAACAAACAAAAACCTCAACCAACCAAACAAAACCAACCTTTCAGTTTTCAGCATTCGTAACCATGTTGGGTCCTGATGGAAGAAAACTTTTGTCATGTTCTGCTCACA